>NW_026930818.1:0-429284 GCF_032062105.1 Saccostrea cuccullata
ATGTTACGTTGGCTCAAATTTTAAAAATATCTATTGTTAATTTGAATGAAATTTATCATAAATTCTGGTTACAGATGTTAACAGAAAACATGGATATAACCTTGTCTTAAAATGTCTGGAAAACATTGTTTAAACGTTATATAAACAACAAACATTTATGATTCAAATCTTGAAAAAAAAATTCACCATTTACTTTTTAGCTCACCTGAGCCGAAGGCTCAAGTGAGCTTTTCTGATCACATTTTGTCCGTCGTCCGTCCGTCTGTCTGTCTGTCCGTCTGTCCGTCTGAAAACTTTTCACATTTTCGACTTCTTCTCAAGAACCACTGGGCCAATTTTGACCAAACTTGCTACAAAGCATCCTTGGGTGAAGGGAAATTTAAATTGTTAAAATGAAGGGAAATATCCCCTCACAAGGGGAGATCATTAAGAAAAGACACAAATAGGGTGGGGTCATTAAAAATCTTCTTCTCAAGAACCACTGGGCCAGAAAAGCTGAAACTTATGTGAAAGCATCCTAGGGTAGTGTAGATATTAAATTGTTCAAATCATGACCCCCAGGGGAAGGGCGGGGCCACAATGGGGAATCAAAGTTTTACATAGAAATATATAGGAAAAATCTTTGAAAATCTTTTTCTCAAGAACTACTGGGCCAGAAAAGCTGAAACTTATTTGAAAGCATCCTAGGGTAGTGTAGATATTAAATTGTTCAAATCATGACCCCCAGGGGAAGGGCGGGGCCACAATGGGGAATCAAAGTTTTACATAGAAATATATAGGAAAAAATCTTTGAAAATCTTCTTCTCAAGAACCACTGGGCCAGAAAAGCTGAAACTTATGTGGAAGCATCCTGGGATAGTGTAGATTTTAAATTGTTCAAATCATGACCCCCGGGGAAAGAGCGAGGCCACAATTGGTAATCAAAATTTTACATAGAAATATATTGGAAAAATCTTTGAAAATCTTCTTCTCAAGAACCACCGGGCCAGAAAAGTTGAAACTTATGTGGAAGCATTCTTGGGTAGTGTAGATTCTAAATTGTTCAAATCATGACCCCCGGGGAAAGAGCGAGGCCACAATGGGGAATCAAAGTTTTACATAGAAATATATGGGAAAATCTTTGAAAATCTTCTTCTCAAGAACCACTGGGCCAGAAAAGCTGAAACTTATGTGGAAGCATCCTGGTATAGTGTAGATTTTAAATTAAATCATGACCCCCGGGGGAAGGGTGGGGCCACAATTGGTAATCAAAATTTCTCATAGAAATATATTGGAAAAATCTTTGAAAATCTTCTTCTCAAGAACCACCGGGCCAGAAAAGTTGAAACTTACGTGGAAGCATTCTTGGGTAATGTAGATTTTAAATTGTTCAAATCATGACCCCCAGGGGAAGGTGGATCCACAATGGGGGGATCAAAGTTTTACATAAAGATATATAGGAAAAATCTTTGAAAATCTTCTTCTCAAGAACCACTGGGCCAGAAAAGCTGAAACTTATTTGCACATGGAAGGATCCTGGGGTAGTTGATTTCAAAATGTCTTAATTATGATCAGTGGGGTAGGGTGGGGATACATAATGTATTACAAGGGGGAAATCTGGTTAAGAAAAGCATGGACATCGCTTCTCAGGTGAGCTATGTGGCCCATGGGCCTCTTGTTGTTTGTTTGTTTGTTATAAATTATTTAAATCTTTTAAGCATATAGAGGAATTAAAAATTTAGACAAAAAAGTTTTTTTTAATCAGTTCTTTTTTAATTGTTTCATTACAAAGTCCTAAAAACATTGTGAACAATTTATAAAAAGCCGTTTTAAAATATCTTTTCATAGATGTGATGTGTTTCAACAAAGTTATGCAGTGCATTTATTTACTTACAAGTGTTGTTACCTCTCCGATAATGTGTTTATCAAAAGTAAATTGAGTGACACAGCGGGATTCCGACTGAGAAATCACATTAATTTTCGTGGTTTTCGAGGCATGGGTAGACCCACAAGTTCATGATCAGAGCTGAATGTAAAATTCTTATATGCATTACTTCAAAATATTTTCTAGCCACGAATTCAAATTCTCACAAACCAATATTTTTCCTTAAACCTCGAAGGTTCATAGTGAAAGAAAACAACAAAATCCACGAACATGAATCATTTCGTTTATGTAAGAGAATGCAAATATAATGTAAATGAAACCTTCACTTGCAGATTTCCATTGCTTTTCTTTACTTTTCACATTTATCTATTACATCGTTATTAGAACCACTTTCATTGTTAAATAATTTCTAATTGCAAATATCAATTGCTCAACCAAAATGGATTGCTCAGAAGAAAGAGAGAGAGAGAGAGACAGACAGACAGACAGACAGACAGACAGACAGACAGCTAGACATCCAGACAGAGAGTCTGTCCAAACTATTAATCATCACGAACTAAGCATAAGTTAATAGTTTATTATTTACTATTCGTAATACATATTTCAATAAAAATATTTTAGGTTGTAAATTTTTTGGCATATGCACATATTCGAATTGGTGCAGTGAATATATTACCAGGTATGGATAAGATAACAGTGTTCGACATGTTTTTCTCGACATTCATCAAGTGCATTGGAACATGCTCAGCATAGTCTCAGACCCGGGTGTTTGTTCCCTTCCAATTATATCTTATATTTTAAATAATTTTGACCTGTGATCTTGACAAAAAATCATTGGTGGTTGGTTCAATATGTCTGCGACTTACCGTTTTATTATTTTGTTTATTCTTTGTTAACATTAAAAATTTTCAGAGGCAATCTTTCATTTAAATATTTGATATTACATATCAATCCTTTTAACTGTAATATACAATATTTGAATTCATTCTTTGATTGACTAAGATAAAAGAAACTGCTGTAAGTTCGTAATTTAAAATATTTATGGAATGTCTATTCTCCAAACTATAATATTCGGCGAACTCACTCTCTATTGTTTACAGTTTATAAAGCGTTAATTGTCCCAATCCCGTTTATACCGCGTTAATTCAATATATTTGCACTGTAAGGGTAATAAAATTTTTCATGTGATTATCTGTATTTTTTGCTTGACGAAACTGGTGAAGAAGAAGGTATGGTTTCCATACAAATTTTGCCCTGTGATTTTCTAAAAAATGAAACTGGTGTAAAAGTTGAAAACTCGTGCTTTTTAAATAATTGAAATTCAATGCAAAAAAATCATGCAAGTCATTTTTCTCACATGTGTTTTTAAATGCTAATTATGACGTCATAAACATGTGCATTTTCCCGTATTTTCTTAAAAAGTTGCAGAAGACACCAATTTTCAATGGAATTTTCTTTCAGATTACATTGTCCACAGGCATCGCCCACAAAGATCTTGCGATATGTGATTTGTTATTGAATTTTGCACAAAATATAAAAAAAAATTAACGTGGGCGACGGCTGTGGACACTGTTTTCTAAAGGAAAATCACCCTTGAAATGTGCCATTTTGAGACTTTTTCTGTTGAAAATAGAGAAATGCTTCACATTTATGACGTCATATTTGCAGAATGGTAATCTTTCATGCCATATTCTTTCCTGATTTATCAGACTGAGTCATTTATTTAACTAATATTTAAGCCAGTTTCAAAACTTTTTGATGTCATTACATTTTTAGGGCACAATAAAGCTTAAACCATACCTTCTTCTTTGTAAGGGTTTTCTTTGTGTTTTAACCAATATGTTTTTTGAGTAACTATCCATCATAATATAATATCCTGAGTTTGATTCAACAATGCCAAGAACGATAACAGCATTTCCAGACTTTTTTTTACATTTATGTTTCCCCGAACCTGAATAAACCTCACTTGGTTTATTTGAAAAATGTGAAGAGTATATACATTGAACAATTCAATAATTCAAAGAAAGGATTAGTTTTATTTAATGTATGATACGTAGTTTAGATGATCGAATAAAATATAGAGGTTATACCTGTAAATATTTAATATACCTTCATCGTGAGATTGATTAGAGTTATTAAGAAATACTTACAGTTGACATCCACTCTCTACAATATATTTCAGGAGGCTAGATAGAAACAGAATTACCACAATAGAACACAACGCATTCAGTGGTTTGACAACATTAAAGACACTGTAAGTTTGTAATTCAGAATACCAATACTGTCCCGTGTATGGATTCATTCAATGGTTGACAAAATTAAACAGACTTTAAATTCGTTCTTTAAAATACCATTGGGATATCAATAGCCAAACTATAATATCTCTTAAATTCATTCACCATTGACTTTTCAAAATTTATAACGCGTAAACTGTCCCATCATATTTATACCGCTTAAATTCCATGTATTGGCATTGTAAAACTAAAAGGAATTATACCCGTAATAATTTAAGCTTACTTTATTTCTAAGAAAAAAAAACTTTCAAGCAAAATTATTTTACTTGAAAAATTAAAAACATGCTCTTGACATACCCGGTATGCTTTTTTTTTTTTAAAACTAAACGAAAAACTACATAAAGAATGGCACACTTACTGGTTTGATGAACTAAGAGGGGCTGTAAGTTTTGTTTCTAAGAGTTTGATCTTAGAAAAAAAAAATTTCGGAGAAACAGTCCACCAAATTATAAAATCCGATTGTTTGATTCGAAATATTCAGAAAAAAGGCATTGTTTTCTTAGTTTTTTAATTTTTTTTTTAGAAAACCTGAATCATTTTATTTATGTGCAATATAAAATAAATTATTCCATGTCTGTTTTTGTTATCTTATGTTTTTATTTTTTTCGGTATTGGTGTTGTCTAGGGTGGTATTGTAGGTGTTTTTGAATTACATTGCATTTAAAGTTCAAAACAATTAAAGATGTGTGGCTTTCTAAGGTGGCAAGTATGGCTGTCGGCATAGTTGATGACCTTATATTATATTCTATTTTGTAGTATATTGTGACAAATATAGTACAGCGATATCATAATCACGAAGTTTTAACCGTATTACTTGATTACATTTTTTTAATGCATTGTGTTTTGATACGACCCCCGAATCCTGTCAGACGATGTCGGATGTGTATTGCCGCAAACGTTATTTTGTTTGCTTTTCGAGATTTTAATGTTGTTATGATGTTAAATTAATTGTTATCTATAGCTTCCTATATTGTATACATGATCAAATAATTAAAACGGTGTTTGTTTAGCGATTATTCGGTAAATTGTTACCTGGTATGTTTTCTCTTTTGCCGCATGGTTTGTTATTCCGGAAGTGCGGTTTCCCAGAATGCATTTTTCTTAAAATGTTAAAAGTTGTAAGCGGCGATTTATTTAATTAATTGTATGTCAATCTTCTTTATTTATTACGAAAGTTATTTTGTTTATAAAGTAGTTATAATATTTTACTTGTTTCTATTTTATGGTGAAACATGTGTACAACTTTTTGTAGTCGTGGGAATAAGGTTATCGCATATCGCCTGTGATTGGTTGATGATCAGGTGCGCGACGTTTCTTATTGGTTATCGTATTCTACGTCATTTCGTAGTATTTCATGACGTATATATAGTAAGAACGAGAGTTGCAGACAGCAGAGTAGACAGAGAGTAGATTACAGACAGTAGATTACACCAGTGTAAAGGTGTGTGTTTAATTTAGTTCTTTTGTTAAATTTAATTTGATAGTATTAAGTGGTGTGGGGGAAAACTTTATTCAGAGATTGAATAATATTTATTTACCAGTATATTACTGGTGTAGATTTTCATGATTACTGGTTCATTACCAGTTTAGGATTAAACTTAGGATTTTCATAGGTCTAAGAGAGTTAGACTTGCACATGAAATATTATTTACTGGATAAGATTCCAGTTATAGAGGTTTTTATAAGTTTGTGAAACACCAGAGATTTTGTGAAATGTTGAACAGTATTGTTTTGTTTCTGTGTCCTGTAAAATAAATTTATAAACTTCCAATGGAGTTCTTGACTTGTTGAAGACAGTCCAGTTAGCGTATCCGCACGTTACAATTTTGGCATCCACGGCGGGATCTGTAAAATTTACAGATCCAGTGACTGAATTCTGTACCTCTAAAAAAAAGTTTTTCATGTACCTGTAAGTTACAGGTTATTTTAAAGAAAAAAAAACATTTGGTATACAATACTGTTTACTTGCGTAATCTTGGTGTTTAATGTACAAGTTATTTTACTTGTTTACAAAGTAACTCTATGTCATGGGTTCTAAGAGAAAAGCTCGTAATCGCGCGGCAAGAAGAAGTCGAGATATGGATTCTCCTGTAAGCAGACACGTAGAAGAGGATGTGATGGTGGGTAGAGACTACAGTTCTGACGCATCTCAATCTGTCCAGTCTGAAAAAGAAGAAAGAAAACTGATTGAAACACCTGCTAATAACACAAACATTAGCACAAGACTGACAAGTTCTACTCCACAAACAAATGTAGAGTCCGAAATTTTTGCAACTAATGCAGGTAAATTACCTGCTGCAGATCATACATGTTTAGTACATGTTACAAACAATACCCTTTTGCAACACAATTCAGGTGATGTACCTGTAACATCCAAAAGCTCGTTTACACCAGTAAGTTTTACTGATGTAATACAGGTACCCAGCACACAAACTAGAGCTCCTACTCCTAGCTCTTTGACAAATGTATATAAGGGTAACAGCTCAGTGCACTCCCTATTTTCACATGAAGTAAGTGCTAGGCCAAAATTATTTTTGTCAGGTACTCAAGGTCCAGTAGCTTCACCTTTAGTGGGCTTAAGCAACACATTGCCAGATCATTTACAAAATTGCAACACTGGTTACTTGACAACATTCTCAACTGCAAATTCTGTACCTCACAATCATAGCCCTTCAATGACCAGAAGTACTTTCATGCATTGTCAAGAGCCACTGCACACAATTCAGTCAGTGCATGTACCAACTAGTTCAAAATCTTATTTTAATGTTGGCACATTAGGACCAGTCAATACAATGCCTGGTACACACAATACAGGTTATGTACCTGTCATATCTCATACTGGTCAGTTTTTACCAGTTTCCTCAGTCAGTACTCTACCTGCTGTTTGTACAGGTCATATTCCTGTTCCTACATCTTAAGGTAATATACCTATTGTTTCAAGTATGGGTTTCCCTTTTAATTACCCATCATCTTGCGTTGTTCAGAACGCCTCTACCAGCTGCACCTTTGGAAGAAGTCAAAATGGTGCTCCAAACAACAACACCAGTCAACATTTTCAGAACTATCTGGCGCCACCTAATGACGCTCCGTTGCAGATCCATAATGATAATGTGTCGCTAACCTCAAACATTGCCCAACTAATTCAGGCGGAGGTGGAAAAAGCAGTACAGAAACTGTCAGCCAAAATGCAGCATTCTAGGCCAGCGACCAACAAATTTCAGTATGAAGACAATTCTGACTCAGACCTGGAAGATGCAGAGTCCAGTGACGCTAGATCTTCAGTCGTCTTTCATGAAACCAAGTCCAGAGATTCCAGAGTAAAGTTACCTCCCTTTAATGGCAAAGAAGATTGGAAAATTTGGTATGCAAGATTTGAGGAGATCGCAGAAAGGAAGAGATGGAGTGAAAAACGAAAACTTGACGAGTTATTGCCACGTTTCTATGGGGTAGCAGCAGAATTTGTTTATGGCCAACTAACCAAATCTACTCGTAGAAGCTATAGGAAACTGACGGAGGAATTAAACAACAGATTTCGGGTTGTTGAAACTAGAAAGACCTTTATATCCAAGTTTAGTAACCGGCAACAAAAACCTGGAGAAAGAGTGGAGGATTATGCTGCTGAATTAAAACGATTGTATGACAAAGCACACACCAAGAGAAACTCCGAGACGCGAGAAGAAGATCTGTTACGAAGATTCTTAGATGGTCTAGCAGACAGCGATGCCCAGTTTCATGTCGAATATGTCAAAGAACCAGAGAATATAGACGAGGCCGTCCTACAAGTGGTAAATTTTGAAGAAACTGGTAGAGCACAGAAAAACAAGCAGAAAACTGTGAGACAAATCAAAGAACAGAAAACTGAAGCCAGAAGTGAGGCCTTTAAGAAGTTTCCAAAGGGAAGTCAGACCAGAAGTACAGCAAAACAGACAGAAGAACAACAAAGAAACAATGACTTAGAAGTACAGCTGCAAAAGTTAAGCAAGGAGTTAGAGTTTTACAAGCAGAAATATGGCACAAAAGAGGAGACTGAAATTTTAGCCGATAACAGGACTAACGAACTACAGCAAGTGACAAACCACATGAGTCGAAAATGGTGACAAAAGAATACCTACTATTGTCTGTTACTGCTGTAAACAAAATGGACACTATGCACGGGAATGTCCCCTAAAAATACAGCACAACCAGACTCAACAGCCTGTTGTTAGACCCTGTCCTTTAAATGGCCATTAGCCATTTCTGAGGGTCGAGGGATGGCTACAAAGATTACTACTGAGGACCGACAGACGGACAGTAGAGACTCTACAAAGGAAGAAAAACTAGATTCAACTACAAAAATAAACAGATTACCAAATACAACAGGAATTTATCTAGAGGGAACGGTGAATGGGTATTTTGTTCATTTTACTACAGATACTGGAGCTTCCACCAGTATTCTGTCTCACAGAGTATACAAGAAATTAAAGGATGATAAAAAAAACCTTTGTTGATAGGAAATTCTCAACTCCGAGGTGCAGGTGGGGCAAATATACCTGTTTATGGGTATGGATCCTTTGAAATTCAAATTGGAGAAGTAAGAATAGAGAAACAACTTCTGGTAGCAGACATAGAAGACGATACTCTGCTGGGAATGGACATTTTGATGGATAAAGAAAGTAAAGCCGAAATTCATCTGGACAGAAAAATTATAAAATTTTATGGACATGAAATTCCATGCATTTCAAATGATGATGAATCGAAATTGACTCTTAGATCAGCTGACCAATACACTATACCCCCTATGAGCGAAATGCTGATTCAGGCATTTGTTGAACGCAATCATGAAGAAGATAAAGAAATATTGTTCCTTTTTGAATCTTCACCAGAATTTACAGCTAAATCTTCATTGCTTGTGGCGCCAGCAGCGATTGATATTGTAAGGAAAGTTACAGTACCCTTGAGAATCATGAATCCTCTGGAAGAAGTAAAACATTGTACCAAGATACAGTTCTGGGAACTGCTGAGGTCTGTTTGGAGGTATCAAGATTGGGTTTACATGTAGCTGATGAAAACGATGTCAGAAGAGTAGCTGAAAATGGAGAGGGGTTGGAAGGTCAAACTGAAGAGGAATCTTTAGCACACTTGACAGATCTGTATGAGAGGTCTGTAAGCAACTTGTCCAAAGAAGAGGCAAAAACCTTGAAAACCCTGCTAAATAGTTATTCAGAAGTCTTCTCCAAAAATGAATGGGATTTAGGTAGAACTCACCTCACAGAGCATGAAATAATAACTGAAAATCATCGTCCTAATATTTCGTATCGGAAGAAGTCTCCGCCACCCACAAGAATGAAATCAGTTGTTTATCAAATGCCCAGACGACCATCAGCAAGGAAACCAGAGCCGTACTGAAGACCATCTCCCCTTGAGGATCTTTTCAAGCCTGAAAGAAATAGTAAACATGGACATTAACTTAATTTGTGCTAAGTATTTCTCCTCAGATAAGATAACTTGTTATAATATTATAATTTTATTGATAATTGGGAAGTAAGGTTAGAATTGGGATGGGTGGTGGACTTTCTGTGTATTTTTCATTGTAACTTCAAGCATCTGTGGTTTATTTTGCTTGAATTTATTTTATCATATTACCATATGTTATAATTGTAATGATAGTTTGATGTATGTACACTGTACATTGTATATACTTGAGGGTGTCTGTAGTAATAAGTTGGAGCACTTGAATGTATTTTGAGCAATGACTGTACAATCATTTTGAATGATTGAGAATTCATATTTTACTTGATGTCTTTGTTGAATGACTTTCATTGGAATTGGAAATTTATTTATGAATCTAATTATCTTTTGAGACAGTAACCTGAGAGATTGATCTATGTACTTACCTTTATTATTTTTCATGAGAGCTTAAGATTAGTAACATGAATTGTGTCCATCGGTATCCTCTGTTCTGATTAACTCTGTGAATGAAATCAAGGAAGATTAAGATATGTTACTTAAGTTACTACTTATAGTTATGATGTACATTTGTCTCTAAATTATTAGCATTAGCAAAGTACATTGTATGATTGTTGTCAGTAGTTTAGCATTTATGTGCAAGTACAGATGCACATATTTACATGATGTTATATTTTCATACTTACCTTGTCATGTTTTCATGCATTGTTGTCATATTTTCATATTTGCATTGTTGTTATAGAATCATCCTTCCATATATTGTTACATCACACTTTCATCTTGATTTGAGATCATCTTTTAATTCTTGCATTGTTGACATTTTTTTTTATTGTTGTAAAATAAGTCCAAAGGGACTTGGACCATTTTAACAGGGGGCAAAATGTGCCAAATATAGTACAGCGATATTATAATCACGAAGTTTTAACCGTATTACTTGATTACATTTTTTTTAATGCATTGTGTTTTGATACGACCCCCGAATTCTGTCAGACGATGTCGGATGTGTATTGCCGCAAACGTTATTTTGTTTGCTTTTCGAGATTTTAATGTTGATATGATGTTAAATTAATTGTTATCTATAGCTTCCTATATTGTATACATGATCAAATAATTAAAACGGTGTTTGTTTAGCGATTATTCGGTAAATTGTTACCTGGTATGTTTTCTCTTTCGCCGCATGGTTTGTTATTCCGGAAGTGCGATTTCCCAGAATGCATTTTTCTTAAAATGTTAAAAGTTGTAAGTGGCGATTTATTAATTAATTGTATGTCAATCTTCTTTATTTATTACGAAAGTTATTTTGTTTATAAAGTAGTTATAATATTTTACTTGTTTCTATTTTATGGTGAAACATGTGTACAACTTTTTGTAGTCGTGGGAATAAGGTTATCGCGTATCGCCTGTGATTGGTTGATGATCAGGTGCGCGACGTTTCTTATTGGTTATCGTATTCTACGTCATTTCGTAGTATTTCATGACGTATATATAGTAAGAACGAGAGTTGCAGACAGCAGAGTAGACAGAGAGTAGATTACAGACAGTAGATTACACCAGTGTAAAGGTGTGTGTTTAATTTAGTTCTTTTGTTAAATTTAATTTGATAGTATTAAGTGGTGTGGGGGAAAACTTTATTCAGAGATTGAATAATATTTATTTACCAGTATATTACTGGTGTAGATTTTCATGATTACTGGTTCATTACCAGTTTAGGGTTAAACTTAGGATTTTCATAGGTCTAAGAGAGTTAGACTTGCACATGAAATATTATTTACTGGATAAGATTCCAGTTATAGAGGTTTTTATGAGTTTGTGAAACACCAGAGATTTTGTGAAATGTTGAACAGTATTGTTTTGTTTCTGTGTCCTGTAAAATAAATTTATAAACTTCCAATGGAGTTCTTGACTTGTTGAAGACAGTCCAGTTAGCGTATCCGCACGTTACATATATTTTCATCAATTTTTGGAGACCTAATCTTTTTTTTTTTTTTTCTCTTTTATTGATAACAAACAATGATATAAATAACACACAGATATACTACATTACACATTGACATTTGATGATTCTTTTCACATAGAATAAAGGAAAAAGAAAAGTATTGACATTAAAATTTTGATGATCTTTTCACATAGAATAAAGAAAAAAGAAAAGCTATATATAATACATACACAGAAAAAACTGTTTCTTTTCACATAGAATAAAGAAAGAAGAAAAGCTATAATCGATTTGAGACAATTATTAAAAATGATAATTATACTTATAATCATGATAATAATAGATAACATATGAGAAGCAAATGTGTAAATACTTGTTTAATGGAATTATAAAGAATATAGTATGTTCCTATGTTAGCATGATAGGCCACCTTCCACACATTCACGAGTCCACAATGCCCACATGCTAACACACAGACTCCACAACTGGTTTTGTGGACCTGCTGGTAACATATATTTACATTTACAAATTAAGACAAATTAAGAGACCTAATCTTTAATTCGTTATTTATTCAATGCAATGACCTTGTCAGTAAATACAATTTATCATTGAGTCAAAAGCTGACTGAAGTTTTTAATACTAATTGTTAGTCCATTATTTATACACTGAACTGACAACGAAATGTTCCGTTATTTCCTGATCATGAAAATTAGCACACGGCGGATGTTACCGTTCGGCAGGGGATGCTCACTCCTCCATGTCACCTTTTCCCGCCTCTGAATTTTTGGATGTTAGTCTTGGCTCTGCTCCAGTTTTCTATTGTTTTATGGACTTAATTATTTAATAGTGCTCGTTTTATCCATTTCCCTAATTATACTATTCCCTGTTTACAGTGTAGAACAACTTGCATCAGGATGATGGCATAAATAATAACCCATTTTTGTAGTGTTCTGTTCTTACATTGTAAAATATAATAACATCAATATGACTGTCTGAGGCACATAGTTGAAGACTTGGTACTGTGTTATATTTTTAGGACTAGATAAAAATATATCTGTACTAAGCCCACTGTATTTCATCAACGTGAAATATGAAAATAAGAACAGATATCAATCTCAAATATCAAGCAAAACAACGCTTGACTACATGAAATATTGTTTTTGTTGGCAAGGGCATTATACTAGCTGTGGAGTATGCGATATGATAACCTCGGACGAGTCTGTTTGTGGTCTTTTATCATGGACTTTATTTTTGTATGACTTGCCTCGTTTTGGAAAGTGTTCGTACCTGAAGCATGTGCCTGCATATATCAAGTCGTCTGTGGACATGGGCTTCATATGTAACGTCTCTTTCTAGTAGGGGATTCAAATGTAGATGTTTTAACCTTGTGTTGTTGTTTGTTCCGCGTTTATGGGGTGTATAGGATAAACGTTGGAATATAAATACCAAAATACGTCTTCTTATGACAGGCTACGATGAGCACAAGTGAAAATTCTGAAAGATTGCTCGTAGACTTGATTCTACTACTGGTACATACAGGTAGATATTTGACAGTTACAGGAAATGTGTAGTTAATTCGTGCATTTGATGGTTTGTTGAACTGTTTCTCCTTTAGTTGCTACATTGAAGGTTTTGATATTTCTCATTAGCCTCCACTGAAGGGACACTTGTTAGCTGCAATAATATATCCCTCTCCATTTTTTCTTTTATGGGAGAGGGCTACAGCTCTTTAGGATCTCCTTTATGGTGCAATAAGGCAGAGATTCACTCCAACACGGATTTCGGCTAAAATTGTCAGTAAACGGTTATTTTATTAATATGTCTTACCTTCACTTCCATATTATAGTTATCCCAGACATAAATCGATTTACAAATATACAGAACAATCCATTTATCCGTATTTTTCGTGTATTTCAACATCACAACTGAAATTTGTCGGCCATGTTTACTGACCTTAAAATCGCTGTTTACGAAAAAATAACACAATATCTTTCAGGCAACTAGAAAAAAACAGAATATCTACAGTAGAGGACAATGCATTCAGTAGTTTGACAAAATTATACTACATGTAAGTTGATCATTATCAATTTCCCAACCCTTTACATCTGAAACATTCATTTATTCAATGATATAACAAGATTACAGGGAATTTAAGCTTATTGTTTTAAATATTTTTTTTCTATCATATCAGTCTTTCATACTATATACCTTGCCTTCGTTCTAAATTGGTGCTTTTTGGTGTTAAAGAGCAAACTTTCTCATTTATTTAACTTGAAAGGGGTGTTTTTCACATCCATTCTTCATTAATTCATTCATCATAAACGCTTTGCATTTAATAAAACGTAAACTGTCCCATCATGTCTTACATGTACCGATAACATTCCATGTATTAGTATTGCGAATCTAGGCGAAAATATACCCTTAATAGTTGAAACTCATCTGTATTTTCTTTCTTACAAAAACTAACTTTCAAGGAAAATTTATATAATTATTTGCTTGAAAAAAATGCTCTTGACATTTGCTTTTTTTTTTTAGATCTCTGGAAAATAACGAAATAACTACAATCAAGAACAGCTCACTTACCGGTTTGACGAGTTTAAAGAATCTGTAAGTTTTATATCAAAGAGATTACATTTTAAATAAAATTCCACTATGATATTTTACAAAATAAAATGAAGTTCATTTTCTCATGAACCAACTTGCAAATCCCTTTATTCTGCACAAATCACTTATTTCTTTCATAATTGAAAAGCCCGATCTCTTTATGACGTTTTCCCTGATGGTATATGTTCAGATGTAAAAAATAAGAATATAAGAAATTTAGCTTTTTTAATGTAAAACACTTAAAAGCGTGAAGAGTTATTTTTTGCAAAAATGTTCTTAAATTAAAATAATATTGCAATTCTCTTCAACTTTTAGAAAGTTTAATTGTACAATTAAATAGATTGACCAAAATTAATTTTCTAAAGATATAAGTCAGCAATTATAAGTACTTGAAGCTTGATTTTTTGATTTTTGATTTTTTAGATTTTTTATTAAAACCTGTATTCCTTTTGCATAACATTTCTTATATTTATATTCTTATATCTAATTTCTAATATCTTATATTCTTACATTTCTCACCCACTATTGAAATAATAATTTCAATAGTGGTTGTATTTCAATAGTGGTTATTACCTATGTTTGTTATTAAAATGTACTCTCAACCACTATTGACATAATTATTTCAAAAGTGGTTGTATTTCAATAGTGGTCACTAACTATGTCGGTTATTGAAATGCACTCTCAACCACTATTGATATAATTATTTCAATAATTGTCGTTATTTCAATAGTGGTTGCAACATATATACTTCTGAACACATATAGAACGTGGAGTATAGCTTTAACTATGCTAGTGATAAAAATGAATTGCACTTATAGCAGAAATAGTTGTTATAGTAGTTTGAATGAAATTGAACTCGGGTTCATAGTGTAAGAAAACAAAGAAAATGCAAATATATCAAAATGACTGTCTGAGGCAACATCGTTGAAGACGTGGTACAGTATGTTTTTAGGACTAGATAGAAATATATCTGTACTTAGCCTCTTGTAAATCAATATGTTGACTTCATGAAAGATTGTATTTGCTGACAAGAACATTATACTAGCTGTGAAGTATGCGGGATGTTGACCTTGGACAAGACTTTTGATGGTCTTTTTTTTCTAAATTGTTATTGTATAGCTTGTATCGTTTTGGAAATTGTTTGCACGTGAAGTATGTGTCTGCATATCGATCTAGTCTGCTTGGGACATGGGCTTCATATGTGGGTGATAATGGTACATTGTGAAATAGATAGGAGAGGTTGACGATGGAAGAGTTGATGTCGTGACCTTGTTGTGGAGTTTTGTTGGTGACATACCAGTGCCGACTCTTTTTAGGGGGAAATAAATGTAGATGTTTTTGACTCTTTTGTGTTGTCCTTGTTTCGAGTTCATGGGGTATATAGGATTAACGTGGTAATATAAATACAAAAATATGCCTGTTCATAACTTGGTATGATAAGAACACTTGAAAATTCTGAAAGACTGTTGGTAGACTTGATCCCAAGAACTATCAGTGCATCTATACAGCTGTATTTGACAATTTACAGGAAATATGTTGTTAATTCCTAATGGTTTGTACCAATGCTACTCTGTTAGTCGCTAATTGTGAGGTTTTGATGTTTCCCATTCGTCACCACTGGAGGGGGCACTTGTCCATAACTTGTAATGTTATCAACAAGTTTGTGACGTACTTGTTCTCCTATCATTCTCGTCAAATCTTAAGGTGGAATTCCACACCAACTCTTTATTTTATAGATCTTTGGGTCATTCTCTTTAAACAATGGTTTCAGCATTGAAAGGCCGATATTAGCTCTTAATAATTTTGTATGAATTTTTTTTGTATTTTTTCAAAGATAGTGAATAAAAAATATTTATATCCAAATAAGTTGCTGGTAAGACTTTCTAATTTAAAAAAAAAATTATTTATAAAATAAAACACATTATTTGTGAATAATTTTTAAACCTATGGTTAAAACACCATAAAACTAGTCACAACTGATGACAACATGTTTGTCAATCAAATTTTTAAAAGAAATTGAATCGAAATTGAGAAATTTTAGAATTTTTTTTTTAATATTTGGACTTAACCCGATCAAAATGAACACAAAATAAATAAAATGCTAATTTATTGCCTCTTCATGTATTTACAATAAAGAAATATATTTATTGTCGAGTTCAATAATGATTTGACCCTTATTACACCTAATCTGACTAGTGTTCTTGGGAAATGTTATTTTTTCCGATAATTGTACAATTATGGTTGGGATCGGTTAAATTTTGATCGGGAGTGGCCAAAATTAAAAAAAATATTTATTTCTCTAAAATTTGGCCTTTTCCTTTCAATTTCTTTCATAAATATGAACATGTTCTCCCCAGTTGTGACTGGTTTTAAGAAGATTTTTACCACAAGTTTAAAAAATATTTACAAATTATGTGTTTTATTTTCATAAGTATTGTTTTATTCAAAAAATTTCAATATATTTACCCTATTCTTTACATATTTTATTAGGTATTCATGTGATGCATTCATTTACAGCAAGATTTCTACAACAAAGCAACTTACTGTAAAATCACAGTATTTGGATGTAAATATTTTTTTTTCACTTTTTTGAAAAATACAAAAAAATTATATAGAATAATTGAGAGCTAATGTCGGCCTTTCAATGCTGAAACAATTTTTTAAAAAGGTTGACTCAGAGATCTATAAAATGAAAAGTAGCTGTGACATCTCGATCCATTATAATATTACATTGTGCGTCTAAAGAAAAATATGATTTTCTTTCGGTTTTCTAATTGATAATGTTTTAAACCTGAGTAACGAACAGTGTGATACATAAAACTCACTTGATTGATTTGAAATATGTGAAGTGTAAATACATTACAATACAATAAAATATAAGGAGATAACATAGAATACTCGGGCTCAAAAGTCCAATAAAACAATACACTTCGGGAGCAAAGTTAACATGGACCTATATATAACATCAGAGATGAGATCAGATGCCATGGAGGAGATAGCATCCCCTGTCGACCGGTTGTATTCACCGGCTCACTGTTTTTCATGATTATAATTTTTTTTAAAGATTGAGGTAAAGTTGTAATGAATTTTCAGGGTGACAAATACTTATACTTGATTTTCAACCTTCAAATTTCTTTCAGGGATCTACAAGATAACAATATATCAACAATAGAGGACAATGCATTCAGAGATTTGACAAAATTAGAGAAACTGTAAGTTCGTTTTTCAATTTTTTTGCAATATCAATTGTAAAAAATTTAGAGTTGTAAAGGAAGGAAAAGAAAATAATAACGATTTCATAATGGAATTGAAACTGAACAGACACTTTTATTCCTTTCTTAAATCCTTAATTGTATACGTAAGAAACTAAGCATTCAATCGTTCAAACTTTCTTTTAGACGTCTTTTTAGGAACAGGATATCCTCCATAAAAAACACTACAATAAGCGGGTTGACAAATCTACGAGAACTGTAAGTATCTAAGAATAGAATAAAGTAACATGAGTTAGAACAACCTGGTTATTAAAAATATTTCAGAGGATATAAGGAGTGTTGAAGATTGAACGAAAATTATATTACCCACATTTTTCATTTAAATATTCTTTTTAAATATATCCTTCATAAGAACTACGAATGTTATAATCGTCGTTATAATCGAACTTTAGTTGAGTTACTCGACTATTTAAGAAATAAAGTCCGCGTTTTCGTGAATGTTGCAGAATAACCTCCGAGGTCGAGAAATGTTGTTTGAAAGATAAAAGCCGAGGCGCTAGCCGAGTCTTTTATATTTCAAACAACATTTCGAGACCGAGGAGGTTATTCTGCATCATTCACGACAACAAGGACTTTATTTCTTTTCTACCAAGTATGGTACAAACGCTAAATTAGGGATAATCGTTCCCTCTATAGAGAAACGAATTAAGTCACCATGTCCAGATTACGCGGTTTCACTTAACACCAGAGGTAAAATTTGTTTGCTTACCTGTACATAGAATGCAGACGATTTGAGCTTTCGTTACATTAAAAATAGCCTTATTAAATTACAAATATGTTCCTAATATGTATTGATCAGTTAAAAAGAATATACAATAACAAAATCATGTTCCTGTTTTACTGCTAAAATCACGTTGTTTGAAGTGTAGGGAGGTCCGTGGAATAGCCCCCCTTAGCTATAAAAACCGACATTAATCAGCATCTTGATGCAATTTACAGTGTTTATACGGCAAAAGACGACACATCGATGCGGTCTAAACAAGTATTTCATTCTACAGCCAAACATGCATTTGAATTGTTAAGATTTGATACGTGTTTCTGATCTGATAATTTTTTGATGACGTTCGTGATTTATTGGAGAATAATGTCCGGCGGTTTCCTTTGAAGTTTACGATAATCGTGGTAGAATCCTTTATAACCCTCATTTATATATAATTTATCACAAAGGTGTGATACTACCAATGAGAAAAGCCTATGATTTATCCACGGTAGGTGGTTAATCAAAAGCACTCTCGGTTTTTACACAATCCCTCGCTTCAAGATTTTCATTTATCAACAATATGATTTGTGAAAATTCTTGTCAATAAATACTGATGATAAACAAAACTCTTGTTCTAAAAAATGATGAAAATTAACAAAAAAGATTCGTTTACGTGAGTGTATACGTAGTGCAAAGACAGAATCAACTTCCACCTTCCCCCGTAAATCGTTTTTATAAGAAACACTTTACAATTTTTTGTGGCACGCAGAGAAGTCTTATAGCCACTTTCAACAATGCTTTCTTACATTAGACTGATTATATTTTAACCCAAAATGGAACTCGAGTAGTATAAATTGTGTGATTATTAAAAATGGAGTTTTATGAAGAGACTTACTTTTACATTTGACAGCTGTCTTTTACATTCTAGTGATTGAAGTTTGTCTCTGTTTAAATTGTAAAAGTCAGTCGTCAATTGTAAAAGTAAGTCTCTTCATAAAACTCCATTTGTATCATTTAGTATTTGCTTTATCAAACGTGTTGAAATGGTGTATATTTGCTCGGCAAGACTCTCTTATATATTCCATTTTAACTATGTGAAGCAAATATCATATCACGCTATCTAGATCCTGAGGGAGGATCTAACGGTCCTTTCTGGATGTGGTTACCCGCAAACATTATTAATCAAGGGAAATAATTAAACAATTAGGGTTTAAAAGTCCATAGTGTACTTTAAATAGGTCACAGATATTTAATGATAAAAAAGATTGTTCTTCCATATACTTTTTTCAAAATTTCTTTGATGAGTTAAAATTCTGCGTTTCTTTTTTTTAGTATATATGTAAATCATTGTTCACCATTTTTTTTTAAAGAAATGAATTTAATTTTTGAAGATTCATGAGGTTATGAACTACGAAGCTTCACGCCGGCATATTTCATGAAGCGCGTTAGCGCTTCATGATAAATATGCCGGCGTGAAGTATCGCGCTTCATGAAATATGCCGGCGTGAAGCGTTGTAGATCATATACCTCATGAATCTTCAAAAATTAAATTTATTTCTTATATTTACATTATTTTACTGATGACTTGCCTTAAATTTACGCCATTCAACTGTCATTGTTAAAGTAAAACAGTGTGCACTATATTTTTTAACTTCAAGAGCCTGAGCGGTATTGTGACGTAACAATGGAGATATTCATGCTTATTCGTGGTACATACGTGATGTAGTTTATGAGAAAATGAACTGCATTTTTTTTTGGGGGGGGGGGTAAAGAATCATAGGGAAATTTATTTGAAATATAAATATTAAAGGTTGAATAGTATTCAGAAATTCAAATGCATGGACTTTTTTATTTTATCCAGGAAAATACAGGATAATCCTTATCACTGCGATTGCGAGTTAATAGGCCTGGTCGATTTCCTTAAATCTGGACGTGTCCCCGTATCTGGAGATCCACGCTGCTTTACTCCTGAGAATTTGAAAGGAACTTCATTGGTCAGTCTATCAGCTGCAAATTTGACCTGTCCGGACATAACAACTGTAGACACCACAACTTATGAAACGAATTCTTCACCTTTGAAAGAAGGGAACTTTCTGGTTATAGCATACATGTCTTTATGCTCGCTTGTTAAAACCATGACTGACTTTTAGAATATATTAAAAAAAGCGAATACAGATATTTATTTCAAAACAATTCGAAAGAAAACGCTAACAATGACTTAAAATTAATGAAAACAGTGGACAAACTATCTATACCCTTGAAATATCAGTGAATTTTTCGAATATGCTCACATTTCCCGGGAAATAGTGGGAAATAGGAGATACAAGAGATAACTATAAAGTTAATCATATTTGGTTGGGTATAGATCTGTAGAACATTAAAGGATAAGATTAACATCTGGTATAACTGTTTTGGATTTAAAAATCTGGTTAATCCTAGAATTTTAAAACTTAAACATAACACAGTTTACTAAAATTCCTTCCCATTATTTCTTTTTGCTCGGGTCAGATTATTCTATAAAGGTCAATCAAAAACTTAAAGGTCTCATTAAGGTCTACCGTTTTCCAACGGAAGACCTTCTACTGATTCTGATGATTATTAAGGTCTTACGTCTTCAGCGGAATACCTTCTTGTAATTCTTTAGGTTACTTTTCCACTATTTAAGGTCTTCCGTCTTCAGCGAAAGACCTTCTTGTTATTCTTAGGTTTCTTTTCCACTATTTTTATTAAAGTCTTCCGTCTTCAGCGGAAGACCTTACTGTTATTCTTAGGTTTCTTTTCCACTATTTAAGGTCTTTCGTCTTCAGCGGAAGACCTTCTTGTTAATCTTAGGTTTCTTTTCCACTATTTTTATTATTATTATTGTTTTTTTTCCTTACCGATTTTGTGTACACGATTTCTCGGAAACGGCTCGCTTGATTTTCATGAAACTTTCAGGACTGATAGAACATCAAACAAACCTGATACATAATTTTTTGTTATGATGACGCCACTTCCGGTTTTGAGATTTTTGCGATTTAGTGATTTTCAAGGGGTCAGTTTGTCCGTGATTTTCTCAAAAACGGCTTAGGAAAAAACTTGACTGATAGAACATCAAACAAACCTGATATATACTGAACCGTAAAAGAAACGTCGCATTAGATTTTGAAAAAGTAATGCACTTATTTCGAAATAAATAATAACGAATATGTAATTGATGTTATATGTTTTTAATTATCTAACAATTGTCTTAGAGTTATACACATTCAATTTAATGTCAAATAATGTCAATATCACAGATTCCTATTGTCCTGAGTGCACTTCCGCTAGTAACGTGTATGGCCACCATTGGCATTAATTACAGCCATGCATCTTCGATACCTAGAGTTGATGAGTCGATTGATGAAGGCCATAGGAATAGTCGCCCACACACGCTGATACACCATAGAAAGTTCAGCAGAAGTTGTCGGTCTTGGTTGTTGTTGGTTAGCTTAAAGGCTGGATGTGATCCCATAAATGTTCAATGGGGTTTAGATCGGGACTAAGAGCTGGCCAGTCAATAACTGCAATGTTGTTCTGATGCAGGTAGTCCCTAGTTATTCTGGCTGTATGCGCACGCGCGTTATTTTGCTGGAACGTCTTGTGTGGATGTTGGTTGAAATGCTGTACAACATGAGGCCTCAGGACTTGATCAATGCAGCGGAAGTAGTAAAAAATTGCATATTTTTGCCTTTCTTGAAAGGTTTAGGGGTAACATAGGTCACTGGATGCTTAAATCTTAATTTTCCGTCCGTCGACGTCACTTCCGGTTTTTGTTTTTCTATTTCTGTATTCAAAATGGCGTTATATAGGGGTCAAAAATTAGAACGCCTAAAAGAGTGAATATTTACATATATTTTCCATTTTATCTTCTAAATTAAAATTATTTTATAAAAACATGTAGAACAAAACTTCTGCAGAATTACAAGATCTTTCAATTGATATATCGGAAGAAGGGCTAACCCCTAAATTAAGGGATTTAGAGGGGCCAAACGTTTTTTCCAGATATCTCAAAAAGTATTGAGAATTTGTAATGCATCAAAAAAGCAAACTTGTTGAAAATGTCAAGCTTAATCTAATGGACTCGTAAAAATACGTCCAGCATCGTCACTTCCGGCCAAACCGGAAGAAGTCGGAAAACGCGTATTTTGCCGTTTTTGACAAGTTTTTGGGTAACATATGTCTCTGGGAGCTTAAAACTTTATTTTCCTTGCGTCGTCGTCACTTCTGGTCAAACCGGAAGTAGCAAAAAATGGCTTACTTTTGCATTAATTAACATAGCTTTAGAGGATTCAAAGCATTTTTGGGCGTTATTTCTCATTTTTGTTAAAAACGAAAGCTACTTCCGGTCAAACAGGACGGAAGACCTACTCGTTACTTTGCAACGAGCTTTGCTCTAGTTTAGACTACTGCTTTGTACCCAGAAATGATCTAGGAATTTAGAGTAAAATATAGTATAAATATCAACACCAAAGAAGAAGCTTTCAGACCTACCATGTAAATATAGTTCAAAAATAAACTCAAAACCGTCCATTTTTTGAAAAAAAGAACTCCTTGTTAAGCATAATAATATAGATGGATAATAACAATTCATTGTGTTTTTGGATTTATAATTAATACACGTTATAATTGTATAAAACTGAAATGAAACGTTAATCAAAAACTTGAGTTTTGTTCTTGAAATACAATCTTGGAAACATGTTCTGCTGCGTAATGTTTATGGGAAAGGGGCCTGGGGTAGTGATATATTATGAATATTAGAAAATACATAGACATACTCAGTTTTATTTATCTATATGCTTATTTTAATTCTTAGCTTTTTATAGGATTTAGTGAAATAAAGAAATAAAATTTTATTTTGTATTTCCCAGTATATCCTAGGTTAGAGATTTTTTTAGTATTTCCTGGTATTCCCCGGTCAATTGTGGTACTTAGGTTTTAAGGTTATCGTATGAGATATTAATAAATGTTATACCATTTTATTTGTAATACGTTATGGAATAATAGCTCCTTAGACATATTGAAAAATTTATCGATAATACAATGTATAATTGACAGTTGCAATGAATTGACCATTCAAATATAAAGAATACCTTCATGAATAATTATCACATATGTGTAATGTAATTGTTGTCATATTGTCATAAATATTAAATGAGAATGTCAAATAATTGGTAGTACCAGTTTCTTTATAATTATACAGTGATATATCATACTAATATTGATGTTATTATATTTTATGTCGTCCTCTGTCTTTATATTTTCTATTAAACAAAAAACATAGCCTTGGTGAGTTTTTTCTCTTTGTTTCCTTAGATTCTGTGATTCTGTGATTCATGTAGATTTTCGGGGTTTTTTTCTGAGCGTAATGTTGATTTCATCTGTCAGACACATCTGCTTCATATTTGGATATTTTACTTGAAGAAGACGTTAAAAATTAATAGCATATTTATTAAATTGAAAATTACCAATAAAAGTCATATGTTTAGCCATGCAAATTAGAGCTGTATATAAAGAAAAACTGAGATATTCATTTCAGGGCCATTTGAGTCACTTTTCATTTATAGTTCTTTAAAAATGCAAGTTTCTTTCATCACACTTCATCTGGACAGGAAACATTCTGAAGACATCGTCAATTTGTGATATATGGACAAAACGAACAGTATACGAGCTCAAAAGTGCATCAAACATTACAAATCAGGAGCAGAGGAAACAGGTACATCTAAAACATCAGAGGTGGGATAACGTGTCATGGATGAGTGAGCATCCCCTGCCGACCAGTTATAACCACCATGTGCTCCAAGTCATCGGGAAATAACGGAAAAATCCGTCTAAAATTCATTATATAAATAATGAACTAACAATTCAATTCACTGTAAATAATTCTCTAACAATCAGTATCAAAAACGTCAATTAGCATTTGACTTATTGATGAATTATATTTCCTTACAAGGTCACTGTATCGATCATAGGACTTACAAAATGGTTACTAAAGGATGTTTAAGGCACAGATTTGATGTTAATATATTTTCAAATTCCCTGTATAATTTCATACATGTATCTTATATGTTGCTTTAGAATTACATATACGAAAATATAATAAAAATCTTATTTTTTTTAGAAGTTATCAAAACTTCAAAATTCTAGACGCCTTTGATTGACACATCCTTGCACCTTCACAATTTTTAACTTTATCCTTGATACTTAAAAAAGTATCACTTAGTTATGTATTTATGAAAAAATATTTAAACTATAGTCAAGAAATTCAGAGTAGAAATGTGCGAAGACAAATCAAACCAACACGTCAGGGTTTTTTTTTCATCCATAAACAATTAAACACACCCAGCGAAACGTAAACATTAACAACAACAGAGCTCGTGTCCTGTTTACCAAAACTGTGTTGGTTTCAGGGGTGTACTCAATTTGTTAAACTCCATACACAACATTAAACATGGGCTGACATTACTAATGAATAGGTTTGCTTTCGCATATTTCTACTCTGAATTTTCTGGATTATAGTTTTAATATTTTTCATTAATACATTACAAATTTGCTACTTTTCTTCACAAAAATAAGATTTTTTTTTATAATTGTATGTAATGCTATAGCAACATATAAGTCATGAAATCGTACAGAAAATCTGAGAAAATATCAACATGAAATATGTTTCTAAGCACCTTTAAAACGAGACAGCTGATATTCCTATTTCTTCCATTTGTTTCTTATTAACGTGTCAATTAATCTCCTATGTCATATCCGCCAATATCATTTAATTCACTCTACAACCTAGGTCATTTCACTCTACAACCTTAGTCATTTCTCTACAACCTAGGTTATTTCACTCTACTACCAAGGTCATTTCTCTACAACCTAGGTCATATCATTCTACAACCTAGGTCATTTCTCTACAACCTAGGTCATTTCTCTACAACCTTAGTCATTTCTCTACAACCTAGGTCATTTCACTCAAAAAAAGTCATGAAATCGTACAGAAAATATCAACATGAAATATGGTTCTAAGCACCTTTAAAACGAGACAGCTGATATTCTTATTTCTTCCAATTTTTGTCATTAATATGTCATTTATCTCCTAGGTTATTTCCGCCAATATCATTTCACTCTACAACCTAGGTCATTTCACTCTACAACCTTAGTCATTTAACTCTACAGCCTAGGTCATTTCACTCAAAACCTCAAGTCATTTCATTCTACAACCTAGGTCATTTCACTCTACAACTTACGTCATTTCACTCAACAACCTAGGTCATTTCACTCTACAACCTAGGTCATTTCAATTTACAACCTTGGTCATTTTACTTTACAAACTAGGTCATTTAACTCTACAACCTTGGTCATTTACTAGATATCTTAGTCGTTTCACTTTACAACCTGGGTCAACCTAGGTCAACCTAGGTCATTTCACTCCAAACAGAAAATTTATAGATGGGAATTTTTCGATTTTTATGCGCCCGGATCGAAAGATCCGAGGCGTATATTGTTTTTTTCCTGTCTGTCTGTTTGTTTGTCTGCAAACTTTAACCTTTGCCATTACTTTTAAATCGTGAATAATAGAGACTTCATATTAACATAAATAATCCACTAATTAAGCTCTTTCAAACGACATGAAGGTCAATGACGTTGTGACCTTGACAGTGACCTACTATATATATATATAGAGTATATGCTAAAAATTGTTTTTCACTGCAAACTTCGCCAAAACTTTGAACCATAAAAGATAGAGACTTCATATTTGGCATGTGTACACCACTGATTAAGCTCTTTTAAATAACACCATGGTCGATGACCTTGTGACCTTAACTGAGATCTACATGTATGGGCTAAATACAGCTTTTTTGTCGGCAATCTTTAACTTTCGCCATAACTTTTGAACGAAGAAGATGAAGGCTTAATATTTGGTATTAATATACCACTAATAAAGCCCTTTCAAATGAAACCAAGGTCAATGGCCTTTTAAACTTGACTGTGTCCTATATGTTAAAAATAGCCTTTTTGAACCTTCACCATTACTTTTGAACTATGAGTGAAGAGACTTCATATTTGTTATGCATACTTCACTTATCAAGTTCCTTTTAATGACACCAAGATAAATGACCTTGTGACCTTGACTGTGACCTATATGCTAAATATATGTTGTTTTTTTTAACTTTCATGCCGCCGGGCGCATAGTGTTTATGAATATGAAGTCTCTTTCATTCATGGTTCAAAAGTTATGGCGAATGGTTATTTGCAGACAAACAGATGAACAGACAAAAAGACCGACTGACAGGACAAAGAAAATATAAGCCTCGGATCTTTCGATCCAGGTGCATAAAATCCATCCATGTTCATATCGGGGCAATTGTTCTATGCTGAGAACATTAAGGATACTTGTAACCTTGCTAAACATATCTATTATAGCTTGGGACGAAGAGATGATCTTGTAAACCGATAATTGTTTTTTTATGCACCCGGGTCGATAGATCCAGGGCGTATATTGTTTTTGTCCTGTCTGGCTGTCTGTCTGTCTAGCTGTCTTTTTGTCTGCAAACTTTAACCGTCGCCATAACTTTTGTACCAAGAGAGATAGAGACTTCATATTTGGTATGCATATTTTACTAATGACGTTCTTTCAAATGACATCAAGGTTAATGACAATGTGACCTTGATGCTGACCTACATGCTAAAAATATCTTTTTTCTGCAATCTTTATCCTTCGTCATAACTTTTGAATCATGAAAGATAGAGACTTCATATTTGGTTTGCATACTCCACTAATTATGCTCTTTCTAATGATACCAATGTCAATAACCTTGTGATCTTGACTGTGAACTACAGCTCAACAATCTTTTTAAGCTCACATGGTTTTTCGCACAAATTAAGGTCACAATGTAATGATATAATATTGTGTATCGAGACAACAAAATACATTTTAAAAGGATTTGTTTACATAATTTGAGTATTATTTCATTTACTGAAACATAATTCACAGAAATCAATTGGTAGAACTTTGATTTATTTATGGCTGAAAAATAACAATTACTCTCATTAGAATTTTTGTAGTTTCTTGCCAGTTGTAACTGTCTTTTTATCCGTTCTTTTGAAAGCAATAGCTCTTGCCAGAAACGTAGACATGGGTACAGTACTGCTACTGTAACTTGTATTTTCTGTACATTTTGACTTTTTAACTCGGGGTGGTAATAGTACTTTTCATATATTTGACTGCTTTCTATGTTAATAAGGTGAGATTTTTTGGGAGTCAATTTCAAAAATCTAGAATCATGAAAATTTCATCCCACTGCAAAATTTTAACGTTTCAAACCGTAAATGCAAAAAAAAATTTACTTTTCATAGAAGGAAGATACTATTCATAAAAATAAACAACACTTCATTATCCTGCCTTTTAGTATTGTTTCCTTTTGCAATATTGTCGCTTTTGTGCGCTACATTTTGATGAAACCAAGAGGGGTATGGTAAATGAGCTAAGAATTTTCAAAAATACTCACCTTTCAGAAGAAAATTTTAAAAATTCAACTACATGGGGTCAAGGAGAGCTCTTTTTATACAATTTGTAAAAACCTATGGTAGAATCGTATAGTCGAAACATCCTAACATTTATCTATCAATTTTCCTTTGAAACATCCACTTTGGAAACTTATGATAATAATTTTAAAAGACATTTATGCTTGACTTTATATATGTAATATAACGAAGGGTTATGCATTTGTACTGCAGTTTCAAAATGGTAATTTGTATAACAACAATGTGACCTTAATTTGTGCGAAAAACCATGTGAGCATAAAAAGTTTGTTGAGCTGTATATGCAAAAATAGCTTTTTCGTCTTCAAATTTTAACCTTCGACATAACTTTTGAACCATGAAAGATAAGAGCTTAATATTAAGTATGTTTCCTTTACTCATTAAGTTCTTCCAAATGACAACAAGGACATTGACCTAGTGACCTTGACATTAACCTATAAGCTAAAAAAGCTTTTTTCGAACTGTGTGCCGCCGGATGCATAGTGTTTTACATAAATCTTGTTTCCATTTTTTTTTCACTATTAGTTTTTTCATAAGTACACATTGTTCTTCTGTAAATTAGCCACGTCTGTACTGTAGCTGATTGTTTTATTTTGCCCCGGTATATACTGATAAGCTGTACAGCTTAAAGTAACAATAAAGAAAGAAGTAAAATTCTAGCTGCATTACTTTTCATCGCTATTAACGATGATATTTAATGTAAATACTAAATATGCATATTTTGTGAGTGTTGCCTTTCAGAATTTATGATACTTGTAGAACGGCAACATGTTATACATGCTAGGAGCATATGTTTATGTGTGAATTTCCAGTTTAATTACGAACCGATTCGGATATAGATCATTCAGTTCCTAATTACATGTATTCATTTAGAACCAAAAAAATAGTATTTATATATCTAAACAAGTTGCTGTCCTTTCAAAAAAAAGGAGTACAATGCGTGGACCATATGCATGTGTTTCTAATCGAAATTCAATTAAAGAAAAATTCTAGGTTAAATAGCTGCAGATATTCTACGGGCAACTTGGCTTTAGGGCAATTCTCTAGCATTCTCGCGCATGCGTAGCCTGACGTATGCCCATGGCATCCGGTTTAACCTGCGTGGATGTATATTTACTGCGTGGACCTCAGGGTCCACGCAAATAGAAATGAAATTTCGAAAGAACTATATGCGGTATATTGCATATATTTATTTGCCCCCACAAAAGTCAAATTTTGAAAACTTCCTGAAATGCGCTGAATTCAATAAATTGTATGAGAAATGTAAATAAACAGAACATATTATAGTTTCAAAGCAGTTAATTAACAATTTTTGTTTTTATGACGTCACAAACTAGTCCAATTTTATATCCTTTTTCATAAAGAGGACAAAATGGACAAAATTTCAACAATTTTAGCTTTAGAATTTATAGAGCGCAAGTTTGTTCAGGAACAATATTTACATATTTCATTGATATTATCATTCTACACATTATATCAAAATATCGATCCTGAACACACATGCGCTCGGTGACTTTTACTCAAAAAATCGGCGAAATATGTACATTTTTCTGTAGAATTCATGAAAAACTTAAATTTACGTCATGTTTGTGACGTCATTACGTGCATATGACGTCATTACTTATGAAAATATTCAGTACTTTGAAGTCAGCATATACTCCCCTGTTTAAGAACATAATTAAATATATCTCCATCAAAGTTTGATTTGGGGGGCAAATATTGGTTATAACCGAATAAAGTTCTTTAAGCAGACTGGCTAGGTTTGAACCTTTCCCAATAAAAATTCAAAGATATTAAACTGAGTGATCCCGATTGGAATGAATAAGGCAAAAATGTTTGATAAGATAACAAAGTTACTTTATTTCTTAGTTTGAATATGCTTTAAAAAATGTGTGAACTAACAGATTACACAAGTTTCGAGATTATCTCCCTTGGTGCGCTCTTTCGTTGAGGAGGGGAGTTTCGTTGCCGCGTAAACAAGAAGGTGGGACAGATACTTGATACTGTGTATGTTGGATACATTGCATCATCGATATACCGGTTTATCATAACTAAACAATTGTCATGATGCAGTCTACAACTTGAGAATAACCTAATTAAAGTAAAGGCATCATTTTTGAAGCAAAACAAATCGAAAAAAAGAAGAAAATATCAGTGGATGTGAGACTTTTCGGACGAGGGAAGAGATATAGACCTCTAATAAATACGGTGCATATGCATCTGCATATGCATCGGGAATCTTAATGACATATTGATTCTTTTCATTATTATGACTTAAAAAAAAGTTACTTTTTAGAAAATGTTCGTACAATCAAGAAAATCGGTTACATTTTATAAAGACTACGACGTTTCTTTCGTTTTCAAGTACCCGAAAATTATTAGTAGATTTGTAAATATGCATAGTTGAGCTTGATAAATTATTAAATGCATCACTGCTGAACATTATTATCTTTCTATAACATTTAATAAATTTTAAGAACCATAAATATCGCTCTTTTATTTATGCACGTTTGTAAAACAGAGACAACCTGTCCCACCTCCATGCTGAAATGGGTACTTTTTGCGCCTCTATCGTAGGAGAGTTACAATCTCGAAACTGGCGTATTCTTTTTTCTGCATGTGGTCACAATTAAATTCACAAAATAACGGTTTTTGTATTTGCAGCGACTAAAACCATCGATATCCTGAATGGCTTTTTTTCTGTTGATATCATATTAAATCTAAAAGACGATTGACAAACTCTGTAAGTAATGGAAAATAAATTGCATGTTTTTTCACCTTAAAACGAGTAGATTCGAGATCAAATTTAATGTAACTTTTTTCGGTTTATATTCTATCTATGTTTAGTTTAATTTTGCTTTTGTACTAAAATAAATCAATCGGCTGCAGTTGCCGTTATGAAATTATGAAAATAATGTTAGAATATGTGATTCTTATTATGAGTTAATTCATATCCTATACTTTGAAAGACACATTTATTATGACGTTACAATTTCCAATTCGTGTTAAAGTACCCATAATATAAAATGATACAATATGATAAAATACAATGTATATTTACTATTCTATAATTTGATACAATATAATTAAAATTATAACATTACTGGCTTAATTTGGTCCATATTCTTTTTGATAAAACTTTGTAAAACTAGATTTGTCCGACACAAAGACTTAAGCAGTTTGTTTTAAGATAACTAAAAAGTGGTGATAGCAAAAATTAAGATTAAAAATTCATTGAACCAAACCAACAGAAATAAGGGGAAACAGTACTACGTCTTTTTTTCAGGCAAAAAGCAACAGAGGGGTGTTGGGGGGGGGGGCTATTTACATTACATTTTACGATTGAGAATTTTCATTGAAAGGCCGGTTGCACCCTTATTTATTGTTAGAGTAAGAGTCAAATAAGGATAATGTGGTATATTAGGAAGAAAATATGGCACTGAATTTTTTTTCCTCCCCCAAACATATAAGATTTTCGAGTTTGGTCAAATTATTTTTTTTCTTTCAGTTTCTGTCTGGTAGGTTGAAACTTTTTCTTTGATTGGCCTCTCCCCACTTTCAAATACAATGCTACGTCACTGTATTTACCTCACCAATCTACGTGTTAAAATGAAGAAGGTTCTCTACTGGATAGAAATACAGTTGTGGAAATCCACGATTTTGAAATTCCTGCATTAATAAAATTGTTTACTTTTAAAAATGTAAAATTGAAACAAGGGCGTAGAACTCGTTACAGTTTATTTATTTTATCTTAGACTTCTACAGTTTCTTTTAATGAGATTTACAATTTTGTCAAGTAAAAGGCCGAATAAAAAACACTTTTTATTTTTTGAAATTTCACTTAATTCTGCAACACAGATTTAGACAATTAACAAAACAGAGAAGTAATTAAAATGTCAAAATCAGCATCTTACCAACATTTATATTTTTTTCCATTCATATCAAGTTTAAAAGGTGCTGAATTTACAATAAGTGTTCTTAAATCGAAGACCTTGGTTTACAACATTCGTATGTATTCAAATTTATAATATGCATATGAGAAGAAATTTAAATGTATGTTACTAAATCATATTTAAAAATAGTATCTACTTAAGTTTTTGAAAGACATTGCCAACAACAAATTAGTAGTATAAAGGCGGGTCAAACCATTTTGTTATAAATTTAAAGATATAATGAAAACAAAATTTCACTAAGTTAAAAGTAAATAATGTATTTAATCCCCAGCTGTATGTTAATGAGATTCCAAGTCTTACTTCGTTCATAACAGATTATCGTCACGTCTTCTGGATGATGTATCACTACATTTGTTGCACATGCGTGAGGTTCTAGCTGCAGGATGTCCTGTCACCTTGTGTAGTAAAGGTCAACAAAATGACAGTCCCATAAACTTAAAACTTTTAAAATATATTATTCAAAAAGAAAAGCATAATGTGACACTAATTTTATTTACCGCATTTTGTATTAATTGCAAGTAATATAAATAATATAATAATTAATTTTACACATTAAAAAAATTTGTCTTGACTTTTTTTTTTTGGATTGCGCGCAAATTAATTATATGCTTTTAGTGTTTTTAGAGGTAAAATCCTCCGTAGAAGTTAAACCTGATTTTTTGAAAAATAAAATATCATCATATATAGTTCAGTACCGTAATTTATTTCTCATCATGTATTATTCATTTTCATTTAATCCGACATCTTTAGCAAAAAATTTTGCAAGTGGCAAATTTACTTTATTTTATTGGAGGATGTCCTTTAATTCTTTTCATTCGGGGCACGTTTTGTTTCCAGCAAAGTATGATGATTGAAGAATTGAAAGAGAAAAATCCGCTGGCTAAGTGCATGCACCTATCACTGTTCATATTTATAAAGTGTAAAGTACAGGAAATAATAAGAAATTGTAATTACAAAGCATTGTATACTTTTTTAGTTTCTGTTTGAAATATCTGAAGACGTATTGGAAATCTCACCGAACCAATGAAGTACATGTATGATTGTTTGTTAATTATTAGTCGATATTGTTCATAGGGTTTCTGAAGTCCGAATAATTACGCATTTTTAAAAAACATTTGCAAAAAAATTGAAAGGTTTATTAGAGAAAGGATCCAGAATCAGGAATCAACTACATTAAATTTCTTCATGACAGTGTCCAAACCTGCACGCCTGGAAGAGTAAAGGGGTTTTCGGGATAAACAGAAAGTTAATGTTTTTTGCACATTAACAATATTCGCCAGATCTTTGACCTTCTGACTTGTTTCTATTTCCAAACTGAAAAAAAAACCTTTCAGAAGGACAAAACAAGTCCAGCAGGAAATCATTGGGTCTGCCATTTTCCAGTATCCTAAGGGTCATACCCAAAAATGAGTTCTAAAAACTATCAGAATTTGGATAAAAAAAATATTACGATATGTGTTTTAATTAAAAGAGATTAATAAGTTAAATCATGAAGACCAACTAATTGAAAAGCGTCATTTGCTTCTTTCCGAGCACCCAGGACATTATTTATTGAACAGCCCTCGTACAACCATTCCCCACGATGAATTAAAGTTCAAACTTTTTTATATTGTTGACAGCTGCTTTTTCAATCAATATATGGAACTCGTAAATTTATCAAACAGTGTAATTGGTCATTTTCAAAATTATTTAATTAAACTGATTGTGTTAATATAAAAAAGATGCTAGAGTTTTTGAATGACAACATATATGCTTTTTTTAAAACCAACAATCTATTGGGATATCCCATCGGTACCAGTTGCACCCCACTAGCTATAAGCAGACCTATTTTTGTACTAAAATGAAGCAGTTTTTGTCCAAAATCTTCTATGTGAAAGAAAAGTTTTGCTTTCAACTCGAAAAAGAACCCTCACTGCTCAATGGCCCTGGGTGCCGAGAATAGGAAAACGTGCAGCTCTCCATCGGCAAGTGGTGACGTCTCCATATGAGCATATGAGCGAAAAAGTCTGGAGAGGAACGGTAAACAACATAATCAATCAATCAATCAACTCGACATTTAGATACAGTATATCGCCGACGTATTGTCAATTAACAATGGTTATTTCCAGTCTTATGTTGATAAGAGATATCCCAGAATTTGAAATAAGATGCCACAGAATCTGATACATCTATTTAGTATTTGGATATTTTACTTGAAAAAGACCTTAATGGTAATCTAACAATCATGTAGCAATATAACTTCATCATCTACATAAGGGGTTTCTATCTCTTAGCTTATTCAATGCGCAAGAGCATGTTTTACTTATGATCAATTTCTAAAATTAGGTTATTGACAGGCAAGTTGCTAATCGAACATTTTGTGACAGTTTGTTCCATAAAAATGCAGATGATAAAAGAACGTTTGTAACAAATATCAGCAGTCTCGTTTAGATTCATCATTTCGTAAGTTCTATGGCCGATACAGTGATCTTGTCAGCATATACAATATACTATTGAGTCAAATGATGACCGACGTTTTACATTCAAGTGTTAGACCATTATTTACACACTGAATTGTCGACGGATTTTTTCATTATTTCTCGATCATGACAAGGAGCACAAGCGTACGGCTGGTGTGACGGGTCGGCAGGGGATGCTCACAACTCCATGGCACCTGATCACACCTCTGATGATTTGAAAGTCTAGGTTTGCTCTGTTCCAAATTTGTGTTGTTAAAAAGACTTTTGAGCCTGAATACTATTCGTTTTTCATATATTTCATTTGAAACAATTCTGAAAATGAAGCTTAAAATATAAATCTTTTTGTGCAATAAAAAATATATTTCGTATAATGTGATAATCTTTTATATATTAGAAAGTCTTTTAAAATGATTATATTTGCACTTCACAATTGTACAAAATAAATGAGTTTTAGAGAAATGGAACTCCCTTAAATTTAGCTGTAATGATAACAAGCATATAGATTTAAGAGGACTGGGTGTTTATGGCCCTTTTATGACTATATTAATCTATATTTTCTCCTTTGACCGAATATGACAAGATGAACACGGTCGGCGTCGCCGGTAAGCACGGGGTATATGCTCTTCTGTGGCACATGGACAAAACACTTTTGAACATGAATGTTGTTTGTTATCTCACAATTTCAAAAATGAGAAGTCAGGATGCTTACATGTATAGTGTTTCCTCCTTGAATGTATTAATTGATAAATTTTAAATTAGAAAATGTATAACTGGTGCTTTATTGATAGGTTTATGAAGAAACATGAGTTGTATAAGCACAGTATATAATTGAAAAAAAAAATCGAAAAATATTAAACTAAATATACTTAATAGAACATTCTTATTTGAAGCAAATTTAGTATTATCAAAATTGATTCTTTCATAGATTAGGTTTTCATTTATAAATCAAACATGCAAATCATTTATAATGTGTCTGATCTAAGAAGCCTCCATATACCAATCTGAAGATGCATTGCCCTTAATTTCTTTAAATGAATTTTTAAAACACAGTTTTTTTATTCTACAAATCATACATAACATTGTCAAACCTGTCGTTAAATTAAAAGGAATAAACGCGCATTTGAAAAGCCAGTTTTAATGATATACATCTGGTATAAAAGGTGCACCTTTCTCAGATAACCTATACAGGTTTTAAAAAACCAAAAGGTTATACCTTAAATGAATGCTGTTTAAAAAGATAAGGCATCCGTTTAAATCGCAATACGTTAGGCATCATTTATGATTATATTTATGAATGATTTCAGAAATTGGCAAAGGTAAATACAGACTTTGATTTATTAGCATCGGAAATTGTAATATAAATTTTTCTACATATCAAAAAAAAAACGTCAAAATACACAATACACATAAATAACCTATCAATCAAATATAAAGAACATCAAAAGCATTAACAAAACTACGAAATCCATTGACATTAGTTAATATTTTTAAGGTAACATAAATTCCAGAGTGTCTAATATGTATTTAAAAAAAAAACGAACATGCCTTGAACAAAAAAGGAATTGTTTTCTCAGTGCAGTTTGATTGATGATATTAATAATTAAACAATCATTTACAATGTAATTGCTAGTTAAGCAGACAATTAACATGAAATACAGGGACAGATATATTGAATTGGGATATTTGAATTCCGGAAATGTTACGTCACGATAAAGAACAATAGCAAGGTCGGAACTACAATCTGAAAATAGGAACAACAACATCCGATTTTACAATTATTGGGAATTTCTTTCTTATGAATTTCATTAAAGATTTCATATATAAGGCATATATAAAACAATCATAATCTAAAACTTACTCCAGAGAAAAGAAAGGCGAAAGAACAACGATAAGATACACTCTTACAATAATAATGTATAGGTAAGTTTTTTTTCTGATTATATTTTTCATTATTATTTATAAGTTCTGTAATCGATGCAAAATTGGAATTGAATGAAATTGTGCTAATTATTGTTTGCATTGTTTCCAGACAGAGATTTGGAACATCTTCAAGAATCTTTATTATCTTCATCATCGCTACATCCAATGTTTATGTTCGAGCACAAGAGACCAACACCTGTAATCAGATGTGTAGAGAAGAAAAGAAATACTGTACAAAAGACTGCGACATGCCAAGACTAAGGCATGAGAGCGACCAGTGTAAAGGACAATGCAATGAGGACATGTTATATTGTCTAGATCGCTGCAATAACATGGTAGAGCTAACACATAATATTCCTGTGAGAAATGTAGCATTGGTTAAAAGTGATGTACCCAGTGAAAAGCAACAAAATGCAAAACCACTCTTTCCTAATGTATTTGATGTAAATTTTGTCAAATTGTCATCCGAGAAAATATTTGATTCTCACCCTCCAACGACCAATATACCACCAAGCACCAGCGTAAACCCTTCAACGACCAATATACCACTAAGCACCAGAGTGAACGTCGACAAAAATCAATCAGAAGTCACTGAAAACTCTAAGAAATGTGTTGCACAATGCACCTCAAAGGAATCTGAGTGCGAGGTTGAATGTCTCATCGCATATCATGCAAACAATTTTCAAGATAGTGACTGTTCATCCGGATGTGAGAGGAATAAAAACATCTGTATTAAGAACTGTGAAGCTGAGAGGAATGAACCCAGGAGAACCGAGGAGGACATCGTAGTGGCAGTTCCGGGTCAGGTTTCAAACCTCAGAATACCATCACTGTCTTTGGAAAGAGAAATTAGTGTCTTAGAGAAAATCTTAATGGGACTTCCATCCTCGGGCACGCAAATGATAGGGAAATGGGTATTGTAGATTATTTAAATAATGAAATCCACTCATTCTTGGCATATCATTCCTCTTTCATAAATTGTTATTTCTTTCATTTTTTTTAACATTTATATATTTATCGTATCCATTGTTTGATCCATTGTTGTTTATAGATTTTCATTTCCTTCGTTTTTTTTATTACGTTTTATACTTATTTATGTTTATAATAAAATTTGCGAAAAAAATCTTGATCAGTTCTCTATAAACAGGAGAGAACTTGGCCATATGCAAAATATGTAAACTCGACATTTAGATATATCGACAACGTACTGTCAATTAACAATGGTAATTTCCATTCTTATGTCGATACGATATATCCTGGTGAGCTTGAGATAAAAGATACCACAGAGTCTGACACATCTTTTTCATATTTTGATATTTTACTTGATGAAGGGTATGGAGATAAAGAACAGTATTCAATATCAAAGTCCATTAAACAATACAAAGTAGGAGTAGGGCAAACACGGACCTCTAAAACATCAGAGGTGGGATCAGGTGCCATGGAGGAGTGAGCATCTCCTGCTGACCGGTTAATTCATTAATGGTGATCCAACAGCCACGCTCTATGATAAACGTGATAACTTTATCTTTTCTATCTTCAACTTCCCTTACTTATGCAGCAATATACCTTCATCACCTGCATACGGAGTATATATATATATCTCAGTTGATTAGATACGCAAGAGCATGCTCTACGTATGAACAATTTCTACAACGAGGTAAATTATTGACAAACAAGTTGATAAAACAAGAATTTCAGCAGTCTCGTTTAAAGTCATCATTTCATAAGTTCTATGGTCGAATCAATGACCTTGTCAGCAAATACAGTTTATCATTGAGTCAAATGCTGAATGACGTTTTTCATACTTATTGTTAAACCATTATTTATACACTGAATTGACAACGGATTTTTCCTTTATTTCCCGATCATGACAAAAAGCACAATTGTTCTGGAATACTTTTCGTTATCTCCATATGTTTCATTTAAATCCAGAGTAACAAATGGCAGAATCATATTCCCACTTTATCATATTCTTCTCAAATCTGCTTGAAAATGATCGTAGAATTGGTCTTTCCAGTCCCTCCATTGAAAAACAAATATCAAATAAAATTTCTCTTAGAGATGGGTTTTGATTTTCATACTCTTTGACTTATATGATTCTCAATTGAATCAGTATCCCTTGCAAATGAAACATTTGCAAAATCTGTCATTCATTCCACTTATTACAAATTTAAAACATGATCATTGAGGCAAAAATTGCTTTATTTAATGACTAAATGAATTATCCTGAACTTAAACTTAGGTAATCTGGAGAAGTTCACTGGCAGAAAAAATATATAAGATATATGAGTAATGTGTAACAGGTCTAATTAAATTCGAATGCATACCAAAGGAAAAGAGTAGAAATTCATACTTGATATCCAAATTACCTTGGACCTAAGCATGTTTCATAAACTTGACCAAAGATTATTTAGGAATAATCAACATAATGCTGAATTCATGTTTTCACACTTCATAATGGGAACACATTGGGACCTTAGAATTAGCGCATAGTTTTCTTCTGACATTTCGTTAGCAAAAACTTACAAAAGGATCAGGGACACTGAAAAAACAAGAATATATTCTGTGTAATGCCTATCTTCTTGAGAGAGAGAGAGAGAGAGAGAGAGAGAGAGAAAGAGAGAGAGAAAATTAAAGTTTTAATTAGATTAAACGAGAGGGAATAACAATTAATAAATTTCTTTCAATGAGAAAGTTCCAACTTCACACAGAGATTATACATATTAAGGTCAGGTGATACGTTCCTCAGATGTCTGTTTGTAAATCTTTATATTATATTAAAAATATTTAAAATTATAATTACCTTCTGATTTCTTAACTAGTTTCTAATTGTCTGAAAACATTACAACATTACAATGACAAAACAATCCTCTTGTATCTTTCAGGCACGTAACAACAGGGGGAGGGGGGCTTTTTTCCAAACATAACTTTTAACTATAGAAAATGTTCATTTAAAGACCGGTTGGCCCCACAACTTTTTGTAAGAGTAAGGGTCAAATAAGGGTAATGTAGTATATTAGGAAGAATATTTGTTACTGAAAGAAGAGAAAGCTACCTCCCCCCCCAAAATAATCGGATTTTCGAGTTTGGGCAATCCCCCCTTTTTTGCTTGTCAAGATTTTTCAGGTCGGTTGAATTTTTCTGTCTAGTTGCCCCCTCCCATAAATATATTATTTAGGAATGTATCATCTGTTCTTAATGTGACCAATTTGAGTAGGTATCTATGAAAACATTGGATTTTTTTTACAATATTGAAATTCAAATGTCAAACAAGACATGAATTTTGTCGAATTTTTAGGCATATTTTATGAATTATGACCAGATTTAGAAATCATAACCTTTTAAAAATTTATTTAATGCATAAAATGATAATTTCAAAAAATGTGAATATCCCTGCCATCTTGTCTTTTACATTGCCTATTTTGTTAATACATACATATGTTAACCAATACCAACCACTATAAACCATGCGTTTGATAAGTTTGGCATCCGTATTTTAATAATATCTAAGATAACGTATAACCTTCTGACGCAGTACAATCAGACGGAAGCCATATTTGTTGAGTAAAGTGTTTGAAATTTTGATGTTAAGATTTAATGTATTTAGCGTGTCTGAATTCATAGAATATGTTACACTGGCAGCGGTATCGAAATACTTTTTAATTATTGCAATACTAGTGATGGTCATTTTCTTATTCATTATAATAACCTTGTTAGCAAATACATCCTATCATTGGGTCCTATTTACTGACTTGTTTCATACCAAATAAGGCGTTTGTTTTTATACTGAATTAACTACGGGGAGTTTCGTCTACCTGAACAACGCGGTAGGTGTTACTGTTTAACAGGTGGTGCCTAATCAGGCACCTGATCCCATCTTTAGAATTTCCAGGGGTTCATGATTTTTAACACTACTTTGTATTGTTTTATGGACTTTGATTATTAAATACTGTTCGTTATCTCCATATCCCCCCCCCTTATACCCTATTCATATGTATTTGTATTTTATATAGATTGTATGAGATATATCACTGATCGACCACTTTTCGTTATCCTTACCTTTTATATCATAAGCTATTGTTAAATAAGTTGCTGACACAAGAAAATCAACATTCTTGTTAAAAGTCAACATTTTGCGAATTTTGTAGTCGTTGCAAACTAAATCTAAAAGAGCTAAAAAGATATACATTTCTTTGAAATATTAATATATTATCTATGTATAAAGTGCGTACATCGCTCTGGTATTATGCTAACAAGAACTTTTAATTTTCACGAAATCATTTTTAATATCTGTGATAATATAATATGTACTATTAAAAAATATTCATAAAAAATAAAACGATTGAACTTGGTTGACAGATTTTTTCCGAATATCAATAAATAAAATAAGTTAATGATAATGTCGTGGATTTCAAAAAATGAATTGCTCTAAATATACTCATTTTCCTAATGTTTTTTAAAAAATAATTGTAATGTCTTAAGATTACATAATACTTTGCAAGAATTATGAATAAGGTGACGTTTTATTATTAAACATGGTTTTGAATGTCTTTGTTTCGCAAATTTCGCTTAGGAGTCTTCTAAACCTCAAAGCAGAAAAACATTATAATTGTGGGATTAAATTTAAAGTTACTTCTCATTCCAAACACGAATTCCATTTGACAATAAAAGGACAATTAAAGTCGTGTTAAATTAAAGTTATGTCTGAAGATGCAATTAAAACCATCTAAAATCCAGTTACAAGAAAGATACATAGAAAGCTTACAAATGATTCATCATTGAAATAACGAGAAATTTTTCTCTTTAAAGTTTAATGTTAAGTATGCTTTTCAGAATTTTAATATGAATTAAAATGATTAATGATATACAGGCCTAAATGTAGGGTAACAGGTGATTAACGCAAAGGTAATAGCAACAAGACCGACAGGTTTTCTCGTTTTCTCCATATGCAACAAAGACTTTTCCATACAATTAAGATGAAATTAAGAAATGACAAAAATGCAACAACGATCATAAGAATAAAAAAATATTTAATGAATAAAGGGATAGTAAAGAGATTCCTCACTGAAGATACAAAATACAACACATAGAAAAATAAATATCAACAAGGACACTTTACTATGAAGAAAATGAAATTAAACAAAGAGTCTTAAAAGTAGTCTAAGTCATTAATCAAAGCAAAATTCAAAACAAGGAATTGATATTATGCTTAGATATTGTCGCTTTTTGAGTCCTTCTAGTACTCAGATCCAGACCACATTGGTGTGGGACGTTGTGTACGAGATCGAGTGAACTCTTTAGATGGGTTTCTTTTCCTTTCGAATTCTATAAAAGTCTTCACCCTTCGTTTGAATCTGATGATGGTACATAGTCATAGTCTTCACCATGGTTAAAATGTATGTCATTATATAAGTAATTATTATAAAATTCAGGTTTTGATACTCGCTCTTTTTGCTTTTCGAGTCTCTCTATCTGTCGTTTCACTTCTTCTTCACTGCATTCAGCCACACATTCTCTATGGTCATCATAACATTCAGTCGAACAGCCAACTTCTGGTGTGCCAATCTTACAATCATCTAAGCAGAAATTTCTTTTAGCGACACATGATCTCTGGCAAAGCATTTTTAGTATGCTCATTGGTTTTGCGGAACTTATCTTGACTGCCCCTTGTTCGAAATTTGTATATGGTGATTCATGTGCACCTGTTTCCGATGCCCTCTCCAATTGCTTTTCAAGTTTATCTTTTTGGCGTTCCAGTTCATCTTCGTTGCATTCCTTCACACAGTCTCTATGATCATCGTAGCATTCAGTAATACACCCGGCCTCTGGTATACCAGTTTTACAATCATTTAAACAGGAGTTCCTTTGGGTAACACAGGTTGTTTGGCATATCAATTTAAGCGCGCTCATTGGCTTCGTAGAGCTTATTTTGATTGTGCCATGTACTTTCTCATCTTTGTTTTCAGCTATATTATAAACACCTGTTTCTGATGCCTTTTCTAACTGCTTTTCAAGTTTGTCCTTTTGTCTTTCAACTTCTTCTTTATTGCAGTCAGCCACACACTCTGTGTTATCTTCATAACATTCCGTCGAACACCCGACTTCTGGCTTGCCGATCTTACAATCACTTAAACAGGAATTTCTGGTTATCACACATGATGATAGGCATAATAATTTGAGCATACTCATCGGTTTTGAGGCACTTGTCTTGATTTCTCCACTGATGGTTTGGATTATAAGCTCTGCTTTTGGTTTTGGGGTTGCAACGACAGTTTTTGCCTTTTGTATTGATGGTGTACTGATAGATCTAGTATTTTGTGAAATTTCAAGTCCAGTATTACTTTTTCCAGATATCGCTCCAGTCTTTTGTTGTCCATAATCTTGATTACATTCAGAAACACATTCATCATATTCAAGTGTACATTTCGTTTGGCAAGATGGATCTGTTGCAGCACATTCGCTTTGACAACTAGACCTCTCCGTAGAACATAGTCTTACACAAATAGAATGGATTGAGTAGGGTTGTCCTTGATTGGTGTTAGAAGGATCAACCCAGTTGACATTTGTTGACTGCTGAGAGTTCCAATTAGCTGCTGAGGCTTGCTTAGTGTACACGTTATAATTTCCAGTCTGGGGTGTGTTTCCCTGCGTTTCTTTCACAACGTCAATTTGGACTGTATCTAAGGTGTTTGTTGTACTACCAGCTGCAGCATTTGCGTCTGGATACTGGTCGTTACACTCTTTTTGACATTCCGCTAGCTCTGCCGGACATTCAGTCAGGCAAGATGTATCGGTAACGTCAGTCTGACAATCAACCATACATTCTACATTTTCTATAGAACATTGCACCAGACAGGTAACCTTTTGCTGGTTTGTTGAATTTGTTGCAGTGGTTTGTACATTGGATGACTGTACAGCAGTTGTCCCACATCCCTGCACACATTCGTCATAATCTGTAGTGCATTCTGGGAGACATCCGGGTTCTGGATCTTGATTGCATTCATTCTGACACCCGGTTCTCACCACTGAACATGCTTTAAGACACACTGATGTTGGTGAGGGCTTAGTGGTTGATACCTCAGAAACTGTTGCTTGAGTAGTCACTCCTGCTTCTACAATTGGGGTGTTTGAAAATCCCTTTGGAAGACAACCCTCTGAGCAAGATGAATATGTAAACTTGCAGGTCTTTGAGCAGTCTAAAAATCCGTTTCTGTTTAGCAGATGTTGCTTTCGACAAGTTGAACTACAGCCCACGTGGTCCAGATGACAAGATTTCTTACAGTGATCTGGTGATGTATGCAATGAGACCTCTGTACTTAGGGCCACGAAGCCAAGTGAAATACCAAGGATAAAAATCTGAATTAAAAATAAGCTTGTTTAAATCAAGAGGTCTATTCTGATAAATAGAAGGAGAAAAAAGAATAAGGTTACAAGTAGAAATTGATAAATGTAAGACACATTTTAAAATAAAAAAGATATATTAGAAATAATAAAATAAAAAAAAAATCTCGCAAAATGATTTTACAAAATGATTTACATTAAGAATCTTACCGATTTGTGCATGTTTTCTCTTCTTTTCCTATAAAGTGTGAAGAATCCTGAAAAATTTTGCGTTTATATGCTGTAGTTCTATGACGTCAGATTTCTCCCCACACATCAAAACATGCTGTAAGCTAATTGAAATAAATGAAAATTATCATGAACACATGACTTGTCATTTAAATTCATAACAATATCCATCACAGCATAATGATTGGCTTAATTGCGTTAATGGTTTAATTTTTGATCAGGCTATCGCTAGCTGTCAAAATCTTTATTTACACGCGGGAGTTTGACGTGAGTTATGAATTTTAAATTTTAATTAGTTTACTTATGAGTAAACGTTTTTACGCGCATTAAAGGACAGACACCACCCTAGTCCATAAATAATCTTGTGAAAGTTTGAACATTTATGTAACACTCCTTCAGAATTTTTTATTACACGTGTATACACATTAGTTACGTAACATAGCTTTGACAATTTTTGTAGATTCCAGAAGAAAACAAACAATATATTTTAATTTTTTAAAATACGTGTGTTAGTATTCTTTTCAAATCCTTTGACGTGTTAAGTTTAAGTACTTGATCAAAATATTTATTCAATCAAAAAACCGATAAAATAAGAAACATGTAATGAAAAAACAAGAGAAGTTATATTTTACAATCAAACATTAAATTTTTCCGCCAATCTGAGTAATAATGACAGTTATCAAGTCTCTTCCGACAAGTAGGTCCAAAATAAATCGAAGAAATTGACCGTAAAAGCAAATTATAATTTTTTGAATACTATTTATGGAATATTACAACAGAAAAAAGATAAAGGCGTGTTTTACCAATTCACGTTTGTGGCTTTGTAATAGAGCAAACACAAGAAATGCATCTAAAAGAAGTTATTTTAACACATTTGAAAATTAAGCTCTGGCCAACACATTGAGTCATCGAATTTTCTTCCTTGTCGTCTTTAAGGGGATTTTATGAATTTTTGGAGGTTAATGGGTTCTAATATTAGTGTAAAAGGTATTTGTAGAAAAAGACAAATTACTCCATGATTCAGTGTAGAATTTTATCTTATCAGTGTTTCCTCTCTTTTATTGTAACATTTGTGAAAATCCAGGATAAATTAATAAAATCAAAAACTTAAGCTCTATAACATTTTGTTTCTATTGTTTCACCTCTCATATAATTAAACTGTCAAGGTCGTTTGTTGCAATTAATTTTTTCAGAAATGTCATTGTTGTTAAGGTACAATTTTAATTCAAGAATTGCAAATTTTGTATTCTCAAATATTTACGTATTGAGTGCAGGTAAATCAGGTTAGTAGGAAAAAAAAAGTTTTATGAGCAAAGCATTTTTTTTCCAACAAAATAGATTTGGTAAAGGACAGGAAGGAAGAGGAAAAAAGAAAAGTTACATCAAAAGATATTTTGTGAAGGTTTGTTTTCATTTAATTCTTATAAATGATAAAGAATGTACAAAAAAATTTAGTTTTAGTTCACTGTTTTTATCAACGAAGAAAATAAAAAAAAACATAATATAAGTGGAAAAAGGGCTTTTGAAATCATGCATTCATAGAAAAATGGTATTTTAATTTAAACACCTTATTTAATAGCCTCATTAATTTATCATTTATTTTGTATCAGTTATCTGTTTTTGTCATATTTTATGCTTCTTTATAGGTGAAAAATTATGAAAGGGATGTAACAACATACAATTAATCAATCTTTAATCTTTTTATCTTTCTAATAGTTTGATTTTTTTATTGTTAAAACTTTGTGTACTTCAAATCAGTTAACTCTATTTAAGAACAATTTAATATCTACTTTTAAAATTCACATGAAATAGCACATGACATTGAATGATTTACTTTTCATTTATTTACATTTGGGCGCTGATTTATTTTTTTTTTAATTTTAATTGTTTCAAATCACAAGATTTTCAGTGATGCATACCAATTTAATGACCTTCAAATTTGTTTATCAACAAACAAAAATGTATCCATTGTTTTTGTACTTTTCAGAAGCATGTGTTTGTCCAATCACCCCCCTTGACCACAATTATCCTTATCATATGAGGTTTTTATTCTAACCAAGATTTGAAGGTTGAAAAGTTATGAATCTTTACAATAAAAGATGTCATAACTTTAAGTACCTTCATGTAAAAGTACAAAGGAAAAAAACTGCGGAAATGGTCGTGTACGTCCTCCAATTGCCATTGTACAATTAAAAAAAAGACAAAGGACCACGTAGGAAAATTATGTACTTTTAGCTTACGATAAGGAATATGTTTTCTTTCTGTCTAGTCGTTTTTGCTCAAATGCGAGAAATTTGAATTCTGACCTGTTTGATGCGGAACTTGTTCAATACAAGGTTTCTCCAAAATCAAAATATATATTTATAATATCATTATATATCTATATCATGATTCAACGCAAATTTAACTTGCTATTTTCATTAACTCTTAATGGTTTTTTGTAGGAAATGTATAGTAGAATGAAAAGTATTGCTTCAGATCAACGCGAAGTTTTCGTTTGGTTATACATGTCTATTATGCAATCTTTATTGTATCAAAATTTTCGCAATCTATTAAAAATAAATCTATAGATGAGATTTATCGCTGATGTTTTATCCCTAAAGGTTACTTTATCAATTACTTAAAACTCTTAAGGCATAGGTGTATGATTCGTTTGACATTATTTTGCTTCAGATGTCAGTAAATTTTGGCAGTTGTTTTAGATGATTGATTAGAGAAACAATCGTCAGCTGCCATGCAGAATGAATTCTTTTAGATATGTTTTTGTAGATCACATAATTTTAATCTAAGCAGTGCAGATTTCATGACGTTATTGTAACACATTTAAGACACTCTAACAAACATTTTTTTTTGGTTTAAATGTTCAATGTTCTCTAATGAATCTTTCTTTTGCGATGAAGAAATTGTTTTTTTTATTAAAAATGCACCAGTCCTTTACTTTTATTAGTTGCTATTTTGAAATTTCAATTCTACGCGAAATTGTTTTTGAGTTTTGAAATCATTGCGAAAAGAAATTATTGTAGCATCAACCAAAGAAAACACCACTTAACTATAATATTTTTTATAGGAATGTATCAACTAGACTGATCCAACATTTGTGGACATTGCTGGTTAAATAAACAAAAACCAAAATCAACCCAAACATATCCACTTTGAAACAAAGAAATATATTTGCAATAAAATGCATAAAAAATACTATCATGACTTTTAATTTATTTTTACCTTGTAAACTCAGTTGTGCTTTTCAAAATGCTATAGACTGTGTGAATATAATGAAACTACGTACCTTGCCTCGCCTTTTCTCTTTCATTATCATTAAGGAAATACAAAAGTATTGACCTTGCAACAATATAAAACGTTTCTTTAATTTTTCCAGTGAAATTAAAATTTCAACATTGCAGGTTATAAAACGTTATTTCCACCGTGAAAATTAGAACTTGACCTTCAAATTCTATTTATGACATTGCTAAATTAATGTGTGTTTTATGAAAATTAGTCCTCACTATAAATTAAATATGTTTTGACAGTAAAAAGGGGAGTCAAAAATTTCATATCTTTAGATTTTGCATCTAAACGTTTTGTTGAATTCATTCTGATTTAGCAAACATGCACTCAAAAAATTTATTCAAACGTCAATTAAACCTTGTATGTATTTGAATGTAGTATATGATAATTATATGAATAAATGAAATTAGGGGAAAACACTCAATTCAGAATCCTCTGCTTTAATGCTGTTTGTTATCTCGATATTCCACTTGTATACTCGTTTCTATATTGTATTCACTGATAAGGTCAACGTTTATCCCTTAGAATTTGCAATATGATGACACTAAACGAGTTTGTTGATTTACGTATATATCGTATGTATCCTTGATTCAACATTATCAAAAAATGTCCGGGGAGGAGGAAATGTTCTAAAGCACATTTATTTATAATGAACATTTCACATTTTATAATCTTTTGCTAAAACTAATACAGGAATTTTTTTGATTTTGAAAAAAGAAGATAATATATTGCATTTTCATTAGCTTACTAATATTTTTTACAAAGTATATTACCAACATTTTTTTCATTGCTGTATATATTTTTGATTCAGATTATCCAATCCTACATTTATCTAATTATTTAAAACAGACCTCCAGTGAACATGACCAAATTGACATAGCAGACCTTGATGTATCTGTTTCATATTTGGAAGTTTTACATCAAAAAGACAATGACTAAATATTTTTTTTCTTCTCTCTTATGAAAATAATTTTTCCATTTATTTACTAACTAGTTAAAACCAGTTTTTCAGGGCAACTTATGAGAAGGTTGGCTATTTTAGTAATTAAACACTCATGACGTACATACCAATAAAACAGTTTTGCAAGAACATTACACTATGTGTACGATTTTTCAAACAAACATATATGTTATCAATATGATCTTAATAAGAGTTGCAGCTCTCTACAAAATGATGTTAAGTAAATTATTTTTCAGTAATGTTTTGAATCTGAATAAAGAAAACCATAAATGAATAGAAAAATAGGAGAATGCATGATAAGTTAAAAAATCAAATATTGTTTGTCAAATAATGAATACCGTAATGAATTTATATCAATCATTAGACAGCATACGTGACGTACACATAAAAAAAAAAATCAAAATTCACTGAAGAAGTGAATCCTTTTTCTATAATGAAATAATTCTGTCCAAAGGCATAACATATTTTGTGAACATTAAGAATACTATAACTATATGCAAGATAGTATCTCGTCATGCATAACGTTGCTGACATGCAAATTAAATTACCAATCCTTTAAGAAAAGTTTTTTAAAAAAATTGGAAAACTTTCTTCCTAATGCAAGTCAGTACAAAGTACCTCATATAAGCAAATGCAACAGAATCATGTTTACATACGACAAGCAGCATATATAAATTGCATGTCAACATAATTCTGTTACATCAGGTGTGTAGGTGCTAGTAAATAAGTTTACCAACGCTAATATCAGATTCTCTAAATAGACTGCTTACTTGCATATCAACATAACCATTTTGTAAGTTAAACCAAAAAAGTTGAATGCCTTTAAAATCATGTTGCTTAATACCATAATTTATCTTGTATGATGGGACATGTGGATGCCACCATATTTTTCAAATGAGAAAGTTGATTTTAAGACATATATAGGGAGTGCAGTATATGGAAATACATATGTAACGATCAGTATTCAAGCTCAAAAGTCCATAAAACAATACAAAATAGGAGCAGAGCAAACATGAACCTCCTATACATCATACTAATTTTCTTGCAGACAATAATCACAATGATTATTGTCTGCAGGAAAATTAGAAATCTATTGCGCAAAAATATCTTTAGATTTAACCAAACAAGAGAAAGCTAGTGGGCAACTCTCATTTCATATGACCATAGAAAAGACCTACATGTAGCACAGCATAATCTATGGATTGTCTTTCTTTGACCCATCTTATTCACTGCATAAACTTCATCTTTACTACTAATAAGCTTGTGTTCTAAATTTTACATTTAAAAAAAATTCCGAACATTGATTTTCATCAAGAGTTATAGCCTCAGCTGCAAATGGAAACAGTACGAGGTATGAAGCCCTGCTTATATTTTCAGAAGTAATTTTTAGGTCAGACCATGATATGAATTTTAACACGGAGGTTAAAAAGTAATGATTTATTGCCTCTACATAGAATTAAAATATGAAGTGTATATGAAAATAATATTTATTGTCATATTTATCCCTTTCATATTAGCAAACAAAATAAAGCGCTGCCTCCAAAGTAAGTATTACACAATGTTGTATGTAGTTATAAAAAAGGATGCATCTGTAAGCAAGAGTGATCCTTCTTGAAAATATTCTTTCTGTTGGAAAAAAAATACAAATAAAAATTCCACATTTAGCACTTAAAGCAAATACATACATATAACGAACAGTATTCAACCTCAAAATTCCCCCCAAAAACAATACAAAATAGGAGCAGAGCAAACACGGGCCTTCAAAAGATCAGAGATTGGACCATGTACCAGGGAGGAGTGTGCTCATCTCTTAATGACCGGTCACACCCTGTGTGCTTGTCAGGATCAGGAAACAACGGTAAAAATCCGTCGTCAATTCTCTGTAAAACAAGTTGCTGTCCTTTAAAATAGGACTTCAACACGTGGACCATATGGATGTGTTTCTGCACTGAAATTCAATGTAGGTTCGTTTACATTTCTACAATGATCTACCTACTTTGACTGATAGTACTTTCATACCAAAATTGTTCAATTTTATTCCCGATTAGGCTTAAGTTTTGTCACTTTAAAAATCAGGCTATTTGGATACATGTAACCTACAACGGCTGGGACTTGCCATCTGTTCTGCATTTATACAGAGGAAATGTATCAATTGAAAAATAGATCTGATGGAACACGTGTAGCATAACTCTGTAGCAAGCAGTTTTTTTTCGGAGCCCACCCCCCCCCTCCCACACATGGAAAACCTTCTCTACATGCCTCTATCAAGCTGTATTTAGACTGCTGTAAATCAAATTTTTTTGCGAGCCTTGATGCTTAATAGTAATGCCTGTTAAGACTTGTTCTATCTTTTAAAAGCTAGAACTAGCCGTTGACTAAAGTTTTTAATTCATCTTGTTAAGTAATCTATGTACTGCAAGTTCTTCCTACTTTTTAAAATGCTTGTGCCGTAAAATCAATGCTTTGTTTGTTTCATACTTGGATGTTTTACTTGAAAAAGATGTTAATGGTAATCTAACAACCAAGCTATATGATAAAAATGATGACTTTAACTTTTCTATCGTCAACTTCCCTTACTTATGCAGCAATATGCCTTCATCACCTGCATACGGAGTACATCTATATATATCTCATTTGATTCGATACGCAAGAGTATGCTAGAACGTATGTATAATTTCTAAAACTATGTGAATTATTGACAAACAAGTTGACGAAACAAGAATATCAACAGTCTCGTTTAAAGTCATCATTTCGTAAGTTCTATGGTCGATACAATGACTTTGTCACCAAATACAATTTATCATTGAGTCAAATGCTGACTAACGTTTTTTAGTCAATTATTAATGCACTGAATTGACGACGAATTTTTCCGTTATTCCCTGATCATGACAAGAAGCACACGGCGGTTGTGGCCGGTCAGCCGGGGATGCTCACTCCTCCAAAGTACCTGATCCACCTCTGATGTTTCGGAGGTCCGTGTTTGCTCTGCTCTTATTTTGTATTGTTTTATGGACTTCGAGATTGAATACTATACTGTTCGTTATCTCAGTATCCTTTATATAAAAGTATATGTAAAAGAAATTCGGATTCACCAATGAATATATAAATACTATATGCAGATTTAAAAACGAAATTTGCCAATGAAGGCACATTCTAATTCGAAAAGGGCCAATTATTCTACGGGCAAATTGTCTTAGGAGCGAACTCCCTAGCATTCTAGCCTGTCGTTTGCCCATGACATCCAGTTTAACCTTGCTTATATATTTTCTGCTTTGACCTCAGGGTCCACACAATAATAAACTTACAATTAGTTTGAAAAACGTCAGTCAACATTTGAATTAAGGACAAACTGCATTTGCTGACAAGGTCATTGTATCGACCATGAGCATTAAACAATTTTTGCATGGTCTTAAAAAGATAGAACTTTGTAAATTCAATATTCTTTTGATAGTGATTTTTAATGTTTTTTAAGATGTAATAAAACAATTTGAAAAAACTCAGGCAAAGAAAATATAGAAGGTAATGTTTCTATCGGATGTTACGTTTGATGAAATTAACAACTCAATTTTGAAACTTTGATAATGAAAACTGGGGGTTGTATTACGATTTTTTACTTTGAACGATATATCTCTTATTAGAGGGTCGGTACCCCTGAAATATTTTTAAAAACATAAATAATACAGATAGAAGTAATAAATTGCGATTACTTATAAATAAATCAATCAACTTTGATTGAAATATTGTTCATGGCACATAAAATAGTTTTTATTCTTGGATCACGGGTAGCTAAACGACCATTTTTACGGCATCCTGAGTAATCTCTCATTCCTAGATGAAACATATTGAGATAATTAACAGTATTCAAGATCAAAAGTCCATTAAACAACACAAAATATGAGCATACCCTGCTGGCCAGTCACACCCGCCGTGTGCTCCTTGATAGGGAAAGCTAGTCATGAGAGCTAGATTTGTTGAAATGAAATGTAAGAAATAAAAGGAATTTCTAATCTTAAAGTGAACAAAATATTAAAATATTAAATATTTGATTTCTAATTGCGGGTGAGGACAGAAAAATTACTGATTGAAACTTTTAAAAATGATATGTGTGAATAACATCATCAAAGTAAGAACAATTCAACATGAACATAAGCAACAACCAAAAAAAAAGAGAAGAGAATAAACTGATAAGCTAACCCTCACCTGGATATGTATATTAATACCAGCCTTTATAAAGTGCAATTTTTACTTAATCTTTGTAAACTACGTAGGAGGTTTTGATGATTTATGCTGCCTTTTCTTCAATGAATACCTCAAAAAATTTGACAGTTGTCGATGTTTGTGATCCAATTTTAGCCTCTGTGCGCCAAATTAAACATTATTTGTCTCATTGAAATTTTGACACGTAAACATTCCCCTGCTATTTTGTTTTACTGATCGGGCTCTAATTGAATACTTAATTACCATTTATGGTCGTGATATAAGAAAATTATTGAGTCAATTCGCTTTGAAATGATATGCCACACTCCTAGTTCTGTTCTCGATATTTTATAGCATTAAAATCCTATTTTTGTCTGATTTTTTTCTATTACGCCAGGGACCTGACGTTTTGATTACAGTCTTGTATGCTTTGTTCAAAACGCATACATGTGTTTCAAATCTCGTACCTTTTACAACCTTTAAAATGCGTGTTATAATTTAAACAGGTTTAAGTAAAATCTTTAATATTCCTCGTGTTCCCCCTTCAGATCTGATTTTGTGAAAAGAAATACCGATTTTTCAGTTTTCTATTTTTTTTTTACTTTCCACCATTGTCTAGATAATATACAGTGTAAATGCAATAAAAAACCATCAATAACATTGGTCTCTTATTGTAAAGTAATGCAGATATTCTTTATCAGGATATTCTACCGTCAAATAAATTGTTCTTTTCATATTTTGCTCTCCTCACAAATCTTATAACATTGTTCAAATTCAAAGTCACATTCCGTTGTACACTGAGTTCTATCCCAGTCATTAGCAAATGGATGTAGCTTACACAAGTCTTTACACCAAAACTGTTCCCGGGTACATTTAAAAACGCAGGAGTAATCCTTAGTTTGCGTCACATCCTCCACGTCTTGAGGATGCTTTGTCTCTGAACTGCATTCACTCAGACATGAATTATAGGACGCTTTATTTTCAGCTGAACAGTTAAAATAATACGTCCTGTTGTCCATATGTTCTATTCTACATTCGGTATCGGAGTCTATTCTTTCTTGTAAACATTCTTCTTCACAAGTGAGCGTACGTACCACAGGAGATGCTTCTAATGAATGAAATGTGAATACGGAAAACATAAAAACACAGGCTAGGGAGATCTGAAAAAGAAAAAAAAAACTGTTTTATCTAACATTTCAACTAACACCAATAAAGAATATAAAGCCAAAATTTAAAAAGAAGTAGGCCCTATTTCCAGCCGATGGACAGTTTTATAAGCTGTTCCAAGACAATAATCAATACTGAGTATTCACTCCTTTTAAATGAAAAACGAATACCATTGTATGGGAATCTTTCATCCTGACACAGATAAAATTTGAGGCAAAATCACCAACTTTTCTCTTATTCCATATTTATAGTACTTGATGATTTGTAATATACCTTTAAATGAATCTAAAAAAGTTTATTATAATTTTTGATTTGTATATATAAATGCCAGAGAGAGTATTACCATCTTGTTCCAGCATTTGATAAAATGTCAATTGTTAACACTAATGAAAATTACCCATATTATACTTTTCAATATTGCCGATGATGCGAATGTTTTACCTATTCAATGTATGCACTGAGAATAATTAATTAATTAACAGAAATGAATGCCTATAATTCGCACGTTCAAACATATAGCGAAAAGGTCAATTTTTGTTTCCTTCTTGTCAAGAACTAGACCTATTTTCTCTGCAATACACACATTTAAGATAGTAATAATGCTTCAAGCTTCATAAGCTTTCCGATATGAAAAAAATAATGTTTTTTATAATTATAAAGAACGAAATATATTATTTTCTAAAATGAAAAATAACGTTTAGAGTAAACTTGATTTTCTTAAAAGTACATTTTAGTATTCTGAGGAAAAGATATAATAGACACCAATGGTTAGGTGCATAAACATAAGTGAAAAAAATTTAATTTGTATGCACAATATTAAATCGGCTCTGTAAAATAAAAGGAAGCAAACCATTAAACCATAAAAGATTACAAGAGTTGTCATTTAAATTAAGGGCGAAACACTGCAAGAAGGTAAAATAAAATGATTAAATCGTGACATAGAAAATGCAAAAAAATCAAGCTGTCACACTGTGAAAGGTTTATGCTTAATTGCATATTTTCTGTCCAAATGAATTTGCATCGCTGAAAACTATTCAGACAATTCCTGTTCTTAAATTGCCCCCCCCCCTTCCCTTGCACCCAACCAGCATTTTGATGTTCAAAAATGTATTTCTAATATTTTCTCCGAGCCATGAGCATAGAATAAATTTGGACCTGAAAAACAAGCAGTCTTGATTTATGTCAGAGTTCAATCTTCAAATTTAAGAACTAAAGATAGGGATCAGTGATTGAAAAAAAAAAATCACAAATTCCAGAGGTATGATCAGGACGACCGTACAAATTACAAAATCCCTTTAACATCATTTTATTGGTGTGTGGCATGCTTGGCTTAGAAAATTGATTGTACTCAGATCAAGCAGGAAACAGGTGAAATATGAAATATTACTGAGGGTTCGTGTATATTGTTCATTCTTGACAAAATATTCTCATTCTTGCACGTACGGTCTGCACTGTATTCTTTTGATCGGACAGGCATTAACAAATGACCTGATCTTCAGTTCAAATGACACTAATCATTCAGAAATATTATTCTACATGCCAATCTTTTCGGTTATGCCAGCGATTACATAGATTTAGAAAGATTTCTTTTCATGCAATATAAAAGGATCATTAGATAAAAAGGAAAAAACTGTTCCTATTTAGATTCATATTACAATTCTCTATTTAGATATCAATTTACTCACTAACCAGACAGTAAATTTCATAAATAACGAATGAAACATTCGCCATTGCATGGTACAGTGGTAGAACGTCTGCTTTAGAGTCGCGGTGTAAGGAGTCGCGGGTTCGAATTCCACTGTGGGATGTGAAGACCTGTCAAAATTTGCAGCTCTCGACCAGCAAATGATGGCATCTCCATAAGATTGAAAAATTCTCGAGAGGGGCGTTGAACCACAATCAAACATAAAACATCAGCCAAATCGAAATTACACGTATGAAATGAATATGTATAAATATTCGAAGTGATTTATAGGTTCGATTTGTCAGGTATGCATATATTATGTTTATATGTATAAAGAATGCAATCTTAGTATGTATATAATCAAGTTACTATGGTCAAAAAACTGACTGACTGACTTACATAGGAATTTGAACACAAACAGTTATTTTAAAATCACATTTCTCTTTCTGGCAATGCTATGTCTTTTTTTGTATTTTCAAGGAGTTCCCTACAGAAGTAGAAGTCCGGTGCATATTCTGACTGTCAAATTAATTAAGATTTTTACCTATAACTTTTTAAAGAAATTTACTAATCACTGCGTGAAACTGCATTATTGTAAATAATAGCATTTATGTACTCATGTAATGATTTTATGTACTCATGTAATGAAGTTTGAGTTTGTACTTTTAACTGGTTAATCAATCCGTTTTTATCCGTGTTTCAATTTTGTGTCAATATTAGAGCGATCGATAGGAGGTAATTTTACCGACCAATCAGAAGAGACACTAAATGTAGATTCTACGTCACTTCTTGTTTTGATTCGATCGCAGTAAGAAGGGTTTTCCAAGTGTTGGAGTTTTACAAACTGAAACTCTTGTTTGCGATCGATTTTTTATTTGGAAAATAGAAGTGCGATACAGAAGCATTTGTGAACAGTTGGTTATTTGTTAAATCATACGTATATCCATCAATGCCTAGGAAGCGACTGAAGTTCCCTCTCTTACCTTTATCTGATGTATCTTTTCATTATCTGTCGTCATTTATACATGTATAATAAATGACAAATTCATCCATCAAACTTTTTGTTTGCGTTACTTTAATATGGATGTGATATGGTCTACATAAATTTAGAAGTGTGTGCAAAAAACTAGCTTCAGTGAACTTGTAAAATTAGTTAAATTACACTGGAGAACATAAAATTAAATCATTTCAAATATGTGTCCCTGTGGGTTTTTTTTTCTTAAAAGAGATATTTTTATGCTAATAGCAGTACATGTTGTTTGGCCTAGTACGTGATTTATTTGAAAGTTGTATCTAAAAAAAAGCTTAATAGATTGTATAACTTGATTGTAGATATATGCATAAATAAAACTAAAAATATGAAAAGTAAAGTATAAAATCACATGGAAATGAAGAGGAAGGGTTCAATATGTGCGGGTTGGCCATTTGGTTTAAAACGTCATTCTTCTTATTTTTCTGAAAAGTGCATTTCTCTGAGTAAATTACTAAGTAAAATTATTATGAATCACTTTGAAATCGTTGAACCTTGTGATGAAAATATACAACGACCAGTATTTTTCTTTTTGATTAATTTTTATGAATTTAGTAGGTGCTGAAAGTAAAAAAATAACTTGAGCACAAGGAAGCACAAGCACTGTCAAATGTAAATAAAATTGTTATATTATTTCGGGAGAAAATTAACACAACACACCGAAAACAAAATACGTAAGTAAAACAAGACATAAACGTCGAATCATTTTAATTTGCGAAGGTCAAGGTTCGTGGGCAAATAATTTATCCTTATAAGTCAATTTATAACTTGTAAAAATAGTAGATTAAAAAAATCTTATTCGTTGGGGTTTGAAATAAAGGGTAAGGATGACTAACAAAGTCCACAATTATGTACTACCCGCTTTTTCCGAAAAATATGATGATTTCAAGGACCCCTGATGTAATAAAGACAAACAAAAGATTTATTTGATAAAATACCATTGTTTTAAAAGCACCACTAATATAAAAAAAAATCTTGCGGATGTATCGCGTTTTCTGAACTTTTAAAAATTTAAAATAAATAAATTTAATATAATTACACAATTTATCTTCTTGAGTGTCCAAATCTAATATAAATGTATAACTTATTATGTATTGTCTAAATCAATAAATAACACCCAAAAAGAGAAATGCTATAGTTAAACCTATGTATGGTTGATTTCAACTGATGACAGAGACATTCCAAGCCGACTTCTATAACGTCGTATAACGCCATATTCTATGCAGTTAAACTTTCCATTTAAAAGGTAAATGACGGGTTATATGGTATTACATACTTGTTTCTCTTAGACTCACTGGCATATTTAGCAGTCTTAAGTTATGAAGTCTATGGAGATAACGAATAGTATTCAATATCACAGTACATAACACAATACGAAATAGGAGCAGAGCAAACACGGACCTTCAAAACATAAGATGTGGGATTCTGAAATAAACCATAATGATTATCTCTACCACAAACGTAAATTCAATTGCGCAAACAACGAAGAACATTCAATGAAGACGAACACAAGCAGTCTGAATCCAGTGCAGCAGTACAACGCCAGGTGGCAGGTGGTAATAGATACTCGTCACATTATATACTGATTTATTTGTGCTGTGAATCGTTAATAACGAGAAAATGCAGAGTTTAAATGTTCGAATTTAAAAATGAGTTAGACATGCAACACAATGTAGGCCTCAAATATGTATTATTGAATTAATTCCGTCTCACTTACTGTTCGAAATAGGAAGATATAGAATGAAATATATGGAGATAACGATCAGTATTCAAGTCAAACGTCCATAAGACAAAACAAAACAGGAGCAGAGCAAACACCGACCTCCAAAAACCAGAGATGGGATAAGGTGCCATAGAAATGTGAGCATCCCATGCCGACCGGTTACACCTGCCGTGTGCTCCTTGTCAAAATTATATTCGGGAAATACATGTAATAGTAAAACCCGTCCTTAATGTAGTGTGTAAATACTGATCTAACAGTCAGTATGAAAAACGTCAGTCATCAATTGACCCATTGATAAATTGCATTTGCTGACAACGTCATTGTATCGACCATAAAACTTACGAATTGATGACTTCAAATGAAACTGCTGATATTCTTGTTTCATCAACTTGTTAAATTGTCAGTATGTACCTCGTTTTGAAAATTCTACATACGTGCGTAGAACATGCTCTTGCATATCGCAACAACTGGGAGATATGAACCCCTTCGCAGGTGATGAAGGTATATTGCAGCATAAGTAAGGGAAGTTGAAAACTGAAAAGTTAAAGTCTTTATATTAATCATAAAGCATGGTTGTTAGATTACTATTAACATCTACTTCAAGTAAAATATCCAAATATGAAACAGATGTGTCAGACTGTTGTATCTTTTATCTCAAGCTCACCGGGACATAACTAGTGTATCGACATAAGAATTGAAATAACCATTAAACTGACAATACGTCGTCGATATATCTAAATGTCAAGTTGAAGGCCACAGTGTTTTTATTCTTCTTTTCACGTATAAGATTTTGAACAAATTCTGCTATATATGAATACTAAACTAGGTCTGTTGATAACGGGGTGCAATTGGTATGGGAATTCAAATACATTTTTCGAAGACCCGGTCTCCAAAAACACATAAATATTGGCAAGCAGGAACTCAAGACACTTTTTGATGTCAATTTTAGAGTACTTGTGTGTACAATCAGAATGTTTTTAACAATATAATTTTGCAACTTACAAGTGATAAGGGGGGGGGGGGATTTCCATTTTTATTGAAAAAGCAGCTGTCAATGATATCAAAAAGCCTGGACTTTAATTTATTAAATACTTAGTAATAAATATATGATTTTTGCATATGCGATATGGATGACGTCACAATAGCCGTATCAGCCCTGCAGGGCTGATATGGATTTGCAGAGCTGATATAGGTTATCAGCTCTGCAGGGCTGATACGGATCAATATCACACCCCTAGTAAATTAAACCTCAAAAAACAGTACTTGTGATCATATGCATATTTTGTTGGTTACATAATTCTCTTAATTTTAACGTTTTGAATGTAATGATAATCTAACTGATAAATAATAGATTATTTTAAAATTAAAGATTGAGGACATCTGAAATAGAAGTACATGCAGAAACAAACCGAAGCTGTATGAGACAATAGGCTGCGTACATTTTAAAAAGTCCGTGCATAATTATTTATTTATTTTCTTCTCTACTTAATATGTTCTGTATTTTATTACTAAGTATGTAATAAATATAATAAAACATATTTTTTTCCACATCACATCCTGTATCAGCCCTCGACCAATATCAGTCCTCTGGCCTTCGGCCCTCTGGCTGATATTGGTGTCTCGGGCTGATACAGGATGTGATATGGAAATGGTATGTATTATTCTCTATTTATCGTGGGGAATGGTTGTGTATAAAATTGAAAAGTCGTAAGTTTTTAAGCCGTTAATTATGACAAAAACTTGTGATTTCAAATTTTCCAAAAGTTCCTTTGAATTGTTAAGTATCCACATCTAATTTAACCACTTCTTGAATATATTGTTGCAGAGTACTCTTGAAGTTTTTCCTTCACTACTGTTAATATCTCAAAGAGGAGTAAAGAAAGAGGATTGGTTGAACAATTACTGAAACCTGCTATGTATTTTTGTTTGTAAGGATTTCTGTGAAGTTTCGAATTCCAATAAAGAAATGGTTATTTACATTTATTTAGGTTGTTTGGAATATTCAGATTTTCAAAACTGACATATGATGTTGAGGAATTTCTTCCTCAAGGTAATTCCACCCTCCTGTGATGTCATAAGTTTTTGCAAAAACTGTTATTAAATTAAATTCATACCCAATAGAACAATATATTTTGGAAGAATGATTTTCCATAGGTGTAATAATAAATATTGTTAAGTAAAGAATTTCAAAAATGCGTATTAGTATAAGTTGGAATACCACTTGTAGAATTAAGTTCTTCTGAAATACAATAAAATATAATAATTAAGCCTTACAAACGAAAACTAAGAGCAAGGATCAGCTATTTTTAATGTGACATTTCCTTCTATCAGTATTGCATTGATTTCCGTATGTCATCAGAAAGTTTTTCAAAGTTTTATTATAGCATTAAAGTTTTTTCAATTTAATTTCATATCTGACAAGATGTCGAATAATGATGAAGCACCATTTCACGGAAGCCAGACTAATACTTCTTCTCGAGTTATTTACAGACGACATTCAAATATATACTTTATTTTTTTTTTAAATTCCATAAAAAGGAAGCAAAATAAAATTTGTGCACCGATGTTGCACCAAAATATGATTTATAAAGGCTCCTTGATTATTGGCACATTTGATCTACAATGTCATTTCAGAGGTCAATATAACATATCAAATTTTAAGTTGTCAGAAATATTGACAAATCGTATTTGTCTTGAGAGCATGTGTTGTTGAAAGAAGATAGCCGAAGGAAGGGTTACATAAACATCCTCAGTGACATTGTGATGCTTTTAATATCATTTATTTGTTTATCGTTGTTCAATAAACCTTTTCAAATAAAAGATTCTAAAGTCAGGACTGCTACACATCTTTTGTGAAAAATCACACGCCTAATGATACAAATGCTAATTTGAAATTATTTTTATGTTAAAAAAAATAAAATTATTTACATTATCATCTTTAGTTCGCATTTTAAATCGGATTTTAGTGTCATGAAATTGCTGGATTTTTTAAAACCATTTTTTAAAAAGTAGCACATTAAGTGTCATGGCTTTCATAAAAAGAAATTGTTCTGAGAAAAAAATCTCAAGAACAATAATTATTTGTTTTATTAATGAGATACTACTCAAGTCCGTACGCTTTGCAGAAATGTAAACAACAAGAACCTATTTTAATGTTAGTAATGACAATACAAAAATAACAAGATATTATGAATGACTGACGAATGTCATATTATAACAAAGTTTGTTTTTCACACAAATCAAAAATATATCAAAAAAATTGTTTCATTTTGTTATGTTTCTTTTTTTTTAAAAAAATACAAAACTTCTTCTGTTTTTCGAATAATTTATTGTTTTTTTATTACCTTTCCTTTTGCATAAATAATTGCATCAAAATAAAAATGTTATTATGTCGCTTTTTTTTGCTAATGGAAATTTTCTTTCAATGCGTATAACTCAGCTTGTATTGCTTTAACCGTACTGCATGTGCTGTTTTTTCCACAAGTTTTGCAGTATTTTTGGTCAATCTCTTTATACATGTTTGCAGTGGAATGGATTTCAACATAGGATTCCGTGGACACTTAAAGTCAATTCATAATGAAACTCTTCACAGAAATGTTTACTTGAAAAGTAAAACGCATTTCGTTTGTCCATTAATGGCATAAATACTTATGTTATGAATAAAACCTGTGAAGTGTTTTTGGATCTTTTTATTTTATCATCAGCACATTTCCCAGCATTCCTTATTCTCATGGCTACACTCTTCTCGACATTCGTTCCTATCAAATTTCCTGTTAAAAGGATATATATCACAGCTTCTTCTGCATCCAATCTTTTCTCTGGCACATGTTGAGACACAGTCACATTTGCCTTCACATTTTTCAAAACTTGTCTTACATTTATTGAGACATTTGAGTACTCTAACTTTTCTTCTTTCACTTTTTAACTTTATTTTGCGACATCTATCGGTGCACCTGTCTCTTTTGCTGACACATTTGTTTTCACATTTTCCATAGCTTTTCACTAGGGTTGCATGTAGTTCCAAAGATAAAATACCAACAATGAAGATCAGTACACATAATAGTTTGAAAGACATCTTTAACGTATACAGTTCTTCCTTCACAAATAAAATAATTGTCTTCATATCGAACCTGTCTTATATATACTAAAGGAAGGGTGATTACTCATTAAAATAGATTAACCTATTGCATGTTTTATGTCATCTCAAGATTTTCCTAAAGCCTAATAAATTAACTGTCATAAATCTATATTTTAGTAGGATTATATAACCTTTGTGATTGGGAAGTGAAGTGTGAAAAAATCTAATTTTGGTTAATATTTTTACTTTATAAATTACCAAGTGTATGTAATAATAGGAAAAAAAACTTTAAATGGAGAAAAGTGACATTTCAACAATGATGTTTGATTTTCATCTTTAAAGTTTATATAATGTGAAGGGAAACTCAGGAGATACATTTTCTTTATGAAATAATAAATTATCTATTTATTGCATCCAAAAACAAGTCATTTTTATCAAGTCTTATATCATTTTAATGGCATATTTTTGTACAAATCATTCCGATAATATTGAAATCTAAAGATCATTAACACGATTTACAAGATAAAACAGTTATTCTAGAATTTTTTTTTGATTTTGCAAACATAATTATCGAATATAAAAGTATATATTTGGTCGTTTATCATTCACCAGAACGAAAGTAGTTTAAGTTTTTTCATTCCTATAATATATGGCTCCATTAAGCATTTTTGCAAAGTAATTTTAGGGAGAATTAATTTTATACAATGTATCTTCCGCGAAAACAACACATAATATCGAAAGCAATTTTAATAGAAGAATGAGAGACAATTTTTCATGAGGATAAAATTCCTCTCGATAAATTTCACTCATACGCAGAATTCCCCATCTATGGCATATAAAAAAGATTTCAAAATAGAATTAAGGGATACAACTGAAGGTTTATTCGTGAAAACTACAATTATAGGAGAATTTTTTTCATTTTATACATCGATATAACTTAAATTGACTTTAGAGTACGTGCAAAGTAAAAGGAAAATGAACTTCAAGGTACTCTAAGGGACCGTTGCAAAATACAGGTGTATTTACCATAGAATTATATTGGAAAATGCCAATTTTTTGCACCTCATAGCAATTTATATAAAACTTACAATAGAATTTTTTGCTTAAAAGTTCATAGGATGAGTGATATTGCATTACATTTATAGTAAGAAACAAACAATATTATATGTCGAGAAGATTATTTCTGTAGTTTTCATTGGCTGAAAGTACTTTACGTGATATTCCTCCTTTTCTGATATCGATGCGAAGGCGCGTCTGCGGAAAATAATATCGCCGTTCGGTTGCACGAAAGTTGCGTAGTACGTGACGTCATAATATCAGAGGCGTGAATTTAACCATTTTGACGTAATGACAGTCAAGTCCGTTCGTTTAGAACTGTGTCAGTGCATTCAATTTGAGTGATTATATAAAATAACTATTATGGACTTCCCAAGCTCGGTCGCTGTCACTTTCTGTGTCTTCGGTCAATATCAATATTGCCATGAGTCCTTATAACCACATATTGACCGTTCACTGAAGTCCATAATTTGTATAATATCACGTTCTGGTTTCAGGAAAGGGCATCTCACAATGTTAAAATTAATGGATTTTCCCATTATTTATGGAGTACAACAAAATGTGACAGATAGAAAGGATTTACACAAAAAATTATATATTTTGCTTTTATAACACGACCTCTTTAAGAACAGTTTATCATACCGTCACAAACACACTATCACGGCATAGATCTATTTATCGGTTTAAAAATCGTTTTAAATAATCCGTTGTAAAAATTGAATAGGATTTTTAACTTGTGATTTGAAAAATTTGTTAAATATTAATTATATAAAAAAAATAGCTGCATTTAAACAGGAAATAGGCTTCTTTTTACTACGATGTGCGAATTATTACGCAATGAAAACCTCAGTCGGTTCCCTTAATTTCTTTGATAATATTACATGATTAATATAATTGTTTAAATAATGCATCCAATTAAAATACCATAAATCTCCATAATTATCTATTCTTGATGGACACTTCAGGTAATGCTGTTTGATATAAGCAGTATTAATTTAATTTAATAATGTACATTGTTCTTTTTCAAGCGAAGCAAACTATATCTTCTTATCAACAATTGAAGCCTTATTATATTTGACAGTTGTTGACAGTTGCTGAATTTACTTAAACTGACTACTCAAAATTTTCATGGCGTAATAAAACGACTATGGCATTGACCACATTTTTATAATCAATATTCAAAAACCGACATACCTGTTTTAGATATTCCTCTATATAAATCACTTAAATAATTTGCAAATAACAGTGTCATAAATCGAGTTTTTATTATTCTTTCAAAATTCTTTATAAAGTGCAAATTCTTTCCAGAATAAAGAAAAACAATGCTTAAATATTAGGGAAATTAGTGTGAATGTCTTATGCAAAACAGTGTCTCTAACAATTAATCCACTGAACTTGATTTTCTTATTCCATCATTGTTCTTTCAATAGTTTACACTGAATAAAGAAGTAAACTGACTGATCATAAAAAGGAAAAATAGCAATAAATAGAAACGGACCATTGAGGACGACAAAAAGGATTAGATGCCTAAGAGAAGTATGAATCAACTCATTTTTTATTTTAGAAATAATAATAAATAAAAGACATATAACACAAGCTTTGCTTTAAGATGAATTTTCTTTGAAAGCTTCATACTTTCTACATTCTCTAATAAAAGGGTGGAAATTTTGCTTCTAAGAAATCAATAATTTATCAATATTGTAATTAATGCACCTATAATTTGAAACCAATTAAAATTCTAATTAAAAGACAAATTGATTTGAAGCAACGGAAATGAAACATCAATTCATAACAGGTTTCAAATATTTTTTGAACACATACGAGTTTGTTGGCAACTAATTAAAACTAGAGGTACTGTGAGCAATGAGCTCACTAAATGAATATTATGGCAAAAATAATAAGTCGATTAAAAATGAAATAGGAGGTGAACAATGCCATAATGTAAAATGATAATTTTATAAAATTTTTTTTAAAAGGAGTTGTTGTGCATACATAGACGGACAGGCGTCAGCAATGAATTTGCATTCGAATAAAAGGAATCATGATACATCCCTAATAAGAAGTAATTAATTTTTTTAATAACAGTGTTACTAGCAAATAGCAATGCGTTTCATTTCAAATATAAGAAGCCATTGAAATTCTTGAAATTTAAACTTATTCCAATTCAAATTCCTAAGTAAAATGAACTCAGACTAAATATCATTCAATTATCATCTAGAAATATTGTAATTAATAAAAGTGACCTTTTGTTTAACCATTTTTTAGAATTAATCTGTCTGATTAATCTTCGCCTAATTAAACAACAATGTAAAGAATACATTATAATTGTAGTCTCGACCCAAATATTATAAGAATTAATTATTTTGATCTATTATCCAAAGAGTTATAAAAGTATATTCAATTTCAAATAAAAAAATTATGTTACAGATTAAAGAGATTATTTACAAAATTTTACAATGTTCTTCTGTATAATATTTATTTTGAATTATAAAACAACATTATAGCTTTGGCCTCCTTGGCAGGTGTTCCATTCCATTATTACATGTATATAATTGAATGGGTATGTAATGTAATTCAAAGGTCCACTAAACAATTCCAGATTGAAAGCAGATCAAACACGGACCTCTAAAACCATCAGAGTGGAATAGGGCAAGTGTCATAGAGGAGTAAGCATCCTTTGTTGACCGGTCTCACTCACCATATGCTTCTTAACACGATCAAACATACCGAAAAATCCTTGCCATTTGAGCTTGATTACTTTTTTCTCAATCTTTCATTATATTAAAACATGAAGAAACATTCGACTTAATGATAGATTATTTTTGTTGGCAATAGAATCTTTACAAAACATTCAATTATATATGATGATATGCATTTGTTAGGTCAACCTACGAATTATATCGACAATAGATTTTTTTTAGAAAAGTACAACGCCTTTGTAACAAGGTTGATATGCATGTTCCGTCAACCTATCTCTCTATCAATATATGAAAACGTAACTCACAGTTTGTAGAGCTTAAAACTCCATATTTTTCATGTTAGTGCCCCAGACACCGTACCGATAACCACTCCACACTCAAAAACCGCCCTTCATATGTTCATCACCTGCATCAAATTCATCACCTGTGCACCTTCATAGCATGCATATGGAGTTTATAAATTTCAATTAATTCAATACGCAAGAGCATGCTCTACGTATGAACAATTTTTAAAACGAGGTAAACAATTGACAAACAAGTTGATGTATAGCTTAAAGTCATCACTTAAAGTACTTATACTATTAGTACAGCATGATCATTTCCCAATCATCATTACATATAATTTGTATTGTTTTATGGACTTTTGAATTTAAATACTGTCTGCTATTTCCATATGTTTCATTTATGTACCTTTGATCTTGAATATATGTTACATGCTGTTTTCGTTTTAGACACCAACAGCTATGTCAAAGTAAACCATCAAATGTATAAGTGCTTCTCGCAAAAGTCCATTGGGGTTTACTTCGATAATCACCTGTACTTGGACAATTCGATTATGATCATAGATTACCTTTATACAGTATAAAAAGACGGTGAAAAAGCAATTGGCTTAACATATGTATTATTTACATTCATTGGCATTTATACACAAAAACAAACTCATCCTCTTTAAGTACAAAAGTCAATTAAACTGGTGGGTAAAACTGTTTTATTCAAAAATCTTATAAATCTGAGATTAGATAACGATGGCATAATAAAAGCTTTCTTATGCAAATAGCATTTCTTCGGTACGTAAATGTCATATCCTATTGATTTCATTCCAAGGCAAGAAATAAATAACTAAATGGATTTCAACACAAGGAGTATATGTGTATAAAGCGATTCTCTCTATCAATATCAAAAACAACAGACGACATATAATATCAGAAAACAAGGCATCCGTTCCTATACTCATTGGTTAACAAGCCCACTGCTTCCTGTAGCCTATTTTAGTTTCTATGAATACTCAACAGACGAAGTGTATTGTAACTCAACATTTGTTCTTGCAATTTTTGTTGTCAACCCGGCATTCTCTTTTACACTGTTTTTGTTCCTTGGTAGTGTCAAAATGTTTCGACTCACAAGTTTCGTAACAGGCATTTTTTTCTCTAGTACAAGAAGATGCACAGACGCATTCTCCCTCGCATTCATCAAAGTCCTTTTTGCATTCTTTCAGGCATTTAATCACTCTCATTTTTCTGTTCTGATTTTTTAAGTTTATCATCCGACATTCCTTGGTACATTTGTTTCTCTCTGTTGAACACTTTAGAAGACATTTTGTTGAGACTGTCTCTGGATATGCATAAAGTTCCAAAAACATGATACATATCATAAACAGAAGTGTATGTCCTGTTCTCTGATTCATTTTTCTTGTGAGTGTTGCTTCTAGCAGAAAAATAAAAGTTCTCGACCAAAAGGCTTCCGTCGTGAGTGACTAGAATGGCGTATTATCACTAAGTTCTGCTCTCAAACTTTTGAGGTTTATATCTAAAATTTGAATAAACAAATCAATGTCACTGCCAAGATGTAACCTAATTAAAATATATCGTTGGTCAATTTATGTAAGTTGTTTTTGTTATAAACAATAATATATTCAAAGCCATACATCATCATAATTGAAATTTTAGGACGCAGAATTTTGAATATTATTAGAAAAGTGACTATATTTAAAAGGTCCCGAACTTGTGACCACCAACTAATCAAGTAATAACTATTTAGAAAAAGATCAGAGGGAATTTATTTTTTATTTTCAGCATGAATTCATACCAATGTCATTTTTGTAAATAGAGGGCATTTCAAACTTTATTTAATTGGCATTCATGAGGTCGATGCCAGGAGCCATTTATCTCTGAGGATCATAGAGTCAACATTAATGTCTGTTGAAATACATTATTTACTTTATTTGTTGTTATGGTTGTATAATAATTTTCACAAAATTCAAACGCATTTGAAGAATCGTGAACTTTTTTCACGAAAATCATCATATGGTTATGCATGTTTTATGTTTATTTTTACTTTAAGGAAAACATCAGCAACTTAAAGTCTAGATTGCTAATATTCTGGTCACAAGACGATTCTCAAAAGTAAATGTTTTTCTAATACAAGGAAAATAATTCAATTAATGATTATGAATCCATTCGTTGCAATATTTCATATATTTATATCCTCATAATTTGTAAATAAGTAGAAAATATTTTCAAAATCAGTCTCAAAATGCTTATATTAATTTTCTTGTGAGATCATATTACGATGTTGTTTTGGAAGATAATTTAAGATAAATTACATTTTTAAAAATACATTTCAAGCTTAAGAATATAGTCGTGATGTGCGTTGTCCAATGAGTATGATTCAGAGAATCTGAATGGCTAGATGATACATTAAAACAAGATTATCTTTTAAAAGTTGCAAACCATTATTATTGTGCTCTGCACTAATAAATGAGTTCATGTTGGCTCATTTGCATATTTGGACCAAATCATGTCAGATGTACGTCAATATTTTTCGCATCAGTATGCAATTGTCGTTGTATTGACTAGCTCTTTTGTAACAGCTTTCTTGGCATGTGATGGCGATCAGGAATTTCATCAAAACTTTTATATCCATTTTCATAAAATTGTAGTAATATGTGAGCGTAACGAATATTCTGAGTTAAACACCTTTTGTCGTTGAATTCCCTTTGAATTCAGTGCACTTAAATTCTTTTTAAACTTGATTATTCTTTCTATCTTTATATGAGGGTAGAAAAGCAAAGAAGTGTCTGCATTTAACTTTGCATATGAATTAAAGTCAACCTTCCTTGACACCGCAAAATATATATTGTTGAGATATAGGAAATTAAATATTTACAGTATAATGCTTTCAGAAAATTCATTCCACCATCCCCCTTCTAACATTGTTCATAAATTTTGTTAAATAGCTTTTCAGGTTTGGAAAAATGCATACATTAAGCATGCTCTTGTGTAACACAAAAACTAGGAGACAAAGACTTCAATTGCAGGTAATATTAAAAGGTATAAGCATGTGGATTCTTATAATGACTTAGCAACATTGAAGATTATCGTGTTTAATTTTTCTATAATAAAAGATTTATTATGATTGATTAATTATTAATGCCATTACTTTTTGTTCAACCTTTTCTGAGATTAAGCAAAATCTGTGCTAAATCTTATGCGTAAAAAGAAAAAAAAACACTAGTTGTGGCTTTCAACTCGAAAATTAGATATATCATGGATATGTTGTAAATTAATAATGGTAATTTCTATTCTTACGTCGATACAATATATCCCGGTAAACTTGATATAAAAGAAACAACAGAGTCTGGTGCATCTGTTTCATATTCGGATAATTAACTTGAAAAGGACCTTAATGATAATCTAACAACCAGTCTGTATGATAAACGTGATTACTTTACTTTTCTACCGTCAACTTCCCTTACATATGCAGCATAATACCTTCTTCACCTGCATACGGACTTCATATATCTCAGTTGATTTGATACACAAAAGCATGCTTATGTATAAATCGAGTTGATTTATTATTAAACAAGTTGATGAAATAAGAATATCAGCAGTCTTATTTAAAGTCATCATTTTGTTAGTTCTATGGATGATACAATGACCTTGTCAGCAAAAAAAAAAATAAGTAATCCTTAAGTCAAATGCTGACTGACGTTTTTCATACTAATTGTTCGTCCATTATGTTTACCCTGAATTGAAGACGGATTTTCCCGTCATTTCCCGATCATGACAAAGAGCACAGGGCGGGTGTGATAGGTCGCCAAAGGATGCTTACTACTCCATGGCACCGGATCCTACGTCTGATCTTTTAGAGGTCCGTGTTTACTCTGCTCCTATTTTGTATTGTTTTATAGACTATTTAAGGAATGTTTTTAAGTTTTGTGCGAGTTATTGGTGTGTGAATCATACATACTTGTCACGTAGGCATATATATGCCAACGTGCAAGTCTGTGTGATTCACACACCAATAATTCACACTAAACTTAAAAACATTCCTTATATTTACATTTTACATGTTTAGAAGCACCAAAAATATACTCATTATTTGAATATCTCGCTGCTCTTTATCGAAATACTTTTACTAACGCCGCTGTAGCCTTATTGTGACGTCACGTTAATGCACGTTTCTCCGTGTATATTTCTACGCGTGAGTATACACAAAAATGGGTTTCAAATCAATTTCACAGTTGACTTAGTAAAAAAAACACAGTGAATGTAAATATTGCAAAAATGTTCCTTATCTTCATAAGTTTCAGTATAAAAAAAAAACAATCATCAGGATTGCTGCAACAGCATTATATTGAACAAATGTGTTAATCAGATATAGATACTTAAAAATAACAACATTTGAGAATATTTAAAATCACATTTTACAAATAAAAAAAAACACACTTCAAACACACAACTTTTCAACATTTTGTACATTCCCGATGATAAATTGAAAATCTGTCTTCATAAACAATAGCTTCTTGAGTGAAAACGAAACTCGGAAATTTTGTCATCGCTTATTTGCAAATTTGTCTTGTTTTAAAAACATTCTGATTATGCACACAATTTTTCTGATGTAGATTAAAAAATGTTTGAGTTTGGGATTGTCACTATGTATGAGTTTATTTTTTAGACTGAGTCTTACCGATCGACTCGTAACGCTTTATCCTCCATTGCACATGAGACCAACTCTGATTTAAAAGTAAATTTTACAGATTAAAGCGTACAGTTTACAGATTTAAGTTTAAAATTTACAGATAAAAGTTTAAAATTTACAGATGAAAGTTTAAAATTTACAGATTAAAGTGTAGTAATAAAAAAAAGTGTCCAAGTGGAACAAATATACTTCCACAAGAAGAAAAATAACACCGTTTAGTAGTTCTTTGCTCAAGTACATATTGTATAAACATATATAGGAAGCCTACAGACTAAAGTTTGTTTAGAAAATCATTTTAAAAGCTTGAATGAGGTTAAATAAGAACCAAGGTCTAATTTTGTGGATACTGAACTTGGATGGGGTCAATGTTTTCGTTTTTAATGTAGGAAATAAGATTATCTTAGGTTCTGGATACATTATTAATTTATATTAATCATTAATTTGTCATGAATTACAAATAGGAACAAATAATATACCAGTAATAAAAATCAAGTCATATATTCGTGGAATATTTAACACCCTTGAGGTCAATAATCTTGCCGATATCATTTGGTTAAATTATATTTCCATTTGAATATTTTTTGGGGATTATAAAAACATTAGTACAGATTATGAAAGATGCAAAGCAGCCGCTCCCCTTGTATCATATTTAAATCACTTCCTTTTAAAATCTTCAACAAACTTCATTTAGTATTCTCTTGTATATTTTGAAAAGGCAATACATGTATGTATACGGTGTCACATTAATATGATGTAATAGAAATCAATTGACTTTTACACATTGATTTTAATAGCGATTTAAGCACTATAGTACATACGGCTATATTAATAAAAGTTTTGAATCTCCACAAGTATTACACAGAATTACGATTCATAGCTCTGTTTTTACCCATAAGACCGCCCTCGTGGCACAGAAACTAGACTTTTGCTCTAGAATTGCCAAGTAAGGAGTGTAATCCTTACTCCGCGGGTTTGAATCCTATTAAGATCGTATAAACACATACCCCCTGTAGCAGTAGTTGCTTGATCGAAAAAGATTTCTCGCTTCACAATGTCCTAGAATGGCAATTGAATTTATACGACTTAGTTTGTGGCCCTCCATCGGCAAGTTGTGGCGTCTCCATATGAATGAAATGTTGTCGAGGGAGACTTGAAACAAAACTCGAAAAAAAAACCAGACTACCAAACAGTAAGTACCAAAAATGCAAAATTCGCGTGTATGATATAATAGTGTAAAAATTGGCAATTTGTGATATGTGTTAGTGATACATTTAAAATATTTGTAAAATTTGTACAAATTGAAAACAGTTAAGTGTCAATATTTTGCAAAGATAATAGAAATACACACACACACAAAAAAAAAAAAAAAAAAAAAAAAAAAAAAAAAAAAAAAAAAAAAAACAACGATTTTGGCATAACTAACATACACGCATGTATCACTTGTTATTCATATGCTTGATAATTTTAAAAATTGAATTGAATACCATAGCTAAAAGTCGTTCACTGATGCTAAATTATATCTTATATAATATTATAAGAGTAAATCACCTTTTTAACAAGAGGCCTAGGGGCCACATCGCTCACCTGAGCAATTGGCTAGGGAAAAACACAAATCAGATCAGAACTGAAAGTAAACTGGGGGGGGGTTGAATTTTACACCCCCCCCCCCCGAGGGTCATGATTTGAACAAACTTGAATCTACACTACCTGAGGATGATTCCCTATAAATATAACGAAGCCTGGCTTTGAAGTACTTGAAAAGAAGATTTTAAAAGGTTTCCCTATATGTTCCTATGTAAAACTTTGATCTGCCATTTTGGCCCCACCCTACCCCCGGGGGTCATGATTTGAACAGCTTGAATATACACTACCTGAGGATGATTCCACATGAGTTTCATCTTTCCTGGCCCAGTGGTTCTTGAATAGAAGATTTTTTAAAGATTTTTCCTTTATATTCCTTTGTAAAACTTTGATCGGCCATTTTGGCCCCACCCTACATGTACCTCCGGGGGTCATGATTTGAACAAACTTGAATCTACACTACCTGAGGATGATCCCACATGAGTTTCATCTTTCCTGGCCCAGTGGTACTTGAGAAGAAGATTTTTAAAGATTTTTCCTATATATTCCTATGTAAAACTTTGACCGGCCATTTTGGCCCCACCTTACCCCCGGGGGTCATGATTTGAACAAATTTGAATCTTCACTACCTGAGGATGATCCAACATGAGTTTCATCTTTCCTGGCCCAGTGGTTCTTGAGAAGAATATTTTTAAAGATTTTTCCTTTATATTCCTTTGTAAAACTTTGATCGGCCATTTTGGCCCCACCCTTCCCCCGGGGGTCATGATTTGAACAAACTTGAATCTACACTACCTGAGGATGATCCCAAATGAGTTTCATCTTTCCTGGCCCAGTGGTTATTGAGTAGAAGATTTTTAAAGATTTTTCCTATATATTCCTATGTAAAACTTTGATCGGCCATTTTGACCCCACCCTACCCCCGGGGGTCATGATTTGAACAAACTTGAATCTAAACTACCTGAGGATGATCCCACATGAGTTTCATCTTTCCTGGCCCAGTGGTTCTTGAGAATAAGATCTTTAAAAAATTTTCCTACATATTCCTATGTAAAACTTTGATCGGCCATTTTGGCCCCACCCTACCCCCGGGGGTCATGATTTGAACAAACTTGAATCTACACTACCTGAGGATGATTCCACATGAGTTTCATCTTTCCTGGCCCAGTGGTTCTTGAGAAGAAAATTTTTTTAAAATGCCATTAATTTTTCTCTTATTCAAAATTATCTCCCCTTGGAAAAGGGCCTGGCCCTTCATTTTAACAAACTTGAATCCCCTTCACCCAAGGATACTTTGTACCAAGTTTGGTTGAAATTGGCCCAGTGGTTCTTGAGGAGAAGATGAAAATGTGAAAAGTTTACGACGACAACAACGACAACGACAACGACGACAGACAACGGACAAATTTTGATCAGAAAAGCTCACTTGAGCCTTCAGCTCAGGTGAGCTAAAAAAATAGATATCCAGTTAACTTTTGCGTCTTGAATAAAAAATAATTCATTGAGAATTTTCACATGTGTTGTAACATTTCAAAATAACAAAACAGAAAAGAGATTACCGTTTAATATTATTCAATGAAATAATTCTCAATAAAAAAACAACAATAAACAAACAAACACAAGGATTACAATGTATATAATTTTGCTGCTTCTCATAGACTTTTTCGGATTCTTGCGATCAGCATCTGTCTTTGCAATGTTTGTTATCATAACGACATTCTCTATTACATTGTCTTCTATCCTGCTTCCTTTCAAATGGATGAAATTCACAACTCTTTTTACAGCCGTATATTTCCCTTACGCACATCAATTTGCACGTGCATCTATTTACGCAATGATCGTAGTCTTTCGTACAGCCTGTTAGACATTTGATCACTTTAATTTTCCTTCTTTTAGTTTTTATTTTTACTATACGGCATTCAGCAGAGCACCTGTCTCTTTTAATGGTACACTTCTTTTCACACTTTGTGTATGTCTCTTGTGGGAATCCATACACTTCCATGCACAAAATAAAAATAATTAACGCCACTGTACAGAAAATACTGCGATTCATGTTTTCCTCAGCAATTATTCCCGGAGAATAATTTTTTTGTTGTATTTAAGTCTTGGTATCGTCATGAAAGAAGAGATTTTAAATGAAGTCGATCTGAGCAAAACTCTGAATTTATTTATAATATGTGTTGTTCCATAAATTACCATAATTGAAAATTTAGTGGTCAATTTATTTAAAAAATCTAAAACATTAATTATTAGAAAGATTATTATTTTAATTAGATCTGGAATTCATCACCGCTACCAATCAAGAATTAACAGCAAAAAACCGGCCATAGAGATATTTACATATAAATTCCATTCACATTCATATCAATGAAAACCTCATCAGCTAAGGTCAATTTAAAGTTTATCGAATTAATTAATATTCCGCTTAGGTAAAAGCAATAAAAAACAAACATTTAACTAAGATTTTGGGCTTTTCTTTATAGTGAATATGATTGTATTTACTATATTTCGTAAAAAGTTTGGAGAAATAAAATGTTTGTGGGCATATTGAAAGTCTTACCATGTTATCAAATGTTAGTTTGAGTCGTATATATAATTCGTTTATGAAAGATATTTACTAACAACAATCCAATGGTATCAGTAATTTTAAAATTATACCTGTATTTAGCTACATGCAGCATTTACTTCATTTCCAAAGTCTATAGTACTCACAGTAATCTTTGACGAATTTCAGGCCGTTAGTGAGGAATTTCGAATTCGCGTGACCCATTATTAGCCGACCTAAATTAAATGTGTGTTCATATATGAAGCAGAATTTGTTCCAATTTGTATACGTAAAAGAAAGAAAATACATGTCATGGCCTTCAACTCAACATTCAGATATATCAACAACGTAACATGTAATTGTCAATCAGTAATGGTTATTTCCATTCTTATGTCGATATGATAAATCACGGTAAGCTTGAAATAAATGATACCACAGAGTCTGATACATCTATTTCATATTTAGATATATTAACTTGAAAAAGGTTTTTATGATTATCTAACAGTCAAGCCTTATGAAAAACGTGATGACTAACTTTTCAGTCATAAACTTCCCTAACCAATGCAGTAATATATGTTCATCAAATGCATACGGGGCTTATATCTCTCAGTTGATTCGATACGCAAGAGCAAGCACTACATATGAACAATTTCTAAAATGAGATAAGTTTTTCACAAACAAACAAGTTGAAAAAAATAGGAATATCAGACGCTTCATATTATTTACACACTCAATTGAACACATTTTCATTGTTTGTTTTTTTCTTGGCATGACAACGAGCACACAGTGGAGATGACCGTTAGGGAGGAATGTTATCTCCATACACTGTTAAAATTAGCGATTTGCATGTAGGTTCAAATTTTCGTTGTTTTCGATGTATTAGGAGACCCATGAAATGTAAATATGCATTGCTACTAAATATTTTCCAACCTTAGGTCAAATACCAACGCAATACTTTTTCCTCAAGCCTCAAACATATGATTTCACAGAATTTCATTTTTTTAATTTTTCTGCAAAGATAAGGTATATACATGAACATATTTATAATATTAACAATTATGAACTTCAGAAAAGAATAAATTGATAAACAAGCTTTTTAAACTTTTGGAAAAACACAAACGAATTGTACCATTTCTTTTTATTTGACGTTCTCAAGGAAATATTAAGTGGTGAATATTTAAATAATTATGTAATAAAAACTGATAATCTAGGCATCTGTTTTCCCCCTTATATTAACTGGAATACACACGTCAAACATTTTTAAAAATCGTTTTTAGCAAATATGTTTAGAAGCTATTTAAAAGGTGTACAAGTATTTTTTTTAAGTAAATGAAATCTTTAAAAGAATATTAGTCCATGTCACATGATTCTCTGCAAGACTCATCCTCATATGAGCACTCTTCATTACATTCTTTTCTATCGTTCTCATTTTGAAATGTATGATTCTTGCAACTCTCAGTACAGCCTTTCAATTCTCTATCACAAAGTCCAAGACATGTGCACTCGTTTTCACAGGCTTCTGTTGTCAACTTGCATTCACGCAGACATTCAAGAACTTCCGGTTTGTCAATCGCTTCTTCTTCAAGTCGACATTCATTCGAACACTCTAATGTTTCCTTTGTGCAGTCTCTCTTACACTGTACGCTTTCACTTATGGTGGATTCCACTGTTTTAGTTAGTAAAATGAAAACCAATGCTACTACAAACATCAAAATCTTCTGGAAGTCCATCTTTTTCTAACTTTAGTGGAAATAACTGGAAAACTTCAAGGAGTAAAAGTTTCTTTTTATAATCTGTATAAGTAGTTGATATTAAATAGACTCTTTCGTCCTTTATATATAAAATTAAAGTTCGATTTTTTCCCGGGATACAAATTTCATCAATCAATCTTTTGATGTGAGTATTAATCATAAATGTCGCATAACGAAATTTGGTTTCGGGATATAAACAAATGTGATAAATTATCAATTGTAGAACTTCGCAGTTGTTTAGTGTCTCATTCGTTATTGTACAGAAGAAATTGCAAGATGTAAGTTCTGAAATACAAGTTAATTCAAAATTGAGCTTTATATCCAGATCTTGCAGATTAAAAATATGCACATATCTTTGTTAATTCCTAAAGACCTAAAATTCACAAATTTTCAATTATATTTTTATTTCACAGGATTATTATGTCAAAATTATATCTTTAATACTGTCCTTTTAACATTGAAAAACTGGGAAAACTTGAGGACTTTCATTTCAAAAATCAAACATTTTCTTACAACCTGAAGAAAAGTAAAAAGATGTCTTGTGAACCCCTCAAAGCAAAAAATTTAGCATAAACAGCATGTTCTAGTAGCTAAAATTCGTAAATATAAATTAGTTATCGAAAAGCAGTTGACCAGGTCCGTTAAAAGGTAAAGATCATAAGGCTACATATTTTGTAATATATCATCAGCTGTAGTTTAATTTCTTTCGTATAAACTATAACTGTAATAAATCAAATATAGTACATCATGCAAAGTTCAATCATAAAAATGGAAAAGCATTAAATTAACATCAAGTTTTCTCACGTTTGACAATCAATTTTAGAGCGTTGCATTAGAAATACTGTTATATCCTCTAAAGGCGAGTGAGATCTGGTTTTACTAAAATTTAAAAATGCAATAAATCGGTCAAAATCGGTTAATCAGATCAAAAGCAAACTTGATCTGTAACTCATCAAGGTAATCCCACAACCCAAAAATTTATCTAACGCAATATCAGCAATGAAGAAAATACATAAAAAATAACCTAAAAATAGATGAGCTCAATTCTGATTAAATTCATTAAAGTGAAACGAAATAACGAAATGCAGATTTAATCTTAAAATCATCAAGATACCCCTCCTTTCAAAAAAATCAATCACTTAGAAACTATGCAGAAAAGCAAGTGGGACTGACTGACAAACAGAGATGGGACAGACAGACCGATTTCACTGCTCGGGTATACAAAGTGTTATACAAGATCTTTTCTGTACCTTATTAAAAATTATGTATATAAAGTCTAAAAAGTATCATTGAAATGAAATGTTATCCAAAAACAAGAAAGGTTTAAGAGTAACAAATGCATTTATGTAGCGTTGACAAATATCAAATAAAACTTGTTCATCGAATTTGATATGTCGGTTCTTAAGGTAAACTCACTTTTCATTGTTGCACAGTTGCAAAAGACCGGTACCATGGAGGACCAAATACAAACGCCGTAAATGGAGTACAAGAAATAGCCTAACATTTGTGGGAAATATTTAACCAAAAGAGAATAACAATGTGCATGTAGTAATAATTTGAATTTGCAATGAATGACCAAAAATTTACAGATGCGGGACTTAGTCGGAGTAGTAGGTAAAAATGCTTTTGTAATCTCCCCATGATTGAAAATTGATCTCACTTAGAATAGAGAGACTTAAAGACTAAATACATTTAAATGTGGATAAAGCTACAAAAGGTAAGCGAAATATGGAAGTAAGTAACAATAATAAAGCTAAAAAGTAAATTATAACGAGGCATTTTAACAATGGGGAATCTCTATCAATTAGTTTGGTTTAGTGGTTTTCAAAAAAAATGTTCTTCTGAAAACGATTTATCATAAAATTCATATATATCACACGAATTGAACATTAAAACATTGTCTTCTCTATGAACATGAATTGCAGATCGATCTCATAATGATTTGTACATTGAAAATACCATAAATTGCAATAAAAATACAGTAATCAATAATGTTTGTAAATAGGAATTCAATTCTGTCTATATAAATTTTAAATTCTTTTGATAGACTTTTATTTACTTGGCTGTTTTTTTTTTATCTGAGATCATATAATGAATATACTGTTTTAATTTTATCAAATCATTAGCTCACCCGATCCAATAATCTATTTTATCCGTATATATGTTGAATGGTAGATACTTTTTCTTCTACATACACTAGAAATTAATTAAAAGATCCACAATTTGTAAAATTCAAATAAAGGAAGGGTATGACAATTCTACAAATTACAAAGACAGCACCCAATGAGTTTATTTAAAAAATCTTTCTTTGGAAGCTGTTGCGACAAAGATGATAAAACATTCTTATGAAAACCAAGCTGACGATCCTATCTATGGATTTTTAATATGGCTGATGGGCTCAGAAGACGAGTTTGTATGCTTTTTGACATAAAAATAGATATACACACATGTCCAGAGAGAAAGAGAAAGAGAGATAGTTTGGAGAATCACCTTTCAAAATAAAAGTCATTTAAAGAAGTTTTTTAAGAGGGAATATATACGCAATGCTTGCCTGTTAAAAAATACTAAGTTAGATAAAAAATCTTGATGAAAGTAAAGTTAAACGAGTCAATAATAAAGTTCAGTGTAGGTCGCATTGAACGTATTAGTAAAAAAAATATTTGCCTTAAATTATATTTTTGATTGGTTTAATAGAGTTGTTTGATCTTAATACATTTTTGCAATTGAAAATGTATATACCGGCCGTGAATGATGTATATTGCTAAACAAAAATATAATAAATGATAATCAGAAACGGTCTTTTGCCGAAAGAATGAAAGAAAATACAGATGGAGGCTAAAATTTCATCATTTTATTCAAATCACGTATAAAACATTTTTATTAGTAATTATCAATAGACTTTTGTTATTTTAAAATGTATGAAGATAGAAATGTTTGATTTGAACCCTTCTTTGTTTGGAGTTTATTTTAAAAACTGTCATTAATATGAGAAAAATCTTGTCAGACAGTTATAAGGAAGTTAACCTTAATAATTATAATGCCACGAAACTGAGAGTATAATTAATAATATTTACATTTGTAATTAAATTTTAAGCATTAATTATCATTTCAGACACAAAAATGTTTACAGCTCATATCCCCAGTGTTAAAGTACAATAATCCCAGATAAATATGCTAAAGTAAGACACAGTTTTAGTGAACACCAATGAGAGCTAATACATTTATGATTTTTAACCCTGAACAAATAATTAATCACAGTGCTACATCTTTACCTTAATGCTTTATACACGAAAATTAGCCCCACGCGTTCCACCTGAAGTATTTTTTAAATCCTCTGTGTATTACCTATGAAAGCACATTCTTTACACTTTATTAGGATGATATCCGTGATTAACTTTATTTCGAAAATTACTTTATAATGATTAAAAAATAAACATAAACTAAAACTCTTATAAAGATATACTTTATTCGGTAATACTGAGATACTTTGTGATAAGTATTATCATATGTAATAGACTATTACTGTTTTCATCAAATCATTCATCAGCGTTACTCGAACAATTAATGATAAATGAATAAGAAGCATACCTTTTTAGTTTATTTTATTGATACACCGCTTTTTGAAAAAGTATAAAAACACAAATAATGTTTTCAAACATTTTCAGCTGAACAAAACTTCATTTGATCACAAGCTCTGGTTGTCATATTTTCCACTCAAACCTATTTCTGTCAGGTTTTCTTTTTCTTTTTTCTTTTCTTTTTTTTTTTTTTTTTTTTGCATTGCTGAACATCATATCTTCATTAACCACTATCATGCTGAAAGAATGTGACTCAAAGCTTAATTAACAGCTGCATGATTTTCTCACTGCATGAAATTGAACTCCTCTTCAGATCTCAACAACACCGCTGTTCATTATTACCGACATTTTATCATTCTAGATTTCCTGGTAATACATTTTTCCTTGACATGTGTCAATACATAGTAAAACTAGAGGTACTGCGACCAATGGTCTCACTAAATGTTACATCCGCCTCCCATATGAATACCGTATAATGGCAGAGCCCATGTTTTGCCATGGGAAACCCAAAATATGTGTCGGAACAAAAATTAAATTAAAAGGTGCACAATGGCATTATGTTATAAAGATTCAATGAAAATCTCATCGAACTTGATTCAGTGGTATAAGAGGAGTTGCGGATAAGAGATGAGTACCCCAAAGCTTAACAGACGGAGGTACAGACAGACGGAGCGACATCCTGATTACTATATACCCTCCCACTTTTAAATCGTGGGGGGGGGATTATAATGACTGTACCTTTTGATTAAAACGCCATAGATAAAGTTTACAAATTCATGTAATTTCACTTAAATACCGATTTACATTATAATTAAAAGTATAATGTATGCTTCTTCTTTTTCAAAAAAATATAAAGAAAGAAAGAAGTTAGTATATGACAAATTGTATAAAATAGATATAAATCTATAAAATTATCTTAGTTATTGTTATGCTCCTTATCACAATTAAACCTGGAAAACGGGATACCATAAAGTGAGGAGAATTTTTAAATCATATAGTGATAATAATTTAATAAAAATGAATAAAAATAAATACTATCGATAACAATAACAATAATTACAACCAGTATAATATAAAATACAGTGCTATGAAAATTAAGGAGTATAACTATGATTCATAACAAAAAATAATGGAAAATCTTATAAAGGCAAAAAGTTAAGAGAGCAAACTTAAAACAAGAGGCCCATGGGCCACATCGCTCACATGAGCACTGTGGCTAGGAAAAAGTAGAAATTGGTTTATTATTAAAAAGTTTAAATCTTAAAGTAGTCCCATGACCAATCATGGCTTTGGTATTCTTGAGAAGAAGATTTTTAAAGAATTTTCCTATGTATTTCTATGTAAAACTTTGGTTGGCCATTTTGGCCCCGCCCTACCCCCGGGGGTCATTATTTGAACAAACTTGAATCTAATCTACACTACCTGAGAATGCTTCCATATAAATATGATCAATTATAGCTTTGATTTTCTTGAGATGAAAAACTTTGGGTTGGCCATTTTGCCCCCCCCCCCGGGGGCATGATTCCAATAAACTTGAATCTACTTGAATCTACACTATCTGAGGATGCTTCCATATAAATATGATCAATTATAGCTTTTCTATTTTGGAGAAGAAGATTTTTTGAAGAATTCTCCTATATATTTCTATGTAAAACTTTAGTCGTCCACTGTGCCCCCGCCCTACCCCGGGGTCATGATTTGAACAAACATGAATCTACACAACATGAGGATGCTTCCATATAAATATGATCAATTATGGCTTTACTATTCTTGAGAAGAAGATTTTTAAAGAATTTTCCTATATATTTCTATGTAAAACTTTGATTGGCCATTGTGGCCCCGCCCTACCCCCGGGGGTCATGATTTGAACAAACTTGAATCTACACTACCTGAGGATACTTCCATATAAATATGATCAATTATGACCTATTCTTGAGAAGAAGATTTTTAAAGAATTTTCCTATATAATTCTATGAAAAACTTTGGTCGGCCATTGTGGCACCGCCCTACCCCTGGGGGTCATGATTTGAACAAACTTGAATCTACACTACCTGAGGATGCTTCCATATAAGTTTCATCTTTCCTGGCATAGTGGTTCTTGAGAAGAAGATTTTTAAAGAATTTTCATATATATTTCTATGTAAAACTTTGGTCGGCCATTTTGGCCCTGCCCTACCCCAGGGGGTCATGATTTGAACAAACTTGTGTCTACACTTCCTGAGGATGCTTCCACATAAGTTTCATCTTTCCTGGCACAGTAGTTCTTGAGAAGATTTTTAAAACATGCCACCAAATTTTTATTAATTCCCAATTATCTCCCCTTGAATGAGGGCGTGCCCCTTCATTTGAACAATCTTGAATCCCCTTTACCCAAGGATGCTTTGTGGCAAGTTTGGTTGAAATAGGCCTAGCGGTTCTTGAGAAGAAGTCGAAAATGTGAAAAGTTTACAGACAGACAGACGGACGGGCAGACGGACAGACGGACTACAGACAAAATGTGATCAGAAAAGCTCACTTGAGCCTTCGGCTCATGTGAGCTAAAAATAACACTTTAAAAACATTTGCAATTTGTGATCAAAGCAAAAATCTTGAACCCAAAAATGTAAGAGGAAGGATCAATTTCTTTGAAAAAAATGAAAAAAATTGTTGAACAAAGCAAATCCTTTGCTAGTTTTAGGTGTATATTAAAAGGAAAACGTATTCCAAAGCAAAATATACTATGAAAACACTGGTCTTACGATTTGTATGAATAATGTGAAACAAAATGTGATACAACAAAAGTTTGCAAGCAAGCTTATAAAAACGGCCGTAAAATTTTCTTAATGCTGACATTGATCTTGGACTTTTAGAACTCTGTTATATCCGCTTATTTGTCAGTAGTCTTGAATTAAAATTGCCTCTGTTTAAATTCGATTGTACTCGGAGCATGCTTTTAGGCATGTCAGAGTTTAAACACCGAATACGGTAAATAGAGGGAAATTATAACATGATAAAATGAACCAACGGGTTGCTGTTAATATTATTTGCCACGCATGGTGCCTAAACAAACATGTAATATAAAACCCCTAGCTTGTGCTCTGCTGTTAAAGAATGTAATTATGGACTTGACTAAGCCTCTACAAATAGTCCATTAAAACACAGGAAACCGAGGAAACGTTACGGTTACCGCAAATTCGAAGAAGACTTGATTATTTATGAACATATGGTAACGTTTAATAAAATGAGACATTATGTTTATTCTATATATACTGTAATGATTCTCCATATCTACGCCTACGTCTTCGTGTGTTGTTAACATGTCGCAAGACATTCACACTGGCAACTTGTGGGTTTGGAAGATTGTCTTCATTATTTATGTGGTAATTGCAATCATACAGAAACACAGTGCATGATTTCCTCTTGCAGTATTCAGTATTCGTCATTTTTGTCACTTGGTGTGATGCCAATCATTTTGTGGACTATTTTAGGGATTTAAAATTATCTAAAAAAGAAACAAATGCAGTCTGATTTTTTTTTTATTTCTCTGATTAAAACAATCACTTTTTGAGTAAGATATTTTTATAATTTCTCACTTTAATCAAAGTATTGAAAGAACTGAAAGCCGGGCTTTAATTCCTAGAGTATAGTATCTGCATTATCCGAAATTAGTACATATTTAATTTTTTTTTTCTTTTTGTTTTTGATTTTTAACAGGTAGAGATTGTATGCTTATGATTTAAAACAATATTCGATATACCAGTAATTAAAATTAACAGTCTAGACCCAAATATATTATGAATTTAGAATTAAATAAATAATATTTCCAAGAAATTCTCGTATATTTTCTATTTAATAAGCACTTTTTCTCATAATTACAAGATTCAGTCTGGGAATAGTTAAAATACTGCACATGTGTATTTCATAGAGATTCTGTTAGTTTCAGACAAACAGTACTTTCATTGCCTCTATACAATGCCATGTAGAAACACTGATACATGTACATTTTCAAGCGACTTTACACGTTAATTCTTAAAATTCCAATTCACTATACTCCGTATTTGCTAAAAATCAAAACAGAATATAACCACTATCGTTACATCGACGAAAACAACACAAAACATGAAACTTTTCAACAATTTCAACATTTCGAAAAGCCCGCGCTATTAAAAATAGTTCGCTTACAATATGCATTCAGCAGCGCATGTGCACAAATTGTTATATCACGATTATCCAAATAAAGCATCAGTTTAATTCTCAAGCCAAAATATTAATCATTAACTTTTCCAAAAATTGGGATGTTAAAAATATTTGTTTGAATATCATCTTGCAATGGATCTATTTTGTTCATCGAAAGCATCTGCTTTGACGCTGTTTGGTTTTTGTTTACTGTGTTTTTATTGGAAGACACTCGATCATGATGCCTAGAGCCAGGACTTTGCTTCCAGCAAAGCACGCCTAAAAAGTCGAACAGGTCGATGATGTTTTAATAATTATTGTGGAATCATTAGATTTCTTGGAATGACACTGCGTTCCTTTCATCCACAAATTAATATCATAAACCTATCAATAAACTATAATTGCAGGGTAATACTTTCTTCAAGAGGTGTACGTAAATATACGAAAATACGTCCCCAAGAACTCGTTAAAGTTCAGCAATCCAACAAAAATACCCTTCAAGATTTAACAATAGTTACTTTTCTTAACAACACCAGTGACCTTAAAAAAGACACAACAGAACCTGCCGCAGAGGTTTTTAAACTTAATGTGGTCGGTCGATAACGGCAAACAAAGAAATATAAATTGTTTGACAAACGAACTGACATCATTTTTCCATCGTCAACTTTCCCTTTTCATGTAGTAATAATAAAATGCCTCATATCGAGTTTATCTCATGAGACTTATTCCGTACGTAAGGGCAAGCTGCTGATACGATCGCTTTTTACGTCGACACAGGCTGCTAAAAGATTATTTGGTATTATAGAAAGTTCAGCACCCTCGTTTTATGTCAGCATTTCGTAAATTGCAATAAGTCCTTTTTTCCGAAGGGGGCATGGCGTGCTTCAAATTAATTGCAGGGCTTTGATATTATACTAGGTATGACTGCAGAATATTCCATATACTTAGTGATCACATCAAAAGGAGATGTTTACTTCTCAGAGGCAACTTATCCTACCTTTGATATTCTGGGGACTGTGTAATATACCCTGTTCTCAGTTTTGTAACGTTTGTAGATTTCTTTTAGATTGTCGTTTGTTTTCTCAACATCTTACATTCCTTGTCTCCGAAAAAAAAATTACAACTCCATAATTTTTTTTTTATTTTTTTATTCTACATTTAAAAATTAATTTAACAAATCAAAACAAGGAACAAAAAACAAAGTACATATAAAAATAGAATGATGAAATCCTCTCAATTTATGCAAGTTAAAAGCAATCTTTACATGATAAAGCCTGCATCCAACTATTTTTCAGAGAATTCATCAATGGATTTCTAAGTTCATGAAAATAATATTAAATTGTCAATATTCACTGTTCTTATAATCTCTTATTTTAACACAAATCCATGCATACTTCCGCCTCGTGCCGACAATCATAAATACATTGCCATTTATTCCATCTGGACTGGAATGGATGGATATTGCATCGCCTTACACATCCTTTAGAATCATAAGAACAGCGGTAAATACAGGAACACTCAGTTACACATTCAGTATATTCAACATTGCTTTCTAGCAGACACGACACAACTTCCCGCCTGTTGGAAGGATCTTCTCTCAGACGACAATCAGTTGAAGCATCAATTTTCTCAAATGTACATTCCCGTCGACATTTCACGAAAACTGGATCAAAAAACCTAAAAGCACCCTGTGTTCCAATGTACAGCACTGAAAAAAATATCAGGGATTTTGGAGATAAGCACAAGAAGTTCATCCTCTTTTTGAACGGAGGATAGTCTCCAAAAGAGCTACGACTATTGTTGCTGATCAGTTAAAAATCTCCCAGTGTGAAGGTTAAGAGTTTCCTTTTATACTAAGTCGTGATTCGATGACTGTCACTTAATTATTTCAAGTTAATTAATCACAATCAAGATTTTTATGTTTTGAATGCAAAGGATGGACCAAGGTGGGTTCTGTCAATTGATTTAAGATCAGATACCTGTCTCCTTCCTTCAGTGTTCACTCTCTGCAGGTTCGGCCTAAACCACGAAATGAAATAAAAAATTGAGTTACAGAATTCGTAATTAAGGCATTGTTATTCTATAATCATAATAAAAGTCATCAGAAGTCAGTCATCTTTTTAATTTTTATCTTCAATGAAATGCAAATAAAAACAAAGTATAATAAAAATAATATTCTGATTAATAGTGTTTATTCAGAATTTTTTGATTAACATAATTTTTTGTCACGAATTAAAAAAAAAAACAGTGTCCACTCTTTTGTTGTGAAAATTTCTGCGTTTTATTATTTGTTTATCACCACTTTGTGATGCAGTCTGAAAACATTTCTTTCACCATCATTATGTGATCTGAAAAATCCCAAAATTAACAAAGCAATAAATATGTCGTTTAACAAGTAGAGACTACGTATTATTGATATACTGCCGTTCCTTTTTTTATTATAATAAATTCCACGCCTTATCATTTTGATCCATCAAAAAGATAAAAAAAATGTGTCCTTGATTAGCAAAAATCAATCAGGTCAAAACAATCTTTTTATTTGAATATTAAACATTATTGCTTTAGAAACTTTGTATTACTTAACAATAAAAAAATCAAAAACTTATCTTATGATATATTGTAGAAATGTCACATATTCACTATAAAATGAAAGTATTTGAAAAATATATATAAGTGATGCACAAAAATAACTTTAATTGCATTTTGCTGCCATTAAACAAACCAATCAATCAAAGAACTACAGGGATAAAACCAGTATTTCATTCATTATTTTATATAAGTGTCAATTATGGCTCTAAAACATTTTTTGTTCATTTATCAAAAATGACTTTCAAGTTTTGAATCTTAATGAAACATATCGATATAACGAACTGCATTCAAGATCAAAAGTTTATACAACAATACAACATAGGAGCAGAGCAAACAAGGACTCCTAAACATCAGGGGTTGGGTCAGGTGCCATGGAGGAGTGAGCATCCCCTGCTGACCAGTCATTTTCGCTTTGTGCTTCTTGTCATTATCGGGATGAGCTTAATTAAAATGAATAATTAATATAAGCTAAAGATTTTTATGACCTGCTAAAGATGACTTCATAAATTTATTTTAACAGCAAGAATAAAGAAGAATTCTGATGAGTTAAAATATTAAAATGTACCGCTAGGGAGGACTAATAATTGATTTTTTTTAAGTTAAAATAATACATGTTTCTTCTAACGTTTTGGTCCTTCGGATGAGAAATGCCTCCTGTGACGGTTGACGATGATGGCACAACGATGGATATTTTCATAGTTCAGTGGCCGTAAGTGCCGAGCATAGGTCAAAATTTGAAGCCCTTCAACGGTATATGGTGACGTCTCTATCAGTGAAATATTTTCGAATGGGACGTAATACAACATAAAATCAATCGATCAATCAATAAAATTAATTTTCCTTATTTTGTTTTCTATTCAAATTCTATCTTAAATTTTCAATCTGATTCTTTTGAACTTATACAAAAAAAGAATTTCATAACATTGTCAAGAATGTTAGAGAAAAATAAAGGCAATGCATCTTGTTTTCGTTTAACAAAAGTAAATCTCTCTCTCTCTCTCTCTCTCTCTCCTCTGAATCTGCCTGTACGTGTATAATAAATCAATCAGACGCTTTGAATTACAGCGCATATAATATGCATCTCATTAATCAGACACATGACAATAACATTAATCCTATATCTTGTCACAGATAAAGTGCAGAAAAATTAACATGTTGCAAAATAGTACAGCAGGGATTTAGCAAAACCTGGTTCAAAATAGTGTGTTCATTTGCATATTTTTAAAAAAGACTTTTCCAGAATGTTTCTGTAAAATAAGAAATCCAAACTACTCAGAGATCGTCCAACTAAACATATTGACAACTTTATTTACCGTACTTCGGTTTCAATATCCTAAACAATATCAACAAATGAAATCTATGATAAGAGATATTTATCTAATTAGGTCATGCATAATTCAGACAAATTTCCTATTAATGATAAAGCACTTTATCAATTTCCAGTTATCAAATAATTTATGTTCATTATTATTTAAAGGTATGTATTGATTCGCTTTTATTTTCATTGGTTTCATGGTTATGCTACATGTTTGATCTTTTCTTTGATTTTTAAAACGTTTTATTACTCGAAATTCTATAGAATTCACCTTTCTTTGAATACTTCCATTAAGGCTTAACTTGTTCGTTGATAATCAATGGGATAATTTGATTTTGCCCATACATTGATAATATTTTATGCTTGTGTTTAATTTTCTTTCAATAAAATATTCAAAGAAAGAAACTATTTGATTTAGGTTTTTCGCATTCTAAAAGCTATTTATAATTAAAATGCCTCTTAATTACCCAATCCATTCTCAAATGTCAAATGTTACAGAACACAGGTTTATATGCAAGTGTTCCAGATAGCTTTTATGTTCATTTAAAAAACAATTGGACCCATCAAATTAAAAATTGTGTCCTTGGATTAGCAGGTTTCATCCAATCCTAAATATGCATCTTGTCTATATCTGAAATATATTCTAACCTATTTTTAGAGCTTCATGTATAATTAACGAAAAACACTTTTTAGAAAATCTAATCAATAAGATATTTTCACAAAAATATCAATCCTCTTCTAAAATGATTTTTTAAAATTTGTAATTAGTTATTTTGAAATCTGTATAAACTAAAAAAAATCGTTTTATTTTGCATAAATCTAAAATCATAAATCTTAAACACTAGTACTTAACGTATTCATTAATTTTCAATATGCATCACACAAGCTACTCTGTAAAAAATATTTAATTATCTTCTTCGAAGGACAACGTATTTTGAGTAAATTTTAATGGTTAGAAAATTAAATAATATTCAAAAAAATTTCAGGGTCATTTCTGTCAACAACGTGTGCATCATGAATCAATCTTAATTAATTATGACATTTTAGGTCATTTTTTTCTTCTCCAAGGTGAATATTAACCTCATTAAACAAACAAATTAAAGCATGCTTCAACTCCATGACAAGTTAACACTATTCGAAACACAGCCAATCGAATCGATAACTTGAATAAACGGAACTCATATTTACGTATTGTGTATTAACAATAATTTTGTCAAAAATATTACTTGATTTTCCTTTGTTTTCCGTGAGCAATATCAAGTACTTGGTATCGATGATACCTTAACAACAGGGGAAAGACGTTGAAGGCTGCAGAAGACATAGATTATGAGATCGATCGCGATTATTTGACCAGGCTGTACTTTTTAACAATAGTCTATGATACTTAATTTTACTAAGTTTCAAGTTATTCAATCGTTTTTTTTTTTCTTAAAAAGTATTTTTTAAAAAGTAAAGCATTTCAACATTTCACATCCAGTTTTGACATTTATTAAGGTATGACACTCGTGAAATAAGTTATATAAATTAAACAATATACGATTAATTAAGCAATATACAAAAACAATTAAACTTAAGCAATATACCTTCATCACCTGCATATGGCGTTTATATATCTCATTTGATTCGATACGAAAGAGCTTGCTCTACGTATGAACAATATCTAATACGAGGTAAATTATTGACAAACAGTTGATGGAGATTATGAAGAGAACGATGCCTGCTCTTAATGAATAACATATATATTAAACTAAACAAACAGTTGATGAAACAAGAATATCAGCAGTTTAGTTAAAGTCATCATTTTGTCAGTTCCACTTCCATACAATAACCTTGTCAGCAAATACAATTTATCATGGAGTCAAATTCAAACTGACTTTTTTTTCATACTAATTCTTTGTCCATTACAAAAATATTGAATTGACGAAGGATTTTTCCGTTATTTTCCAATCATGACAAGTAACACACGGTGAGTGTGACCGGTCGGCAGGGATACTCATTCCTCCATGGCAACAGATCCCATCTCTGATGTTTTGGAGGTCCGTGTTTGCTCTGCTCTTTATTTTTATTGTTTAATGCCCTTTTAATCTTGGGTATTGTTCTTATCCCATATGTGTCATTATATCAATGTTTTTTCCAGAAGTTTTTATGTAATAAAGTACTTGAAAAGCACTAGGCAAAATCGCAAAGAAAATTATGGATTGTTGTACATCTATTTTAGCTTCAGTATAATTAACTTGACCCTTAAGCACTTAAATTCTTAATCTTAGGGTAATCACTTAAATCTTTATTATTTTTTTTATCAGATGTAATCATGGCAATAAATAAAATCTTATTTTTGCAAAATAGTTTGAAAAATATGCATCATTGAGTACGTCATGAATGCTCATTAATTATTGTGTGACCTTTTTGCACTAAGAAAATATTGGGAATGATCAAAATAGGCAATAAAATAGTAGTATCAATTTTTCTATGAGTTTACTGTCGATTGGTTGGAGGTATCGTGTAGTTCAACATATTGAAAGAGAAAGTTGGGGTCAATATTGTAAATTTTGAGATATTGGTCCAAATATACTAATTTCAGGCAAAAAAGTGCAACTTCTATCTAAACTTCTTCAATATATTTTTATTACTTTGCATCATTGCATGGTCTGTTGAGTGAATGCGGATAATATGTTCTAAAAATATATATTGGCACGTATATTTAATATTCCTAGCAAATAGTAAGGGTAAATATTCTGAGTAAAATAGTTTATGTTAAAGTTAAGATATTAAATTTAACAAATGTGTAAATTTGAAGAATTTTCTTCTTCATACACTTTCACCACAAGAAACAGTCCCCATAAATCTCGTTTAGTAGTGAATTTGTGAACAGTTCTTAAGGAAGATCTAAACACTGCACATTAAAGAGTTCTCTTGATAGGGTATTTTTATGCAGTTATAGTGATCTGCCCTTAGAAGTAAGGTTAGAAAAAATGGTTATTTACAGTGATTTAAAATATTAAAAGCAATATATTATACCAAGAATAAGTAAATGAATTAATTTTTCCCATTTATTTTCCGTTTGTAGGTAAACAACAGTGGTTTCTGCTCAGGAATAGTCTATTGTATTTGAAAATTTTTCCTGTGGAAATAAGGCAGGCAGCTTATGTTGAAAATGAACTAATATGTATGCTGAATAAAGTTTTGCTCCTTGTTTGTGATGTAACAATGTGAAAATGACGGCACTATGCAGGTCACTTGTGACGAAAAATGGTTGTCTCAGTCGTACTCGTTCAACAAACGACTGTAAAATTTATTGTATATCTTAGAAATCCCTGTGAAGTAGGTACAATAAATTTTACACAGTTTATTTAGACAATAAACTCAATCAATGATTTGATTGATTGTTAAAGTGAAGGAAGGCAGATGGTTAAAAATTAGACTTGTGATGTTGCCCAGTGAAAGCAAGTTTGAAAAGAGATGTGTTTTTAATTAAGCAATTTGCTATCAAAGACCTCCAATTTACACTTTGAGAAATAGTAAATATTTCAACAATTATAGAATTATTAAATACTTAAGATATCATTTACTTGAGATTTGAAACATAATAGATATGATAAAAAGGAGGCACCCATTCTCTATCCGCCTTGAATAAACGTGTCTCCCGAGACAGAAGAGTTGGGTTTTGATGGTCGACATACTTATTTTCGGAAAGGATATACTTATCCACCTATTCTGTCGCTGAGATTTGACCATTAATGACAAATGAACTGTTCTTGTAATAAAAAAATAACTTATATGGAAAGAAATAGAAAACTCAGAAAAAAATTTCAGCTTTTATGACAGAACGCTACGGAGTGGGTCACATGACCGCCTATATCACGTGATTCGCGCATGAGCAGAACGGTGGCAGATGTGCATTAAAATTGGATAGGACTAATTTTTAAAAAAATCAACTCTGAAACCAAATATTGTTTCCTTTATTGAAGTTATTCAATTAGTTAACGAACTTTTTAATCACTCCTCGTATTGTCAATTAACAATAGTTATTTCCATTCTAATGTTTGCATGATATATTCCAGTGCGCTTGAAATGGGACACCACAGAGTCTGACATATCTGTTTCATATTCGGATCTTTCAGCAGAAAAAGACGTACAAGACATAAATCTTACAACAAAGCTATATGATAAACGTGATAACTTTAATTTTCAAAGGTCAACTTCCATTACTTATGCAGCAATATATCTATGTTACCTGCATACGGATTTTATATCTCTCAGTGATTTGATATGCAAGAGCATGCTCTACGTATGGACAATTTTGAGCAAAAAACGAGGTAATAATTTACAAGCAAGTTGAAAAAACAAGAATATCAGCAGTCTCGTTAAAAGTCATCATGTCCTAAGTTTCAACGACCTTGTCAGCAAACACAATTTATCATTAAGTTAAATACTAACTGAACTTTTAAATACTTATTTTTAGGCCATTATTTACACACTAAGTTGTCCACAGATTTTTTTTTTGTTATTTGCCGATCGTGGCAAGGAGCACACGGTAGGTGTGAGCGGTCAGCATGGAATGCTCACTCCTCTATGGCACCTTATCCCACCTCTGATGTTTTGGCGGTTCATGTTTGCTCCGTTCCTATTTTTGTAATGTTAAATGGATTTTTGAGCTCGAATAATTGTCGTTTTCTCCATATATTTCATTTTGTTTCTGTAATCTTCACATTTATTCGTTAAGAATTGTTTTTATTATATACAAAAGCATTCTGACGCTTTTCTGCATTATTTTGTAGTATATAAACCATAACTGATAACTGTTTTTTTTCAATTTATTTAAAAAGTTTTTCGTCAGTTTTAATAAAACACCCAATGAAACAGGCACAAAAGACATAAGTTATTTTTGTAGGAAGAAAAAAATTGTATCAAAAACAAAAAAAATCTTTTATATTTCAGATGATCGATTTAAAAACAAAGTTCACTTCACTTATGATTTATTACATTTAAAAGTAACCTACAACTATTTTAATGCGTCATTTATAATTTAAAAGCACCAAAGATGATAAATCAGCTTACCCTGGGCAATAGTATTTCTGGTATATATGGACCTAAAAACTCTCATCTTAAAGCGCACAAGCTTAATAGCGATTAAAACTGTTATTTATTTCTCATTGAGTCTCAAAGAGAAAAAAAGAGAAAATGTACCACATAAAGGTTTTTATTCCAATGGCAGCAATGCTCCTAACTTTTACAACTGCAAGTAAAACATCATCGGTTGCCGTCACTGTGAAATGTAACCGAGACTGCACGATGGAAAAGTTAGAATGCTCAAACGAGTGCCGAATGGGAGAAGACGATTTTAACAGACCGGAAGTAATAAAATGCCTGGGTGAATGTAAGGTGGAAACAGAAGCCTGTGAGAAGGAATGCGCATGCGGGGATCGATGTGCTCAGAAGCTGAGGGACTGTAAAGGTAGCTGTAAGACCCACACCTTTAAGACGAAACACGACAGGAGGGAGTGTTTGGCTGAATGTTACTTTGATGCTGAGCAGTGTAGTGAGACTTGTTAAGAACACTCGGTTAGATCAATGTAAATCTAATTAAATCTTCTTTAAAGTTTTTTTTTCTTCTTTTTCTTTTCTTTTACTTCTAAGGTGATATGTAATTCATATGAATATATTAAACACAACGCTGTCTCAAAAGTAAGTACACAATGATTTTCGTCATTTTAAATTTTAAATTTTACTTTTTTCCCCGAAGAATTTATTTTTTAAACAATTTTACAATGTACATATTTGAACTTTGTAATAAAAACCTTTCAAAAACCGATAGGATTCGATGTTAAAAAAAAATGTGTTATCTGGTGTAGATATGAAAATAACTTTTAAATAATTTTAAAACAATCTCTAGCGTCCTAAAGATTCTTTTCATTATCAGCAGTGACTTTTGTCACAATATTTTTTTTTCAAAAATTCGAAATTTTTAATGTAATTACAAAGTGAAATCTGCCCTTTCTTAAATTTATCCAAATCAAACTTTGATACTTAATCATCTGTTTGAAAAATTGTAAAAAAAAAAAAAAAAAAAAAAATACCATTATTGGAGAAACATGAAAACACACTCAGAAAAATTTGCCCCTATATTTTTCATCATTAGTATTCTTAAATAGATTTATAAATCTTGAATAAAGTCCGATTAAAATTATTTTGACCTTGTTACTACAGGGAGAGGAAGTCAATATCATTTTTGGTCAGCCCATTTGCGTACACAACAATACAAGAAAATCTCCAGTAGAAACAACTATGCCAGAATTGGATGTCTATGTGTCATTTTAAGCAGACCTATTTTTGTATTTATATGAAGCAGAATTTAGATATTAATTGACGACGTATACGTATTTTCATTTAAGAATGGTTATTTCTATTCCTATATCGATACGATATGGTGAAATTGAAAGATACCACAAAGTCTTAAATTTGTTTCCAATTTGGATATTTTACTTTAAAAACGTTAATGGTTATCTAACAACAAAGCTTTATGATAAATGTGATAACTTTTTAGTTGTCAACTTCCCTAACTTATGCAGGAATATACCTTCAACACTTTGATACGGGGTTTTATCATATAGTCTATTTATAGTCCTTATATAATCTATACAAGCTGAAACAGTTCATAATATACAATTAAGCATCTTTTTGTGAATGTTTATTATAAACCAAAAAAATTTATTATTCAAGAGCGAGGTCACTTTCATTTGCTGGTTCATATAACCACACATTTTAACAAAAGTTGTTCCATAATTGTTTTATTATATTGTCGGAAAAAAAAGACATTGAAGGCTGTATGACGACACCATTTCATTTAATTTTCCACTGTTGAAAATAAAAAAAATCTCCAGATTACTGTTTGTGACTCCGTGTTTTCCTTTCCGAGTTTCGCTATGTGTAACACGTCCAAATGTTATAAAATAATCCTGAAATAGGTTTGAATAATTGTTTTCCTGCTCAGATACGTAGTTCGCTGCGGCCGTTGCAACCATTGTTTACAACGATGTTCGATGTTTTGATTGTGACTTTACAATGCCGTTGCGCGTGCATTGACTCTCCGGTGAATACGGCCTAAATTCCGGTGGATATGTAGTGTTATGGACTGTTTGCGCTTGTATAGATTATATAGGGACTATAAATAGACTATATAATAACACCATTTATTATATAGCTATTAGATAGTCTCTTATAAAATACTATCAAAAATTTAGAGAATTTTAGCGTTAAACATCTTGATGTTTTATTGAACGCTGAGTTTGTAAGAGTATGCCCTAAACATTCCGATACGAGCGTTCAGCATCGAACACCCCGTTCTAAACAAAAAACTCTTCTGATCAAAATCTCAGAGTTAAATTAAATAGAGGAAGTGGAATCTAGGTAATATGTGTTTATTATTTACAGAAAAAATATTATTTTTTTTAAAAATTAGTACGTATTAGACCCGTTAAAACCTAAATAAGCATATCATAATGCTCTGTAGGGTCATCGGAATGATGCGATATTAAACACTTACAGGGCAGACGTTAATTTGAATACCGATACTAAAAATCAGTAATTTTTTTTTTTTTAAATAATTATCATACGTTATGAGGAAATGTTTTAGCTATATAATAAATGAGTTATTGGACTTATATTTATATAATAATTGCAAATCATATACATGTTTAAGTTACCGTATTTTTGACACATGGTGCACGAGCCGGAGGCGAGTGCACTTTGTGTAAAACCCAGCCTACTATTTAGGCATAGTACATGCATAATGCAACAATTGTTATTATTATGCTGACTGTTGTAATTATTTAAATATATTTTCCTGAAAATATTTTGCTTAAAAAGCGCACTTGCAAGAACTCATTCAAAATATTCATGCTAAAATTGTTTGCATGCTTAGTTATTTTGGTTAAGTATTTGAAAATAATTTATCTGTCCCAAAGCAACACATCTTTATTTTCTGTTATGTTAGTAAGCCTTATTTGTTTGCAGATATCATTAATAATTTTCTTTTACATCCTTCAATCAAGCGTCATATAAAAAAGCGTTTTAATGACCCTATAAAATCAGTTCATCTAACGATCTGTATGTAATTAGTTTGAAAGTTTGTTGTACACATTAATCTAAAGTTCCTTAGAATAATATAACTGTTTTCAAATAATATTTGTCTATTTTCTCCTTCTTGTGTCAATTGTATAAATTAAGTTTATATATTTAATAAAATTCAACCAATCAATGATCGTCTTTATGGCGTAATCGATAAGGCGTCGGACTGACAATCTCATGGTCGTGAGTTCGATCCCCGGCATGTGCATGGAAGAATTTTACTCAGTAAATAAAGCCGTGCACTATTTCGGCATAGATGTTTAGCTATATAAATCCTTAAACTATGCGAGAATAGTAGGGTATGGGTTATACAGAGACAAACTGACAGGAAGCATAATAAATAGTGAATATGTTTATTATATAATCTAAACTCGTGCATATATAACTTGTGCCAAACAAAAAGTAAGTTCAATAACTCTATGATATTCACCGGATGGGCGGTCGTATTCATCTGAGGGTCAGGGCGCGTGCAGAGGCACAGTGACGTCACAATCAATACCCCAAATAACGTTGTAAACAGTGGCTGCAAGGGGCACAGCCAGCTATGTATCCGAGCAGGAAAAATGGTAGACAAACCTATGGCAGGATTATTTTTAAACATTTGGTCATCTACAAAGCGAAACTCGAAAATGAAAAAAAGGAGGTAACGAGCTCTGATCTGGACATCTTCAAAGTTTCAACGACGAAATTTTGAAAATGGTATCGTGTTGTAGTCTTCAATGTCTTATCTATTCAAATCCGGACTAAATTATGAAACAATTATGGACTCTTCGCCTCGGTCAATATTGATATCTTTTCTAGTGAATAACAAACAATATTCAACACCAAAAGAGTCCATAATTGTATAATATCTCGATCTCAGTTGATCCGATACGCAAGAGTATGCTCTACATATAAGTAGGTTAATTTTTGACGAATAGATTAATGATACAGGAATATCAGCAATCGCGTTGTAAGCTTACACTATATAAATCCTTAGACCACTATGCGAGAATAGTAGGGTATGGGTTATATAGAGACAAACTGACAGGAAGCATAATAATATACAATGTACGTATATAAGAAACACAAAGTTCTACCGTCTTGTTACCAGAGGGGGACATCTCAAAATGCCAAAAATTAGCAAATTTTACAATAATTGTTATATAGAGTATTACAAAATATGACTTACACAATGGATTCACATGAAAACATAATAAACATATTGGAGATATTCTCAAATTTCTATGTTTCAAGAGCGTATGTTTATTACTTTTTCTTTAATAATATTTTTATTATCCCTTTCTTTAAGAGCTACAGATTATTATAACGTCAAAAACACACTGCAACGACGTCAACCTACCTATCAGTTGCAAAATCTGTTTAAAAATCAGTTATTTCAAATTGTAATTACATTTTTATACCTATAATTTCTTGATTTTGTTTAATTTTAATAATTAAGGAAAAAAGTTGCATTAAAACAGTAAATGCGCTTCATTTTTTGATGCGCAAAATGGCAATGGAAACCATAGTCGGCCCCCTTAATATACGGATTTATTCCCATGTTTACACCTTTATACCGTGGGTATGACGCATTGGATATTATTAGTTATCCAGGTTCAATCAAGGATGTACGGGGATTTACCCCGGGTTTTATTCCATATACCCTGAGGCCGAAGTTTGTATGGAATACAACTCGGGGTAAATCCCCGTACACCCTTGATTGGACCTGGATAACGTGTACCCATATAATTCTTTGTAAAACTGTGTATCAATTTGGTTAGAGGATCGACAAAACGCATTTTGCCCGAGAACATAGTCAATAAATGTTTTGTTATACCTTTCATTTTCATTTTTTAACATACATGTATTTTGTACTGTCTTCCGTGATGTAACCTCCAGTCTGTCACTACTGAACACCAACGAATTAAAATTTGATTAAGCTCCGTCCATTCTGTGACTTAAGCTGTCCAACATCTCATCGACCGGTCCAACATCTCAGCGTTTCAACATCGATTTTGTATTCCCGCCATTAGAAATGTTAGACTTTTTTTGTATATATACTCTTCAAAAAAAGAAACGCATCGTAGAATTTTAGTGACACATTGAACATAAAGATTGTTTAGTAAAATGATGCATTGATAAAACAGAAATGTGGTAAGCAACAGGAATACTATCTAAATGTCATAATTACTCAACAATTTTAAAATTATAGTCAGTTTAAGATCATTCAAGATCAATATCTGGTATGCCCCCCGCAGACACAAATGATAGCCACGAACGGCATCTAATGGAAGCAAATGTGTGTAATAAAAACTGTATAGGAATACTCTCCCACTCCAAATGTAGAACTTTAGTCAACTGTTGCAGAGTCTGGGGATGCGATTGTCTTTGGCAAATCATATCAAAACATTTTGTCCAATGCTGCTTAATTTGATTAAATCTAGCGATTTAGATGACTGTGATTGAAACAGGTTGTTGTTTCTTTGCAAGAATAGGTGTGCCAAACGAGCCATATGTGGCTGTGTATTGTGAGATTGCAATACGGCTCTAGGATGCTGCAAAATTGAATGGGTATGTGTAGGTAGAATATGGTTAGATTACCTTTTTCCATCAAAGTCCATTGAATTCGAACCAAATCAATCTTACTTTCTTATAATACCATTTTCCATATCATTACACTACCACCACCAACTTTTTTAACGTCCTGGAGGCAGTTATCTATCTTACCTTCATTAAAAAGCATAATCACTCTTAAACTTGTAAGAGGCTTTCAGATAAACATTCTGGACTAGTAGGTTAACCAAAATGTTCAGCAGTGATGCTGTGGTCATACTCTATTCATCTGAGATCTTTGAAGTCGATATTTGGGATGTTGTGGGGTCGGAACAAAGGCATGAATAATCCTCTTGCAATAATTCGTAGTCAACTGAAAACGGTCTTGTTAGATGATCTGTGCAGTTCAGGGATAGCTAATGTTTTAGATGACGTCCTTGCATTACATTCATGCAATTTGCGTTATCCTCGGAAGTGATGCTGTGCTGCTGATGTCACTCGTAGTCTACCGTATTTTTTGCGAACTTTGGTTGTTCGATGTTAATGGTGTATGTTTTATAGGTTAGATATGGTCTGTGTGTGACATTAAAACCTCTTGCAATTGTAGATTGCGGTATCACAACATTTTCCAGAGAGCCCATTTTCCTGTAAAGTTGTGCCACGCACCATTCAGATGCAGCAATTTTAACAGGTCATTTTTATGTAAAGCCAGATTCAAAATTTACAGAACCCCCGCTTTTGATAACCCCTTTGTACCTGAAGGAATTGCATCGAAATTCAACAAATGAAAATTGAGATCAAAATTTTGGGGGAAATTTTGCAAAATCAGGTTTTTTTGTCTGTGAGACTTGTAGAATAGCTGTAAAGTTTACAATTGCATTAAAAATTCATTCATTTCACTCGAATACATCGTATCCATACAAAAATAAAAGGTATGACAAAACTATCACAAATTTTCAGGGCATTGTTCCTACAATGGATATATGTGTTAGAAACAAATCTTTAAAGGTATAACCAAATAAAGTGGTGTGTTATATAAAAATTATGTAAAACATTGATTTAGAAGCATTGAACAAGGGATAAAAAAAAACCTCTCATGATTTGTAGTTGCATATGACTTTTATCCAACTTGTGTGTTTTCATCCCCTCGCCAAGGCTCAGGGATAAAAAAAAAAACACAACTCATTGAAAAAATCCTATCCAATTACAAATAATGGAAGATCATAAATTTATTTATTAATGCAAATGATAATTCAATATAATATACTAAGGAGGATATTCTTCAAATCAATTGTCTGTATTCATATTTTTATATTCCCGATGAAATAAAAAGAGAAAAAGTGCTTAAGCTGAATTTTAAGCAATACTTATACGTACAGGACAAGCACTAACTTCTAAGACAGTAGAGGTCGGGACAAGTGGCATTTGATCTTACCCTGATTTGTATTGTTTGTATTAACAATTGAACTTAAATAGTTCTCGATCCTCAAAATGCTGGTGGAACTGTCAGAAAGAAAGAGAAAGAGAGACAGACAGACAGAATGTGTCCAGATGTACAGTAGTGCAGTTAGTACAGTAATGATTCACAGAGAGGTGTTCAAATTACATAGCGTCGTTCGTGTCAGTGATAATTTGAACCCTAACAATCAGAGGATGCTGTCGATAGCACGTTAGAATCTTTTTTAATTGTATTTTGAAATTAACTGTTCATTAAGATTTGAAGTCAAGATTCAAGTCGTTCCGTAAAGTTGTTTATTCCAGAGGGAATTTGAAATAAAATACAAAATTATTGACGTCAAAAGTCATGATGTTTAAAAGTGTCAGAGCTTGTATACAAGAACATATCAATTATTTTAGATTTTAATCATGAATTTAAGTAATAACTGTCTAATTATTTGGTTTCATGGTCTGATCAGCTGAGTAGCTTGTTTGTTAATTTTCATAAACACAAAATTATCACGTAAGCCAATCGATTGATCATCGTCATGAAATCAAAATATCTGATATTTATTCCTTTTATTTACATGCTCTTGATTCCGCAAATTCATATGCAACAAACACTGCTTTGCCCCACCCTACATGTGATTTCTTTTAAGCGCGCCTATCGATGAACCAATAAATTTATGTACAAATAAAGTATTTTTACTATTCATAATTTATCTCGGACAAAGACCTTGGAAATGTAAACATTGACGTTTCAAGCTACAATTTCTAACCATTAAATAACTTTCGCTGTTTTATGTTTATCATAAATTTTTATCAGCTCAACTGACACTGTTAAAATATTTATTATAGCAGTCCACATTGTTTACCCATCTTGTTCGAAATTAAACATTCCCACACGTAATTTGGGGAAAAACCAAGACATTTACCTGTAAAATGAGAAAGGCTGGAATAACACTTGACTTTATTCGTTAAAAATTGGATCAACACAGATAAGATATATTTCTAAAAAGGTGAACGAGTATGCAACAAACCTGAAAGTAATTTATATCTATTACATATGTATATGAATTTTTTTCCTAAATATCTTTGAAAAATTATTCATAAATATAGATCTATAGAACAAACTTTGAACTCATCAATGCGAAACGCTTTTAACATGAGAGTTTTTTTTTTTCAAATCAAGCTTCTGTATCTGTTTTGTTACGTCACAGTGACCCATTGGGCTTTGACGTGACGGGTAGAGAGCGCATTAGTCGCGAAGATGTTCCAGCGCTGACTTAAAGCTTTCAAGCTTGGGGGCGCGGACCACTTTTTCTTCCAGATGGTTCCAATCTACAGCTGTTCGTACAAAGAATGAGTTCTTCAGTTGGTCTGTCTTTGTATCAAGTATCTCAACTGCACGGCTGTTATTCCTGATCCTATTAAATATAATACTTGTCGCTTGATAGTCCTCGTACACTTTCGGTCTGATGTTTCTTTTCGGTTTTTGGAATGTAATATATTGGTCTGATTTAATAGCTGGTATCTGCCCCTCAACCACTTTGTAAAAAAAGATTAGACGTTGTTGTTGGCGTCTGGTTTGTAGTAAAGGAAGGTCAAGATCTTTGAGCATTTTTGTCATCTTTGAGCATCTTTGTCATCTTTGTCATTGTGCCCTCTTCCCTTGATTTATAATCTTTTGTTATGAATCTCACACCTCTTCTTTGGACGGATTCTAATTTTGTTGATTCTTGTTTGGTGTATGGATCCCAGATGACAGCTCCATACTCTATTATGGATCTTATTAGTGCTATATATGCAATCTTTCTACATTCCCTTGGACAGTGTTGTAAGTTCCTTCTTAGGAAGCCTAGGGTGGAGTTGGCTTCGTTTTATATTCCGAAACCTCCCCTAAAAAGCGAATGGTTACTTTTTGAAACTTTAATTTTTATTTGAGACATACAGAAAATTCGATTTAAAATCGGTCTTTTGAGACGAAGGTTAACACTATATGCAAGTATACAATGACACTAAATCAATAGATTGGTTAATCTTAAAAATCATTATAATGCAGGGGAAAAGCATTTTTAAAGTATAAATTCTTTCGACTCTTTGGAATTAGGTTGTCATTTAGAGATGAGACTTAGGGACTTTATATAACAAACACCAGACGAAAAACAGGCATGAAGCATATGAAACTAATCTTATGGTGCTTAATGACAATTAAAGCATAGCATTAACAATTTATTTAACAAAGAACAGATGACAGGTTTATCTCAAGTCAGATTCTCATATTCCATAATTAAGGCTAGGTTTCAAATGAATTTTGTGTAGCACCGACGGGCGGTAATGGCACACAATATCAGGTATTTTAATCCAGTGGAGTTAAGTTAATAATTAATCCTTGCTTCCTCAATAAAGTGATGCTTAAGTGAAAACATCTGGTTATTCCTTTAAAATTTATTTACATATTATCAAGTTTTAATAATCCAACACAATTCACAAAGTAAAATATCCTCAAACAGCACTGACTGACCAAATAATACTTTCTACATGTACCTCTGCCTCTATCTTTGAATGTACCCCTGTATCTACTTCTGTGCATCTACCCAGAAACTTTCAGTCCCCTATATATATATAAAGTAGGTTGCTCACGAAGAGCAACGCTCTTAACGAGGTCAGTTATATAATTACTCAGCGGCTGCTCACAAGGAACAACGGGTATCTGTACAATAAATAAACATAATCTAACACGGGGCTCTAAATGAAATAATTAAGACTTATTACAGATAATTTAAATGATATAACAGTATAACACGACTTTACATATGTCTTTATATTTTATTTCAAAAATGTGCAACAAACTCTTTTTGGCCAAATTAAAAATACCTTTATTTTTGTTTTCACTATGTACCCGTTCGAAAAGAGATTCAGATCTAATTTACAAAGCATCTGCCAGGAAAAAATAATTTGACCACCTTCCTAACATAAAAATCGTAAATCTTGTTATCAGAAACAGAGTTAATCTTAATGATGTAAAACTTAAGTCTTTGATTTTTTCACTTCATGTTTAATTTACTTATTGGCTTACATCATAGATACAGGATCTCTCATGATTTTTAGTTGGATATGATTTATCCAACTTGTTGCGTGTTAACTTATTGCTTTATTTAACTTCATCACACTAACGCAAAAACCATGTGACGTCACAACTGCACTTAAGTGTGGGATATGAAAAATATCCCATGAATCTTATCCACATGATAAAGGGGTGAATATGGAATGAATTATTTAATTAAAAACAATATGTAATCTTTACGACAAGGTCTTTTTTTGATAGCAACATCCTTGAGCCTTTGATTTTGACCCCGGAGTTTTTGACATACCTTTAAAAACGTTCACCTTGACCATAACTTTTGAAGAGAATGTGCTAAGGTTTTATATTTCATGTTTATATTTCTTGTGAGAAGGCCTTACGTTGGGTATCAATATGTTTGATATGCATTTGAGAAAATTTAACCCTCACTATGTTCTCATACGGGAGCATCAGTGTTTTACAAACACATCTTGCTTTCAATTTTTTTATTTGATATCTCTAATATACAACAATTTGGCATAAACACTACTGAAAAGACATAATTTGTCAAAATGCGCATCAGATGTAGTGCCGAATATGATTTACATTTGAAGTTGTAGGTCTAATACTAGCATTTTATTTGAAGTACTTTGAATATATTTTGTATATGGATCAGAGAAAATGACGATCATGTTCTAAGAACCTACCATTTATTCAGATTGATAATTTACCCTAAACAAAGAACACACTGAATATTATCTGTTTTCCTCCGACGAACTTTTATTCTGCGCATGTCATGCATCAGAACAGGGTAAAGTTTATAAACAGTATTTAAATGACTCAAATCTTTCAATAGCATTACGTATTCTGACTTTCAAGATGTTGGAAACATTGGTCTTTACATTGTTATGTTGTCTCATACAAACACATGGATATTCCGAACTCACGGATGAAATCAAAAATAGTTCCTCACTACTGGACATCAGCGATCCGGACTCCAAAAATACGGCCGTCTTCCGACAGTTACTGAACCAAGAAACAATCATTAGGATGTCACTGGTGAAGAACGTTCATACTTTATCGAAAGACATGCTCGATCTGAAGAAAAGTATGGAGACGTTGGAAACATCCCAGCAGAAAACAGACGTAGAAGTTGCTGCCTTAAAAAAGGAGGTTGAGGAACTGAAAAGAGAAAACCAAAGACTTGCACTAGAAAACAAACTGTATGAAGAAACATTCAATGCTACAATGGAAAACTTCACCAAAGTAGACGAATATATTCGACAAGTTGTGGAACATCTGGAGGAGAAAAGAGAAGATTTTGAGACAAACACTAGTGCAGTACTGACGGATCTCAAAATCGAAGTTCGATACCTGTCAGTGACTCTTCTGGACTTGAATAAACACTATTTAGAAATTGACAAACGTATTTCTGATAACATTCAAGAAAAATATGAACAGTTATCGTTAACACTGAACACTTCTGTCGAGGACCTGACCAATGATATAATGGCAGCAAATAACACGATGGTTAAATCCGTGTCCGACCTAAAAGATTCACAAAGTAGCATTGAAAATTCTATCACAAGTAAGTAACAGTCTTCTTTTTCTATGTTTAATATTAAAGGAAGAAATGTTGTCTAATGGGACCTTGACAAAAATAAAAAAAATTTCGATGCCTTCTTTAAATGCTTTTTTTTTGTGAGATACTCCCTGGGTATATGTGATAAGGATATTCCTCTTTTAAAAAGTAATGTTTTCATAACAACAGAGAACACTGAATTAAAAAAGAATAGATCTGAAATTATTTATATAAAAATGGTCTCTAATCATATGTCCCCCTTCTGTAAGTTTCAATCGTGATACATTTTATGCCTCCATAATCGAAGATTCAAGGGTATATAATTTTTACTTGTCTGTCGTGTAATTGTTTGCTATTTGTCCGTAAAATATCTTTAACCTTTTTCATATCTAATGAGCGGGTGCGACCGTGGCTTTAACATATCTATTGTGTATTTCTGGTGACAATACATCTAATTACTTGGAGTTTGACCAAATTTTACTATACAGTTATGGAATGGGTACGAGGGAAATGGCAAAATTATTGTTCCCCGAGAGAAGAAACTATTTCCCGAGGCAGCGAAGCCGACGAGAGAAATAGTGTCCTGCCGAGGGGAACCATAAATTTGCTATTTCCCGAGTTACTATTCCATAACTGTTTTATTATACCGAAACAATCACAGGCGAAATATTTTTCATTTTTTTACCAGATAATCCGAGATTTAAAAAACACTACAAAGGCATAATCACTCATGTAATGAGTGTGTTAGCGCTATGACATGGCAGCTCCACCTCTGACTATTAAGCTTGTTTTCTCCTTTATTGCTGTAGTTCCAGTTTTAAGATTTGTTGTGCATTTTTGTAATAGCCTTTTTAATCAAGAGCAGATTTCCATTTTTCTCAAAAACCTTGCTTTTTTAGTAATTTTTTAAAATAATGTTTGGTTATTAGGTTCATTGAACCGTGACTTTATCGCAATTCTATTGGTACGAGCTATCTTGTTCTTGTGTTCCTGTTGTGTTTTAAGTCGTTCCATATACTTTCGTACTCATTTTAGATATATATGTTCTGTGTGACTTTATTCTGGCTCTACTGGTACGAGTTATCTTATTCTTGTGTTTCCATTGTGTCTTAAGTCGTTCCACATATTTTCGTACTCAACTTAGAAATATAGTTGTCGTACGATGTGTTTTGTAAGACCATGTGTTGCTGGTGTACCAGGTCGTACGGATACTTTTCGTTTCAGAAGGGGGACGAAGGCTGGACGCAGGGTCATCAGGCATATCCACACTGTCTGTGGTGGGCGGTTGAGATACGAAGGACATCAACTGGGGGTTAATGGAGATAACCTGGTGTATATCTTCGATGATATACTAAGGAATCCTTCATCTTCCTTGAAAGTTTCTGATGAACCATGCGAAGCTCTCCCAATCCCAACATTGATTCAAAATCGAGTAAAGAGAAATGATTAGCCGAACAGTCGTAATGATTCAAATTTGTCAAGACCAAAGATCTTTGACCTAAACACTTCCTACGGTACGGATGCGGTGTGTAAGATAAACACTCGCATTACGTATGGTAAACCAAGAAAAGTTGGTACGGAAAACAGAATTCAAACACTCATGAAAGTGAAATTGAAAAACATAAGACCAAGTTCAAAGCTGTTTTCATTGTCTTCTCTTAACTGCAGATCAGTTAAAAACAAATCACTATCAATATGTGACTATATACTTACAGAGGACCTTGACTTAGTCGCATTGACTGAAACTTGGTTAGGTTCCTCTGTTGATGAAGCTGTTGTGAATGAACTGAAACCATCATGCTACGAAATCATTCGTGAAGATCGCAACAGTGGACGCCGTGGTGGTGGAATAGCTCTTGTCTTTAAGAAGGGAATTGATGTGACCGTTCTGAACACAAGCTCGGATATTTTCACTCAATTCGAACATCTAGAAGTTACAGTCCGAATAGAAGACATGAGAATGAATCTATGTATCATTTACAGAACGCCACCTTCTACTGTGAATGGTTTAACTACCAGTCAGTTCTTCTCAGAATGGGACACCTATCTTGATCAGAATACTACATTTCCCCAAGACCTAGTAATCACTGGTGATTTCAATTTTCACGTCTACAATCGTAGTGATCCTGAGGCAAGCAGGTTGTTACAATCCCTTGATGATTGCAACCTTATACAACACGTGGACGAGCCGACCCATGTTCACGGACATATCCTAGACTTGCCTATCACACGATCATCTAGTGAAATACTATATTCACGTCCTCAAGTCAAAAATCCTTCATTGAGTGATGTGAAAGGAAACTTGTGCTGTGACCACTATGCTATACATGCAACGTTCAACTGCAGAAAGCCACAACATCAACGTAAAGAGATTACGTTTAGAAGGCTCAAGAATATCAACATATATGACATGAGTAGAGATATTAAAAATCAACTACAAGATGAATCCGCACGAAATGAGAACACGTCTGTTGACCATTTAGTACAAGGGTACAACAAATGCCTCTCGCATATTCTAAACACTCATGCGCCTCTTGTTAGCAAGTCAATTCTTATAAGAGCTAACACAGAGTGGTACACAGACGAGCTCAGGACAGCGAAACAACAGAAGCGGAAAACGGAAAGACGTTGGCGTAGATCTAAACTGGAAATACACCACCAGCTTTTTAAAGCGGAATGTAAGCAAACAGGCCAATTACTACACAAGGCAAAAGAAGAATTCTATTCTACTAAAATTCAGGAATTTAGATATGATCTGAAAAACTTCTTTAGGGTGACGAATTTATTGATGGGTAAGAATCAGGAGAGTCCCCTACCAACATCACCATCAGATGAAGATCTTGCAAATAAATTTTCAACGTTTTTCATAGACAAAGTAACATCCATCAGAGAGACACTTAAACAAAAAACAGAAAAAGAAGACAGCTATTTAGGCACAGACGTATACTATCAAGGGCCTCTATTAGCTGCTTTTGAACGTACCACTGAAGATGAAGTACGTTCACTAATAATGAAGGCACCCAGTAAATCATGCGAACTGGATCCAATTCCAACAAAGCTACTGAAAAAGTGCCTGGATCCGGTAATACCGCTTGTCACAGAAATTGTTAATGCATCTCTCGATCAGGGAATTTTTCCGTCTGCTTGGAAGGAGGCCATAGTTCGTCCACTTCTTAAGAAACCTGGACTAGATAAGGAAGTGTTGAAAAACTATCGGCCCGTATCGAACTTGAGTTTTATCTCAAAAATATTGGAGAAAGTTGTGGCTCGTAGGATTGATGCCCATTTGGATGCGAATTCTCTTCGCGATCCACTTCAGTCGGCATATCGTCCCAGGCACTCCACGGAAACGGCCCTCATCAAGGTCCACAACGATATTGTGACAGCCCTAGACCAACAATCTTCAGCAGTCCTTGTCCTTTTGGATTTATCCGCTGCTTTTGATGTTATTGACCATAATATATTGTTCCAACGCCTAACTGTGTCTTATGGTTTCCGTGATAGACCTCTTGAGTGGATCAAGTCTTACCTCAAGAACAGAAAACAATGTGTCACAATTGGATCCGTCCGATCAGAGTCTAGACAGCTGCCTTTTGGTGTCCCCCAAGGATCTGTACTCGGACCGAAATTGTATTGCCTCTTCTCCAAACCCATTGGAATCATATGCCACCGCCATGGAATGATATATCACTGCTATGCAGATGATACACAAATCTACATGATCATAAGACCACTGGAAAATTGGAACAATTACTTCTCTCGACTTGAAGCGTGTCTTAGTGAAATTGGTTCATGGATGACATCAAACCTACTCAAACTAAACCAAGAAAAGACCGAGCTAATAATCTTCTCCACAAAGCAACACCAGAAGTATCTGCCAACATTACAACTAAAAGTTGGTGATAATATCATTGAAAGCGTGCCATGTGTAAAAAATCTAGGTGCATTTTTCGATCAACACCTTACTATGGAAAAACAGGTATCCTCGGTCGTCAAGTCATGCTATTTTCAAATAAGCAATATTGGACGAATACGGCGCTTTCTTACAAAAGAAGCCCGCAAGACCATGGTGAATGCCGTTATCACTGCCAGGCTGGACTATGGGAACTGCCTTCTATATGGAGTGTCAAAGGCCTTACTAGACCGGATTCAAAAAGTCCAGAACACGGCAGATCGTTTAGTTACAAGATCATCGAAACGGGAGCATATTACACCTAACCTAGCTAATCTCCATTGGCTACCCGTTTCTTTTCGTCCACAATATAAAATCATGACATATGTCTACCAATCCTTACACGGGTTAGCTCCATCTTATATCAAAGATCTTATAATGGAATACAAGCCTACCAGATCACTGCGATCTGAGTCAACATCACGGTTAGTTGTTCCTAAGATCAGGACGAAGACATATGGTGAACGTCGACTTGGTTGGGCAGCAGCATTTTTGTGGAACGACCTTCCTAACGATATAAAGCAGGCCCAGTCCCTGGATATTTTCAAAAGACAATTAAAGACGCATTCTTATAGGATAGCTTTTTAAGTTTTAGGTGCTCAATTTTTAGCAGCAAATCATAAATTACAAATGATGTTCTTTTATTGAGTTTTATTGATGGTGTAATTGTATTTTATATGTAATTTGTAGTATTTTAATGTTATAATTTCGAACACATATATGAGTATGGGTTAATATTTTATATAAGTTTTCATAGCTTTTAAATTATGTTTACTTGCGTTTTATTGTACAGCGCTTTAGAGTTATATTATTAATATTTAGCGCTTTATAAATTCATATATTATATTATTATTATTATTATGTTTACAAGATTGCATAATAACTAATGCATCGTGTCTGAGAACATTTAAATTATTTTTAAAAAGTATTTTCACTGACATTTCAAAAAAATTATCGCTGTCTTCATTTTAATAGAATTCATGTATGGTTTTGACATCTCATATGGAATTGTAATGACATCATAGTTACATTGTTTATAACATTACGTTACAGATTCGAGATTCCTTGAGCGCTCCGCCCACTGAACACTTTGATTAAAATTACTAATAAATATTCATGAGGCAATAGTCCCAGGGATCAGCTCTGATTTTATCAGGGGGTAGTTCTCAGATGAGGGAAAAAGTTTTTTTTTCGGGGAAATAGGCAAATTTATATAAAGTAATAACAGTAGAGGTATAACCAAAAAAATTATCACTCTTTAGCCTTGGTCATAACTTTTTTTTTTTTTTTTTTTTTTTTTGATGTGTTTTTTTTTATTTTAAGAGAGATAGAAATGATAGAGAGAAAGATAGAGGGGAGAGCAGAGAGAGAGAGAAGAGAAAGAGAGTGTGTAAAGATTCAAGTTAAGAGAATAGAAGATTCCACCTGTTCCACTGGGTATCAAACTTTTCCTTTTTACCATTCTTATAAGAGATAATTTTCTGTGTTTCATAATGAAATTTCATTTGTGATATTGCATTTTGTAAGTTAATATGTTTCTTTGTGCACCTGGCAGTATAAATATAGTATTTTAGCCAAAGTAGAATGACATTTTGAATATCAGTATTTTCCTCAATAAATCCTAAAATAAAAGATTTCTTAGTAACATTTATCATTAAACCAGTTTTTTCTTCTAACAAATGTACAAATTCTTCAAGAAAAAATTGTGTATTATCACATTCCCATAAAAGGTGTTCTATTGTTTCATCCTCAGTATGACAAAAACTGCATAATTTACAGTCATTTTTTCTTATTTTGAATAAAAATGAATTTGTTGCTAGGATTTTGTTTAAAATCCTATATTGGAACCATTGTAGTTTACAATCTTTTGTTACCCTAAAGGGTATCATGTGAATTTTTTTCCATTCCTGAGTTCCAACTTCTAAAAGCTCACTCCAATAAGTTCTACCTGCTGTGACAGAAGAATTTTGAATAAGGATTTCATAATAGCATTTAGATTTTCTACATTTTGTTACTGTGTAGATATTAGACATAATCATGGGATTTGTGAGCTTTTTTATTGTTTTTTCCTGACCGGAGTTTTTCATCCAATCCTTTATAGCATGAATAATACTCCTGAATTCTAAGAAATTAATCTTTATATTTGGATAGGTGTTACACAACTGCTCATAAGAAAATAGTGAACCATCTTCATTACTGATATCATTAATTTGTCTAATGTTGCTCTCAAACATATTTTTATTATAAAATGGTTTTCCGCCAATATGCAAATTTGGATTGTAAAATAGTGGTGAGTCACCAGCAACATCAAACTTTTTCTCAAGATTTTGTAACATTATCCAGGACTTAAAAACATCTATCCAAAATTTATTTTTTAATGTTTTTAAAAAAGTTGAAGTATATTCAATTCCACAACTAATAAATTTGTTCAAATTAAATTTAGGAATGAGGTTTTCCAACCCTCTATTTGTAAAAATTAGATGCCTTATCCAAAATAATTTCATGGAGGCTATAAAAGATGTCAGATTTACCATTTTTAAACCCCCCTCTTCATATTTTTTTACAATTACTTCTTTCTTAACCCTATGGGTTGAATTATTCCATATAAATGAAAAAAACATTTTTTCCAATTCCTTACAGAATGATTCAGAAGGATTTGGGATGGACATTAAAATATGATTTAGTAATGGTAGAACTAATGTTTTAATAACAGTAATTTTCCCTATGGGAGTTAAATACCTTTTCTCCCATTGTTTAAGTATTGATTTAATATGTACCAGTTTTGGTTCATAATTTAATGGTAGTATTTTATCCAATTCTACATCAAAATGTATTCCAAGAAGAGTAAATCTGGTAGTTCCCCAGTTAAGTTTGTAATTTGGAAGCAAAATTTCGTCACTAAACTTTTTTGAGCCTATCCACACTATGTGAGTTTTGGAATAATTAATATGTAATCCCGACATTTCTGAAAATGTCTTAAGTGTTTGCAGTGTTTCTGTGAGTGACGTTTTACTACCATCAAGAATAATTGATGTATCATCCGCTAACTGAGAAATCTTTTTTTCAGTATTGTTTATAGAAATACCTTTAATATTTTTATTTAATCTAATTTGGATTGCTAAAATTTCTGCACATATAATGAATATATATGGTGACAAAGGATCGCCTTGCCTACAACCCCTCTGAATGTTAATTCTATCAGAAAGGTTACCACCTTGGTTTATTGCAGATGTAATATCTGTATTAAAAAGGGATACCCACTTCTTGATTGAGGGTCCAAAGTTAAAAAAGTTAAGTGCGCCTTGTATAAAGTTCCATGAAAGTGTATCAAAGGCTTTTTCAAAGTCAATAAGTAGTAATAATCCAGGTATATTTTCTTCCTCAGTGTAATGCATTATGTCATAAATTAACCTGGTGTTTTCTCCTATATATCTATTAGAGATGAAGCCTGTTTTAACTTATAACTTAGGTCATAACTTATGAACAGTTCATGTCCGGGCTTTCAAACTGCATATACAATGTATACATGTATATTCAATGTGACAAAACCTTTCAGTGGGTATACATATTTTTAACATTTTCACTTTGACCCCAGGGTTTCATTTGCATTTAAATGAACTTTAATCTTTTCAATAGTTTTTGAGCAGTTAGAACTAAGATTTTCGTATTTCAGTAGTGTATTTCTTGTGACAAGACCTACTTTTAGGTATCAACAATTTTGACCTTGACCTTTTGAGTTTGACATGCATTTGAAAATCTTCTACCTTCGCATAAGCTGTCATACTCAGGGATCAGTGTTTCACAATCAAATCTTTTTTATATTGTTATTACAATGTAAAATGATTACTGAGGACATGTCCCATACCTATAAAATCTTCATATTTTAAGATAAAAAATTTCCTTTTGTGAATAAGGATTGCTTTCGCTGTCCCTATATGTCCGCTAAATGTCTATTTCGAGAAAACATTTGGTTCATATCCTGCTTTTTTATTATTTGAAATTGATACCGTTCGACTTTAATAATGTTCTTTGTCCAAAATAAAATCATTAATTTTGTAAACACATCTTTTTTGCCTTTCTTGAAACTTAATTTGAATTCCTTTTTCAATTAATATGTTACATCTTAAATAAAAGCTTTATACCAGTTTCAAGAAAAAGTATAAAACTTAATGATAATACTATAGTTCTACAAAAATAAATATATGCAATTCTTATTTCAATGCTTGTATATGATTGTGAATGAGTATTAACCGAGTATCCATAAATTGGAAGTTATGCAATGTCCTGTGAAGAAAATGAGGGGAAAATATTTTCTTTGCTTGTGATTTATATGTTGTTCAATTTCCATCTCGAGAATGTTTTTACTCAATTGAAGAATATGAAACAAATTTGAAAAAAAATATTTTATGTCTCAATTCTCATTTATATACGTTTGATACATGAATGATCAAAATTATTTATACATACTTTGCATTGCCCAACTTTATAGAAATTTGAAATAGTGAGAGTTTTATTGGAATCTTTTTATTCATTTATTTCTTTGCAGTGAACATTAACAAAACATTGGAGGACCTTGGTTTGGAAGTGAAACAAACTCAGTATAAGCAACTGCAGCTGTCCTCTACAGTGTCCTCTCTCGAGGTGTTCCGAATGAATTTGACCAATAACATATATGGTAAAACATTTGATTACCTTGTTAAAAAAACTATAAAAAGTAAAAATACAATCTAATTATATACGAGAATTTTTTCAAAAAAATATGTCATTCTTGAATATTTATGATATCCCAAACAACCAAAATGAATTTGAATTATCATATCTATATTGGATTTCGAAAATTTAAAATCTTTACAAACAAAGATACATAGCGGGTTCCAGAAAATGTTCAACCAGGCCTCTTTGACTTTCTATCCTCCTTACTAAGATATTAACAAAAGCGAAGGAAAACTTCAAGAGTACTGTGCAACAATATATTTGAGAAGTGGTGTTAATCAGATGTGGATACTTTTAAAAATTCCAACAGCTTAAAAAACGTATACGACTTTTCAACTCTATACACAACCATTCCCAACGATATATATTAATTAAAGTCCAAGCTTTTTGATGGCATTAATGGCTGCTTTTTAAATGAAAATGGAATTAGTAAAATTACTTATCTTGTCGTTGTTCATTTGCAAAATTATTTTGTTAAAAACATTCTTATTGTATTCACCTCAAGTACTATGAAATTGACAACAAAAATATTCTTGAGCTTCTGATTGAGAATATCTATGAGGTTTTTGGAGACCAGGTCTTCAAACAATAATTTTTTTTTCAATGGGTTCTTATTGTGCGCCGTTATTAGCAGACCTATTTTTGTATTCATATGATGCAGAATTCGTCTATAATATTATACGTGAAAAGTAGAAAACACTTCCAGAGGTTTTCAAATCGACAATTAGATTATGAAGTTCTATGAACGACATATTGTCCATAAACAATTGTTATTTCCATTCCCATGTCGATACGATAATATATCCAGGTGAGATAAAAGATACAACATAGTCTAACACATCTGTTTCACATTTGGATATTTTACTTGAAAAATGGTGTATAAGCAATCTAACAAACAAGGTCTATGATAAACGCGATGGCTTTAATTTTTCAAATGTGAACTTCCCCTACTTATGCAGCAGTATACTTTCATCACCTGCATACGCCGTTTATATCTCTCAGTTGATTCGATACGCAAGAGCATGCTCTGCGTACGTGCAGTTTCTAAAACGAGATAGATTAATGACATCTAAGTTGATGAAATAAGAATATCAGCTGTCTCAGTTTAAATCATCATTTCGTGTGTTCTGTGGTCGATACAATAACCTTGTCAGGAAAAAAACAATTAATCATCAAATCACTTGCTCGGTTCTATATCGCGATATTTTATCAATCTTTTTATCAATCCTTTCTTTGACATTTTTTATTTCAGTAGTTACATACCATTATAGCTTTTATCCCGCTTCAGACAAATTTGTCGATTACTGATTGGATAAAAGCTAATCACGTGACGCCCTGAAATTTTCCAGGTGAGATAAAAGATACAACATAGTCTAACACATCTGTGTCAATATGAAAATCGGGCACACGATTCCGTTTCAAGCGTTGTTATTGTAAATAAAAATGGCGGCTAAGAAACGGTTTGCGTAGATAGTTTGATTACTTAAATTTCTTGTTACGATATTTTATGCTGATTGTTATTGGATTAAAACATGATATTTTCATAATATGCACATAGATTTTTTTTTCATATTTTAGAATTAACGTTAGGTCTTCAGAGGGATAAATTCGTAACACAGTCAGTTAGTGACCTAATACGGAATCATACAGGGTGTGAAATGGAAATCCGTATTGGGACTCGGCTTCGCCTTGCTCAATACGGATTTCCATTTCACACCCTGTATGATTCCGTATTAGTTCATTAACTGACTGTGTAACTAATAGTATATGGAGTTATGAAGATAACGAACATTATTCAAGCTCAGAAGTCCATTAACCAATACATGTACAAAATAGGAGCAAAGCAAACACGGACCCTCAAAACTTCAGAGGTGGGATCAGGTGTAACAGCCTTGTTTATAGACAATGTTGTGAAAAATCTATGATTCAAATTATGACCTTAGAAAATACAATGCAATCTCTCATCAAATCGAATGCTGGTTGACTTCTTCATACAAAGATTTTTACTAAGAATTTCACACTAAAGTGCCTACAACCGGTTTGCCAGTTTTACACGGTAAGCTTGGTCCTCCGTGAAATATGATATCACCTCTAATTTTTTTAGGTCCTTGTATTCCTGTTTGCATTTTGCGATTTTCTTATAAACTTTAGAATTTCATTAATTTATTACCCTTTCATAACGTGATGAAAATATGCTTCAGTTATTTCTTTGAATTATAGTCTATATTTTGAGAAGTGACAATTTTCTTTTCTTTTATTGTGTTAAAGTATATTGTTGAATTTAAGGCTTTAGATTTCATTCATCAAGTTTTGATCAATATCAACTTATAAACTTAACTAGAATAAATGATCTACAAACTTTAAAGAACAGATATTTGTTTAATCGGACATTCCTAGAAAAATACAATACTTTCGAACACCGTTCAGCAGATACATGTACTTAACAAAACATTAATAATGTATATAATTATGTACTTGAAGGCAAGCCAAAGAATGTAGGCTTCTCCGCCTCGGTGACTTCCCCTAACTCTTCATGGAACCGAGGAACACTGGTTTTTTCTACTGTCATCACAAATGAAGGAAATGGATACAACCCTAGCAATGGAATATTTACTGCTCCTGTCGATGGAACGTACGTCTTCTTCGTGAATGTTCAGAGTTATTACAGAAAAACTATTTATGCGGCTATTGTGTTGAATGGAGCAACAAAAGTTAAGACCATGGCCCATAATAATTATAATGATGCAGGTCCCAATATGGTGGTACTGAATATTAAGAAAGGAGACGCAGTTTGGGTTCGATACAGCTCTGGTCAAGGTTATTACAGTAGTGGTTCTATAACCACATTCTCCGGTTTTCTCATATAATATTTTGTTTGTAACATTCCTTGTTCATATTATCAAGATAATATTGAGTTTATCTGCTATGAATCAAAATGATGATTTCTTTATATATGCTTACAATATGTTACTCTTTAACATTGACTCTGTATATACTGATTGATTTTTCTTTCGTTTATTGCATGACGCATCGATGTTGTAAAGACATGACAATATTGCAATTGTCAAATTTCATTTCTGGAAAAAAGTGATTTGAATGGTTTTGAATAGAAAAAATGTTTTTTATCGAATTTGGAAACCGGAGGCCCACTGAGTAGTGGGGGGGGGGTTCATTTTTGTGACAATACCTACCGCAACGGCTTCTCTTTTATGGTCTCAACCGGAGGATCTGGTCCCGCCGTCCCGCAGTGGGATTTGCAACCGCGATGTAAGGATCAACTCTTTACCGCGCGGACGACTATTTTACATGTTACAGAGATGGAAAATTATATCTTCTTTCAAATATTGACTTTAATTTTCAAAAATAGCAACAGACCGCTTAAGAGTAATCATTCATGCTACACAAATGTATCGTATTATTCTCATTATTCATTTCATTTACTTTGTCAAAGACAAATAGGTCTCACTAAGTGATTTACTCGAAAGGTATATTGAACATATACATGTACTTTGACGCCGGACTAGACATAAAGGTTCTGTAACTCTTTATAAGGAAATTAACCATTTTCATGGAAGATTGCAATCATTTCCTATAAACATACAATAGGCTGTAATGCTACTTTTGATTAGAAAAATTAATTATTCAAATTTTTGCTTAAACTAGTGTGAATTTAAATTAAATACACAATCTTAATGATAAAGTGATTGTTTAGTATGTTTACTTATCAAATTTTCTGTAATTTGTTCAATGCACTGCATGTATATTGTATAACCGTAAATAAAATTTGATAAAATATATCTTTTAGTTCCCTTTCTTGATCAGAGTGATGAAAAAATTTTTAAACTCATCTACTATAAATTTGTATATTTTCTTTTTGGCAACAACATTGTAAGGATGTAAATGTTTTTTTTTTTTTTTGTTTTTTTTTTCAAAGGGATGCGCATGTCTATTCTTTCATAACACCTGATGCCTGTTCTTAAGAAAACCGACTGGGGTTTTATTGTTTGGGGTCTACAATAGAAACATTCTTTAATTTTATACCATATGTAACTTAGATCGGTTTAAGCATATTAGCCAAGTTTAGGGAAAATCTACTGTCTAGGTATTTTAGTGACCGTCTCACAATGGATACATTTACTATAAGATAATATCAGGAAATGCCGATTTTTCCTCTTCAAAGCATACATTTTGCAAAAACTACAACAGAGTTCTTGCCCAAAATATAATATGTAATAATATTATGTTGTACATTTTACAGTATGTAAGAAACACAAAAATCTACGTCTGGTTTCAAGAGAGGGCATCTCAAAATGTCAAAATTAGCTTTTTTGCAACAAATAACTAGGAAGATAATAGGGAGATTCTCAAAAATATATGTTTAAAATTTCAAAATCTTAAACTGTATACGTTTGCTTTTATTTTTAATGACTCTTAAAGAATTTCTGTCAATCCTAACTTTACAAACACACTTTTACGCCGTTAATCTAACTATCATTTGAGAAAATTCGCTTTGAAATTCAGTTTTATAAAATTGTAATTAAGTATTTTAACCTAGCTGTGATTTTTACATTTGTTAAATTTTACTAATTTTATGGAAAAAATGTGCCTTAAAAGGATAAATAAGATTTATTTTACTATAATGCGTAAAGTATTGCGCAGTTGAAACCCCCTAAACTGTTATCCGATCTTTCTGTTTTCTCCGATCTTTTTGTCCCCAGCGAAGGGATACTAAATTTCAATCGTTTGTCAGTCCGTCAGACAGTCTGTCCGTCTGTCACAAAAACTTAACCTTCTTCATAAATTTTGAATGAGAAGAGGTAGGACTTTTATATTTCACATGTACATTACCACTAAGACACCGAAAGCGGGGACGGACCACAATTCTTTTAATTTGCTTGTTTAATCTGATATTTCTGGAAAGAGCATCAATTCCACAGCATCTCCATAATGGTACAAATATATTTCTGAATATGGGCGACTGCAGGCAAAGTAAATTTTTCTTTACACTGAACTCAATAACATGACTGTTCCCTTGTGATGAGAAGTGCTTTGAATTTAGAATAACAAATTTCGATTTTGATAAATGATAGTGTGTGGTATCACTAATTGCGATAAATAAATTCATTACATGTTATATGTTTTCGTAAACAGCGATATTTATGCTTAAATAAGGAAATTTCCAGAATAGATCTGCTCGGTGAATCCTGATTTCTCATTTGCTGTCCCAAAATCAAATCAAGGTCAGTAAACTGGGCGGATAAATTCAAGCTGTGATATTAACATACATGAATAATGACCGATATATGGACTGATCTGTATATCATTGGATCTGATTCGACTTCTGTCTTGCGTAACTTCAATTTTGAAGAAAAGGTAAAAAATGCTAATTAAAAAGCCACTCACTGAGAATGTGAGCCGAATCACTCTTACTTTTGCACCATTACAAGGATCCCTGTTGCCGATTTTTTTTTTATTCTTTTCACTATTTTTTTTTTTTTTTTTTTTTTTTGGAAAAGAAATAGGATGATTCAATCGTATTTAAATTAAGAATGTCTTTAAAAATGATGAGTGAAAAAGCTACCTTTTTATAAAAAAAAAAAAACCTTGTACATGTAACTAAGATTTTACTAGTACTGTTTTAAATCTGAGTTTGATGTTATACAGAGTACCAAAGAAATAAAAGGAAATGTTTCAGTTTTATGCAAAAATTATTATGGATTTTGTTCGTGCACCGACAGACCATATTGGTTCTTCATATAAATCGTTATTGAATTTTTAATATGAAAGATTATTTATTTAAGAATTCACAATTTTCAGGAACATTGAATATATTATGTCTTGTATGCAAGTTGCATGTTCACATGTTATAATATTCTCTACGACTTTCTTGGCCAACCCTCGTACGTTACGTATGACCTTAAAGAATAGACTAAGTACATGGTTATGAAAAGCAGAATTGGTCAGTGAAACTTTTTTCCCCGGTCCTGCATATTATTAGACCCACAAGTTGGTATTTTGTTCATTCTTGATAGAACTTTTCTTTTTGATTTAGCAAACTATCCTTTTTAGGAACATGTCTCCCTTGATCATTTTGCTATATTTTCAATATTTTACCAAAGTATATTATTTCTTTTTCATTTTTCTATTCTTTACAGAATTGTATTTCTTGAGCTCCTGTCTTTTTTTCGTTTTGCATTTTTTAATTGTTCGTTTAAATTTGGTTGGGGGATAATTACCTTTTTGTTGTTGTTGTTGTTGAAGAGATGTCTTTCTTTTGAGTCACCCTACCTTTGCTCTAAGCTGATAAAATTAGAAATCTACTGTTAAGGATATTGAACGGTAGCCAATTAAGTTTCTTAAGCGCTTTGTTTTTATTTATACACAGCTAATGGTATATCATGTGAATTACACGTTCAAAATCATTCTTTGTTTGCTTTTGTTAAATACCATTCACGTGAGATAAATTTCCCCCAGAAGATGGCCACAAGACGTAGACAAAAATGGCATCAATGTAAAAAAAAAAACCGACTTCTTACCAGAAATTGATCGATAACCTTTTAATGATGCAGAATAATGGCAATTAATTACACTTCGTTGAAAGTGATATAAAGAAGAGTATATAAAGTTCATTTCAAGGAGTGTTCACAAGTTTTGTTGTTTAAAGTAAACTACAAAGATGACATGCTTCTTTCCCAATGTGTTAGTCTTGATCCTTTGTGTGTTTTCTTTGGAACTGCTCGCATCACCAGAAGTGGCATATAAACAATGTGAAAAGAAGTGTTCTATTAACAGTGATACTTGCTCCGCCGATTGTCGCACGGTTAAGATAAAAAATCTAAGAAGAAAACTCAGAGTGATTAAGTGCCTCACAGAATGTCAAACAGATCTTCACCGTTGTGAAGACGGGTGTTCTTGTTCCTATATATGTGCTGCTGAGGTCATCAATTGTCAAAAAACTTGTGAATTGACACCTTTTGAGAAGAAAAGAGACATGAGACGCTGTCAAAGACGTTGTCGTTACGACAACAACAATTGCAGAAACAAATGCTGATTGTTCAGGCTATATAAAAGTGTTTAAGGCGATAGACAATGTACCAACATGGACGAAAACTTAACAAGGATTATGTCAACCGCTTTCAAGATTACAGATATACCAGGAACTATTACTGCTGATCTATATATGGACATCAGCCATTTAAGGATGAAGTCTTTTCTTGCTTAAATCTATTTTGTGCACGTGTTTTTCAAACTTCTGTATCTATGTAAATTCTATATAAATCAAATATGTATTGAAATGGTAATTGGTTTCAAATTGGTTTTTTGTTTTCATATCTTGTCTTCCTCTGCTTTTTTGACCAAAGCAAGACAATGGCCAATTTTTAGAAAATGTTTTGGTTATTTTTATTAATAATCGAAATCTTTTCCACAAGAGAACAGTAAATTTCTCATATTTTATATTCTATTAATCTTTGTTATTAATAATTATTTTCTTTGTTGTCGTTTGTGTAAAATCTACATTTATGAAAAAAATATGATATTAGATAAAAGTTTATCGGCCATCCAAAGAAAGTTAATATGATTTCCGACGAAAAATAAATCTAACTAAAAATGTATTTTTAAAAAACTTTTTAGATATTAAAAAAACCACATTGTTCATAATTTAATGAATAAAATGATGAGCCATGGACGTTACAAAAATGTACATTTATTAATTTTTGAAGTTCGAAATATAATAAAATTCTCTTAAAAAGAGAAACGAATAGTAGAATTTTAGTGACACATTGAACATAAAGATTTTTTAGTAAAATGATGTATTGATGATACAGAGATTTGGTTAACAATAGGAATTCTATCTACATGTCATAATCACTCAAGAATTTTAAAATCATAGACAGTTTAAGGTCATAAAGATCAATATCAGGTATGCCCCTCACAGACACAAATGATAGCCAAAAAAACGGCATCTAATGGAAGCAAATGTTTGTAATAAAACTGTAAAGAAAAACTCTCTCAATCCAAATGTAGAGCTTTTGCCAGCTGTTATAGAGTCTGGGGATGCAAATGTTTTTGGCAAATCATGTCAATCCATTTTGTCCAATGCTGCTCCATTGCGTTTAAATCTAGCGATTTAAATGACTATGTCAGAAACGGGTTGCTTTGCAAGAATGGGAGTATCAAACAAGTCGTATATGGCTGTGTACACTTCACAAAAAACTTCCAAGTGTTCACTCTAATAAATGTAATTATTGCAAAACTACAGAAATAGAATGGTATTATATTTTCAAATTATTATACGCAATGAGTCTTCTCAACAGTTGTTGAAAGAAAATCAATTATTATCAATGAAAACAAGTGTCCGGTGAACTTAATTATAAAACAATAAAGTTGTACTTTGCAACACCTGTTTTGTGTAATCAGCTTCATTTTGCGACCATTATCAATTTGTAACAACTAGTATAACAAAAAAAACACAAAACATGGGCGAAATGGCCATTGAGGGAGGAAGTAGAGCCGTTGCAATGTTGATATCTGGACCATCCTTACGACACGTTTCATTTCATTTTATTTTAGTGTTTATTTGTCCTTGATATTACTTTTAAAAATAAACAAGTATAAAAATCCATGTAAACACATTTGCTATAAATTCCAAATTCCATAAATCAATAGCATTATTCAAACATTACATATACGATAAAATAAATAATCAAATATCTAAATTTTGTACCGTATGATTTAGATGCAGAATGAAAAAAAAAACACACACACAAAAGTATACTGTATAATTTTAATATGCAGAACAAAACAAATTATTTTTGTATACCTAATTAAAGTACCTAAGTAATGTAGTTAACTTTAAGTTACTCTGCTAGCTGTAGTTAAATAAAGTAATAAAGATTTTACTAAAACACTCAATCAAAGTGCCTTTACTATTCATTTCAGAATGAAGTTTTGATTATTTAATGTCATGCGTGTATAAATATTTTCCAAATGAAATGGAAAATATTAAATTTGTATCCACATTTCTTTCTGATTTTGCATTATTAATATAAAATTTAAGCGATTTAAAGCTTTCAGATCTTAGAAAAGTTCTAGATCAAAATATAGAACTATTCACTGTAATTAACTGTAATAAGTTTTGCTTGGAATGTGTTATTTAATTCATATTAAATGTGTTTATCACTTTGCTAAACGTGGTTTTATGATATGTTTTTATGAAAGTTACAATTATCCGTCGCGTGATAAAGTCTCAATATTAGTTATCAAAATATATTCTTACCACACCCGATAAAACTTTCTTTATGAATTCATATTTTAACTGGACTAATATTCAAATATTAAAAATTGCTGAAATAAAATACATTTTATCATGAAGAACAGACAAGACGTTTTGTTTAATTTGGGATAGAAAAACGATGTAAAACTGATTTTTTTTATATAAAATCTATTCTAGAATAAATTGGATAAATAAGATAAATCACAATTTTATTGTATTCAAATCTTGTTAAAGAAATAATCTTTTAATGATTAAATGATGATTTAATAAATTAAAATTAATTTTTTCTTATCCACTTTGTGTTTTTTCAGATAATATTTACGTAATTTAATACTGTAAGTTCCAATTATTTAAATTTATATGACAGTCTTTTTGCTTTTCCTTTAAGGCTGGTAAATAAAGATCCATTTAACCAGCATCCTCTTAGTATGCATAAGGGAAGAAAACCTATAAATCCAACTTTTTATTATTCTGTTTAGAATGACATAAATAAATATATTTATATGTAATTTGTGGTAATTATAATTTAATATACTAATGGAGATAATTTCCTTTTTCAAGGTCAACAGGGAATCTGTAACAGCGTATCATACGTAACATTCCAGGTCAGTTATCAATTAAGTACATGATAAGGAATTCAAGAACAGAGATATTTTTAAATTCTTTAGAGAGAATATTCATTAAATATTTAAAGATAAACTTGGCTATCCAATGATAAACACTTTGGTGAATTGTTGATGTCTACATAATTATGCTTTACCCAGAAAAAAATGATAAGAACCACTGGCTCTGTATTTGGTTATTGTTAGTTCCTGGTGTCTACCTATTGAATATTCTTTTTAAAATACTAATTTGCCCTGAGTAAATGATTTTGTCATTTATATTAATAAAAAGGAGACGCTAATTGTTAATTCTTTGTGTAGTTCTCTTCAGCAGTTCATTAATTTAATTAATGGTGACCACAAGGTCGAGAACTTGATAAAAATAGTGCTGACTATAATTAGCCTTGCTTATACTTAACATAAATTGACCTGCGCTATTATCATTATTATAAATTAAGAAATTGAATTGAAATTTTTTTGGGGGAACGTATAAAGGGCATGTTTTTTGTAAGATTTGATCAGTTCTAAGGCTTCTTTAATTGCATCGGTATTACTCAGACCACAACATACAAAATCTACATTCCGTATTAGACATGTCTCACGGCATTTTCTTCGGTTTACTTTTAATCCTCTGTGTCTGCTGCATCGGACTGCATGCATCCCCGGAGAAGAGATATAGAAAATGTGAGAAGAAATGCTTCCTTGAAAGAGACAAATGTTCGGCTGAGTGTCGTGCGGTAAAAATTAATAATCAGATTCGTAAAATCAAAGTGATGCAGTGTCTGACAGACTGTGGCGGGGAGTACCAGGAGTGCACCAGTGAATGCTCCTGTTCCTACACGTGTGCAAGGGAGGTTCACAGTTGTAGGAAAATATGTGATCTACGTCCATTTGCGAAGAAACGCGATTTAAGGCGATGCAAAAGAGGGTGCCGATATGACAACAAACAATGCAGAAACACATGCTGATTTGAAAAGAAAAACAAACAGCATAGAAAACGAAAGCGTGGCAAAACGTCCAAGTGAAGTAAACGTATACATAAACCGAGGAAGCAAGTTCAGTCATCGAAGTAATATATCTATGTGATCAGAAATATAGTTTCTCGTATATAAAATCAAAACTGAATTGTATTGTATGGATGTGTAAAGAAATGACAATAAATGAGGTACATAATTATTATAATAATAATTTTTGCCTGTCTTTTGTTACCTTGAACAATGTTACATTGTATATATATAATTTTTGTAAATAAAAATTGAATGTTGAGTGAAAGACTTTAAAGATCTTTTTCAAATACGATCTTTGTATTAATATTGTGAGAAGCAGTAATAAATACAATATGATTGGAGTACTACTAAACGAGATCGATTTGCTTCAAATTTAGATACCGTGTATAAAGCATTTTATTAGAAAGATTCAAAATTTCTACCGATTTGTTACATCTTTGATATAACCCTCGTATATATATACAAATTTATATAAAGCAGTATTCTAGAGTATTTGACCAATTTTAAATACTTGTTTGATTTTTTTTCTTACATGAATTATATTATTATAATAAAGGATGAAAGGAACAATTTTATAACCCTAGAGAATATCACTTTATCAAATAAAAATATTCATCTTATCTAAAATTGTTTACTAATTGTACACTGAAGTAATAAGAAGTTAATATTTAAAAGATACTTAAGTTTCTGATTGACAATATCTATATTGTTTTGGAGTCTTCTAATAATCTGACGAATTCTCATAGTTACTAATTTCGACCTGCTGTTAGCAGAACCATGTTTTCTTCATATGAAGTAAAATCAATTTTATTGTATTGTCAATTAACACTGGTAATTTCAATTCTTATGTCGATACGATATACCCTGGTGAGTTTGAGATAAAAGAAACCACAGACTCTGACACATCTGTTTCATATTTGGATATTTTATTTGAAAAAAACATTAATGGTGATCTACATGTAACAAGCAAGCTCTATGATAAAACGTGATGACTTTAACTTATCGTCAACTTCCCTTACTTATTCAGCAATATACCTTCATCACCTGCTACCGGTCACTGTAGCCTAGTGGTAGAGCGTTCGCTTCGTGATCGGGAGGCCCTGGTTCGATTCTCGTTCGCGGCGCCGCGTCATACCTAAGACGTAAACATAGGTAGTGACTGTGCCTTCGACAAGCGCTCGGCACTAGAATCGAAAGTCACGGGTCTTTCGGATTTGACCTTAGAAACGTAGGTCCCGTGTCACGGTAGGCGTTGGCACGATAAAGAACCCTCACTGCTCAATGGCCCTGAGTGCCGACTACAGGTCTAAATTTGAAGCCCCTCACGTCTCCATATGAGTAAAAAATTCTCTATAGGGACGTTAAACAATATACTACAATCAATCAATCAATCATCACCTACTTACGGAGTATATGTATCTTAGTTGATTTGATACGTAAGAGCATGCTCTACGTATGAACTATTTCTAAAACAAGGTAAATTGTTGACAAATAGATTGATGAAACAAGAATATCAGCGGTCTCGTTTAAAATCATCATTTCGTAAGTTCTAGGGTCGATACAATGACCTTGTCAGCAAATACAATTTATCGTTGAGTCAGATGCTGACTGACATTCTTCATTATTGTTAGTCCATTATTTATACACTGAATTGGCGATGGATTTTCCCGTTATTTCCCGATATGACAGGGAGCACACGGCGGGTGTGACCGGTCGGCGGGGGATGCTCACACCTCCATGACACCTGATCCCACTTCCTGTGTTTCAGAGGTCTATGTTTTCTTTGCTCCTTTTTTGTATTGTTTTATGGACTTTTGATCTTGAATACTTTTCGTTATCCCCCATGTTTCATTCAAAACCTAGAAAGAAAAGAAGAAAACATTTTATGTGACTTTGACTCAATGGAGATAACGAATAGTATTCGAGCTCCAAAGTCCATTACAAATAACAAAACCGGAGCGGAGCAAATATGGACCTCCAAAACATCAGAGGAGAGATTGGCTGCCGACCTGTCACACCCGCCGTTTGTTCCTTAATACAGAAGACGTTTCATCAATTAACAATATTTACTTCAAATTTTATGTCGACTCGATATATCCCAGCCAGCTTTAAATACCAGATATTATAGATTCTGACACATAATAATTTGCTAGAAAAAAATAATGGCCACCTTACAAGGGGAGCTTAAGGGCACATGTAAAGAAAAGTGATTAGTTTTGCTAATAGATCGTAGATAAAGCAGATATTTTTTTCGAAAGATAAAAAAAATCATCGTAAACATTTTCTATTTATAATGCATTTACAAATTCGCTGTTTCTCTTATAAATTTACTTATATTATTATACCCCTTTATAATCATTATAATTGTTATATTTTAAAAAAAAATCAAAGTTTATTTGGTTGAATTAAACCTTGGATATAGATTAAGTATCTTTTTCAAAAGAAAGTTTCTATCAAATGGCATTTATTTAGGGAGTTTCAAATGTTGACCGATTGATACAAAGAAGCGAATAAGGATAATATAAATTTAGCATTTTTACGGCAGCAGATATATATTTTAATTCTCATTCATATTTATCGTTTCATTCTAAATTATCAGATTGCAGTAAAGCCATTTTTAGATAATGTTCACAAGACGTATGCAAAGTAGATCCGAAGTCAAAAGAATACACATAAAGGAATACAAAATTATTACATTTACGAGCTTTTATTTGAATTTTTTAAGGCAGCTCCAAACACTGTACACTAAAGAGTTCTACGTATAGGAAAGTTTTATGCAATTACAGTGATCTAGTAACGAGGTAAATTATTGACAAACAAGTTGACGAAACAAGTATATCAGCAGTCTCGTTTAAAGTCATCATTTCGAACGTTCTATGATCGATACAATGATATTGTCCGCAAATACGATTTATCATTGGGTCAAATGCTGACTGACGTTTTTCATTCTAATTGTTAGTCCATTATTTACACACTGAATTGACGACGGATTTTTCCGTTATTTCCCGATCATGACAAGGAGCACACGGCGGGTGTGACCGATCAGCAGGGGATGCTCACTCCTCCATGGCACCTGATCCCACCTCTGATGTTTCAGAGGTCCGTGTCTACTCTGCTCCTATTTTGTATTGTTTTACGGACTTTGATATTGAATACTGTTCGTTATCTCCATATTCTTCTTTCATTAATTTTCTCAATGTAAGTAATCAGTAGTGATTTCTGCACAGAAATAGTACATTTTCTTTTAAAATTTTTCCTGAGAAAATAAGGCAGGTACCATGTGTTTCAAATGAATGACAAAGTCTCAATATGCACACCTTTTTTATGAGATATTTTCTCCAATACCAAAAAATCAGTTTCCGTAAGTGTTTAAAGCTTTCTGAATGTGAAGTTCAAGTGTACTTAAAAATGTTGTTAATTCGGTTTTAAATCTCATTTACGCATTTTTCTATCAAAATGTCAATTTTATATGTCAAAAAATTCTTTTTATAACTGTTATAAGAATGTGTGTCATGATACCTGATGTATCTTTTGTCGTATAATCATAAATAATTTAATTCAATTAGTCATTTTAAAAAATAAGTGTCCCTTCATCACTTTGATAGTTGAGTAAAATATTCTTCTAACTTCTATAAATATTTTTAAGATATTCAAATTTTTTATATCAAAATTCATAAGGGTTAAGGTTAATTGCTTCGATATGAAAAGTTTTGAAATAACAGATAGAACTACAAGCATTATATATTAAAGAACAAACACTATCTCTTAATCTTTCTTTTTTTTTGCATATAACAGAATATTCACGTCATACAAAACAAATGAAATAAAATATGATGTATACTGAATTCAAACCCTTGATCATTATATAATTATTTTTTCAAATATCTACAAAAACTCTACAAAATTCTACACTCAATCTCACCTAGTAAATTTGAAAACTGATATTTCCTGTTTCCATATCCTGATCTAAAACTTATAAATGCTTGTTTTTTATAATTCCATGGCAATGAGAAAGGCTATTGCTTTTAAAAGCATGATACAAATATACTTGTACTTTGTGTTATTGAGCAAACAAGAAAAGTTAGAAAATTATTTTTTTTTTTATTTTTCCCAAAGTTACAAAGAAAATATTTATTTCAAAATTCAGTCAAAATAATGCTCATTCTCAATTATAATTAATAAATAAATATGCAAAGGAGGATGAGGTATTGATACTTAATACGAACTTGAGAGTGCATAAGTACAACAAACGAGGTTCAATATTCACCAATGTAAGTTTTTAATAACTCTCTTATTAGATATCTTTATTTTCCGTCGATAGATATCGTTTAGTCTAAATAATGATAATTTAAATCTGTATTAAAAGATTCCTTTTGAATATGAGATTTCAAAGATAGATGTCTAGACGTGATTAGAGCGTTTGCTCGGAAATCGCGGAATAAGGGGGATGGGATAATCCTTATTTCATGGGATCAAGTCCCCCTATGAAACGTGAAAAACGGTCCTCCACGGGAGATCCAATGATTGCCGGTCATAATAGGAGATGCCCTTTAAAAGATTCCTTACGGCTCAGTGGCTCTTACATGTAGTTCCTAGTTTTTAGTCTTAATTCGTATCATCCAAAGGCATGTTATGACATCTTAATACGAGCGCAGTACTTCTCGATAGGGACGTTAAATAAATAAGCAAAAAATTTATGAATTAATTCATTACTTTGTAGATCCAATTTTGGAAATCTGCACCTCTCATCAATCCAACTCCCTTTTTTTTACAACATTTTACTTTAATCTATTTCGTAATATTTCATAGAAGTCCTATTTTGTAACACTTTTGATGTTTGGAGACTTTGCTGTATAAAAATATTGTGGATGAGTCAAACATTTCGTAGACTTTTGTAATTACATTTTTATTAAACGACATATTATATCCAAATTAATTATACGTATTTAAACAACAGATTCAATTTCATCGAGGAAAAACAAGCTGGAATGTATTATGAAATTATAAAAGTTATCCAAAATTTAAAACAGTAAAATGGGATCATGAAATAGAGTCAAAATTGGGTTATTTACTAATTATACAATAAAATCTACAGTCGTACCCCTAATGTATGACGCTGAAAATAAAACTTGAATGTTTGAATTTGGTATTGTTCTATAACTTCAGATACTAAAATCTAAATATCAAAATATGGGTCATGAACTCCAAACGTGTCCATATAAGGAAAATATATATAATATAGCTCTCATATATTATATCAAAAAAAAAGATTGAAAAACTGTAGTCGACTTGTAACGCTTACCGGTAGTTGTTAGTTGGACCTTATCTTCTCTTTTGGTCAGTAAAATAATCCAAATATGAAGCAGCTGTAACAGATGATGAGTTGTCCTTCTTTTTGAGTTCAACATGATAATTATATTGAAACAATAAATAAATGGAGGTGACTATTTTCTAATTGATATTAAGTTGTCTATACAGTAAAACTCGGTTATAGCGAAGTTCTGGGGACCTGAGAATTTAATTCGATATATCCGTAACTCGTTATATCCGTATAACAAATTTGTATAACAATTTTAGCGAATTAGCAATATGCATGTTTTCCTTCAGGTATTACTAACAAATATGTTAGAAAAGCAAATGTTACAAAACATATCTTAGATAACTAAAGTGTTTATTATGATTAGAATTTTATATACAAATGCATAAAGGAAATAAAGTCAGTTCAGTTTATCAATTTTTTTATAATCTTGGAAAGCTCGTTATAAAAGATGTAAACTTCATTATATTTAACCTCAACGGGACTCAAAACCAGTTCGCTATATCCGTAAATTCGTTATATCAGAGTTCGTTATAACCGTAAAACTTTACAAAGATTTGTTAAGAATTATGCCGGGGACCCAGAAAAACTTCGCTATATCCGTGAATTCGCTATATCCGTGTTCGTACTAAACGGGTTTTTCTGTATATCTGTATCTTTAGTTGATGGACACAGTTTTTTAAATACCTTATTCTTCTACTTCTTCTTCCGGTATAGTGCAGGGCCTTTTGGGCATCATCGCACTTTATTCTTTGCACTTTTTTAAATTCTGGTTTATTATGTACCTCACCCGGTCATTTAAACATACATTGTGTTCTTTTTCGAATTTGGGATGTGGGTGTTGTTGCTTGAAGCTTTTGTCCTTGAAAATATAACATAACCAAAGCCACATGTATATTGGGCTCTGCAAGATTAATATAATGAAGTCTCACATTTCCGTAAAGGCATCTGTTATTTTCCAAATTCTACCACGTCTACATGCTTCCGAGTTCATGTCCCATATTTACAAACTAATTTCGGAGCAATGAAAGTGCGTTTCTCTGATCAAATGGAATCGATTCCTTAGATTTTACTTCAAGATGTCTGTTTCTTTCTCGATAATAAATTCTATGTATATTCTAAAGACAGTTCTGTATATAATACACATTCTAATTTATTATATATTTTTCCAATATTTTTTAGTCTTTTTCCTAACTGTGGTAAACAAGAATGATATATATACGGCGCATTCTACTAAAAATACAATTTATCAATCTGACATACAGTCAAACAGGACTAAAGTCGTTGCGGCAAACATTTTTCAGGGCCTTAAAGCTTGTCATCATCTACAGATAGCTTAATTAGAACAATTATCACGTATAATTACATGACAAGCATAATTAATTTTTTTCATTCTAATTTACTTTTGGTAATTATGAAGGTAAACATGAATCTAACAATAAAAGAATACTTCATTCACTATCTGCATTAAAATGTGGAATTTATAATTAAATATATCAAAGAGCAATTAACGTGACAAACGATTATACCAGAGTAGAACCTAGTGGCATACAGCAGTTAGCATCCCCTGTTACATTAACTGGTAACAATTGATGTCGGTCATTTTCAATATAATAGTTCTCTCACTTTCAAATTCTTTTTTCTTACAACTAGTTGCATAAAATACAAATTCGTATTTCAAATTCAACAGTGAAAATCCTATAATTTATTTATTGAATGTAAACTGTCAGTCAAATTCCACTTCGTAAGAGGTATAATTTCACTCAATTTTTTTGATAGTATTCTTCTACAGAAATCAAACATGCCACTAGAACATCATTAACAATTCATAACTGCATTCTAAATATTGTCTTCATAGTTCTAGAATCCCTGATTCTCGTGAAATTGCTACAAGTGTTCTTTGGTTGCATACTTCGCTGTTGAAATATCTATTTCCAAAGTATCTTAAATGTTTTTTTTCTTGTTTGAGTCCCTAATGTACGAACTAACAACAGTAAAGTATACCTATAAATAATATGTTTTTGTAAGAATTGCGTTCTCTATATTTAAATAAGACAGATTAGATGTCATTTATGTGTTTTGGATTTTGATACTGTCTTCAAATTTTAGATTAAAATATAGATGACATAACTTGAATGTTTAAATTGCGTTTATAAAATGAAATGGCTTGTTTGTGTATTTTTTGTAAGGTATTCGTTAATTGTTCGGGAAAACCTAACATTTGACTGCTTCCAAACGCTTTTATGTCACGACTTTTCAGTCGCTCAACTTCAAATTAAAAGAAAGAACTTTTCATCTGATATCCGTCAGCCTTTTACATTTTTCCAGATGTTTTAGACACCATAGAGTCTGGCTCATTTGTTTCATATTTGGATATTATACAAGAAAAAGACGTCAATGGTACCCCACAAAAGCTTAATGATAAACGTGATAACTGCAACTCTTCATCTGTCAACTTTCATCACTTATGTAGCAATAACCGACACATTTATCACCTGTATACCAGATTTTTGTCTCCCAGTTGATAAGATACGTCAGCGCATGCTCTTCATGAGATCAATTTCAAAATAAGGCAGGCTTTTAACCAAAAAGTTGAAGTAACAAGGATATAAAAGAATCTTAATCATTTCGAAAGTTCTATGGTCGATACAATAACCTTATCAGCAAACACAATCTATGATTAGATTGTCTGTTTACCCGACCATGAAAAAGAACAAATGGCGGCTGGATTGAGGATGCTTACTCCATGGTACCTGATCCCGCTCTTAAAGTTTTGGAGATCGATCCTTGTTTGCACTGATCCCGGTTAGTTTTTCTAAAATAGTGTTCTTTGTCTCCATGTTGAAACTAAACCATAATATCTGGATACACATATCAAAGTCAAATTTTAGAGTAACAGAAGGAGGATTAAATAAACATAACCATTTGTATTTACTTTGAATTCAAAAATCTGAAAATCGACTTTAGTTGAAATATTAAAAAGTAAACGTACTTGAAAAATCTTTAGTTGGTCTTCTTAAAAATGGGTTTCTATCAATTCAAACGTAATTTCCCGAGATCAGTAAAGTTCTATTTACAGGCCAGGGTGGGACAGTCCTTCAATAAAGATTTTAATTCTATATTAAATCTCAAGCCTTTTGATATAGAAAAAATCTTTCTTTCAATGCTAAAGGTTTTCAATATCTCTTTTTTATTCTCTTAACTCTCTCATGTGTCATTATTAAATAGAAATATTTTGTGAATTTTATGCAGTGGCGTGATATAGGTTGAAGGGGTGTATCTATGTAGTAGATTAATTATTTCAAAGGTGTTTTTGACGTTTCATCTCAAAATACAAAATTTTGAAATTCAAATTAAAAGAATTCATACGCCAATGAAAATGCTAACATTTTCTATTATACTTACTGATCAATTACATAATTACTTGATATAAATGAAAATGCTAATTTTATAGCATTCTTTGAATTTTATTTATTTCAACAGCAATCATAATATTACCATAGTGCACGTTTATTGCACAAGGTCACAAATACAAAAAGGCTACCAACGTGGAGTATTAAGTGAATTTTAATAGTGTTTATAGACAAAGAAAATAACATACGAAAGGATATTAGAAGATTACCAGAAACAAACGACATAAAACTGGGAAAATATTTTTTAAAAGCAAATACCAGGGACCTTTATGCTATAGTATTTAAGTCCCTGCAAATACTCAGTATGTGTTTATGATAAAGTTATTCAAATTTGTCTGGGATTTGACTCTAAGCATTTTTTCAAAATGTTGCATATAGATATGAATTCAGCGGGTTTATTATGACAGAATCAACGTTTATTCAGTTTACATTTCCATTTGTCTAATCAAAACAAATATCACGTATTTTACATGGTATAAAAATGAAGATCCATTATTCATATATCAATTTCGTTCATCCCAAAGAAAAACAACATATTTTAGATACTCAAATTGCAGTTCAATTTTTTACTTATAAAGTAACAAATCTAATTCTCACAATGATCTCTGCAGTCTTTGAAATCGTAATCACACTCCTTCAAACATTCTCGCCTACCCCAGCGATATTTGAAAGGTTGACTGCGACATCCTGTTACGCATGCTCGATTTTCTCTAGAACATAGGGAGATACAGTTACATTTTTGTTCACATTCAACATATTCACTTTTACATTCACGTGAACATTTCAGAAAATCTGTTCTCCTGGTGTTCTTGTTCTCTCGGCATTCAATCGAACACTCCTTTCTTTCAAGAGAGCAGTCTTTAACACACCTATTATTAATAGCGGAGACAACAAACGGGAACATCACAGCATAGATAAGTAGTGTGTTCATCTTTTAAAAAGGACTATTTTTATATATTCTGAAATGGACAGACAATGAAATACAATAAACAAACTAATTGTTATAATACTTATAAAAAAGGATTTTTTAAAAAATTACATCATAAGCAAATTGACCATTCCTTACTTAAAATAAATATTTTGTACCTTTTAAAGCTGTCTTTTTACCGGTTTCACAAGAACTATATATCTTGAGAAGAAGTCGAAAATGTGAAAAGTTTACAGACGGACGGACGGACAGACAGACAGACAGACAGACGGACGGACGGACGGACGACGGACAAAATGTCATCAGAAAAGCTCACTTGAGCCTTCGGCTCAGGTGAGCTAAAAAGGATTTTTTCAAAAATTACATCATAAGCAAATTGACCATTCCTTACTTAAAATAAATATTTTGTACCTTTTAAAGCTGTCTTTTTACCGGTTTCACAAGAACTATATATCATGATAGTTAAATAGCTCTTTCTTGTAAGCTATTAAGATTTTAAGTAGTGACAAATAGAAACTTACCCCTTCTATTCGTTAGCTGGATGGTGTTTGTATAAAGTATGAGAAACATTAAGTATTTAACGGTAAACGGAGTTAATGTTAATGGGAATGTAATTAATTTGTGTTTTTTAAGATGAAGCATTAATAATGTTACTTTTTGTACATGTATATCAGGAGAACATATTTCACTTTAGCTTAATTCTTAATTTCTAACATAAAAATTGTACAACCAAATAAATGCAAATACAACTGGTCATTATGAGAAAGGTTTCTTCCTGAATAAATAAAAAACAGTTTATTAAGAAGCTAAAAAAATGAGGTTGATTTATATTCATATTAATCTCCCAAAAAATCTGCAAATCCAAAACATAAGGAGAAAATTTTATTTGGTCGTAGTCTCATTCTGATTTGAAGAATACAGCTGAAAAAGCAAACTTAAATAAAGACTGCATCAACGTGCAATACTGATATAAAAGGTTCAGAGATTATTTAAGGAATACATGTAACTACATGTACCTTCATTATATGTCAGCGAACCAGATGGCATATTATTTGTATGCGATGATGGTACAGAAATACTCAGAAATCATGAAAGACAAAAACTTTCCATTTATTCTTATATTCACATTTTAATCATAAATATGGAAATTACATGTATATGCATTTACTTTTTACATCCAAATGTACAGTTTCACTTTTTAGTTTTATTCTTTGATACTTTTATTCCTTTAATGATTTTATTTATAAAATTTCTGTATGATATTTTTTATCATCCATTCACTTCCTGGTCATACATTGTTCAAAAACTTATTTTGAAATACTGATGATGATGAAATAGGACACCATCTTACAGGAATAAAAAAAATTGTATTTTTGGCATCCAAATTATTCTATAACTAAATAACTTTGAACTTCATTCCATATTTTGTTTCCATAATATACCTTTTATTTGCCAACATGAAACAACCAGTTTTACTCTCCAGTAAGTCTGAGTTCATTTGCAATGGAAGACAGAACAACTTATGTTTGAGAGAAGGGTCATTTATTCCATTTACTACAAATATATTTTATCAAATAATGAAATTAATGTCAAACATTGATTAACCAAAAATGACTGAATAAATGACAATTAATTTGAAAAGGTGGGGTTAGAAAACCGCACACCAATAGAAATACATGTGTAACATGAGAAAAACATGTAATACAACTAGAATAAGAAACACAGGTTCAAAGATAAAATTACAAATTGAAACACAGCCATTTACGAGAATATTATATGTGAGTTGTAAAATTACAAACAGAATATAATAATAATACATGTACAACACATAAACAAAATTAGAGTTTTTTTTATTTAGGACAACTGATTTTAAATAAATTTTTAGGATGATGGTGGGTGGGTAAATTGAATTCTTGTTAAAATTTAATCTCCCAAAAAATCTGCAAATCCAAAATATAAGGAGAAAATTTTATTTCGTCGTAGTCTCGTTCTGTTTTACAGAATACAGCTGAATACATGTAACTACCTTTTTTTATATCAGCAAACCAGATAGTTTATTATTTGTATGAGATGATGGTACAGAAATTTATTTCTTGATTTCATTTATCAAATTTCTATATGATATTTTTATCATCCATTCACTTCTTGATCATACATTGTTCAAAAACTTATTTTAAAATACTGATGATGATGAATTAGGACAACATCTTACAGGAATAAAAAAGTTGTAGTAATCTCGTTAACTTTGTTCCATTACAGAATACAGCTGAAAAATGCGTCCATCAGCTATTAAAACAAAGAAGTGAATTAAGTTAAATCAATTCTTACAAGGATATGACACTCTAGCAAAATCAAAATTATCCAAGGATTTACATTTGGCTGCAAAATCAATACAATTATTGTAAAAGAAGATCAACAATATCCTAGAAATCATAGGAGTGCTATGGAGGATACTGAGATTTTTAGGGGAAAATTGCAAAATGAAATTGATAAAGACCGAAAAAAGGGACCAGTCATTTAGGAAATTATAAATGCTCTCCTCTAGGTGTAATTCATAATAAAGAAGCTGGATCTTTTCGTTTAATCCACGATCTTTCATTTCCAAAAGGCGATTTAGTCAATTCTTGGACTCCTCCTGAATTCACTAGTGTCTCATATCAAAATATAGAAACAGTCATAGCATTGGTTCAGAAATATTGTTTCAATTATCTGATGAGCAAAGCAGACATACAGGATGCTTTCTGTCTGCTTCCTACTCATCCATTAGAGTACCATTTGCTAGGTTTTTGCTGAGAGGATCAGTTTTATTATGATGCTTCCTTCAAAATGCATGCTTCAGCATCTCGTCAGCTTTTTGAGAGTTTTTCAACAGCAGTTCAGTGGATTTAAATTAAAAAAATTCATATACAAGGGGTTTCACAATTGTTAGATGATTTCTTTTTTGTTGGGAAAGCTAATTCTGTAGAATGTTCACCAGCACTTAATACACTTTAAGTTTAGCAGATGCTTAAGGGGTCTTTCTATTAAAGAAGAAAAAACACAAACACCATCTAATTGCATTGTAATTAATGGAATTGAGATAGATTCAAAGGTCATGGAAGCACGCTCACCCAGTGATTGTATTTCTATTAATTATGAAAGCATGTGGTCTTTATTGTCTGGATTTTTTTTTAAAACTTCGATATGAATTTTTCATAACATAGTCTCAATTGCTGAATAAAATATGGTTTAATTATTCCAAATATTGTTCCTTATATATTTAATTCTCCAATTACAGTGTGATTATTTATGTCCTCTATAAAATAAAAAAAATGTTTTTACATGTTTATTTTTTTAAATTAGGCAAGTTGAATAAAAAGCGCACTTTTGATGGAGTTAAATATTCGTCAAGTTAAACAACACCTTAAATTTTCAAGTTTTAAAGCTTGAAATTTCATGATCTTATGCCCTTAATGTGAATTCGAAAACAAATTTTTAACAAGGTAATTATTTACCCGAAACTGTGCAAAGTATTGACTGTAGATAAACTTATCGATACCTTTATAACCTCAGCTAATTATTTGTTTGTCAATGGCTTATATTTTTTTTATCTTATACAGAATAGGGATTGAATAAATTGTACGACAGACCCCCATATACAACTGATAAAATTATATTGAGGCAAAATTAAGTTTACAATAGAAAAGTCACCAATTTCTTCATAAATATCATGTCAATACACCATTATTGTGTTTTATAAATACAAAAATATAAAAATAGATATTTCATCCTCTTTGGTGTCCTATAATTGTAATAAGCCAAGTTAAAGAAAAGTGTTCCATCTCAAAACATCTATAAACAATACAAATATGTTAGGGGGACATAAAACATGGATAGCTGGAAATTACAAAGGCAGTCTCTACGAGGAGAAAACACCTCCTGTCGACTGGTCACATCTGTCATGCAGGTGATTCCTTTGTATTAATTAGGAAGGCTCAGTTTTCCGAACTTTTATTGATTCTGTATAAAAAGGAAAGGCTTAAAAAGCGAGTTCGATGGGATGTTTGAAATATATGAAAGTAATGAAGAGAATTGAAAACGAAACGTCATATCGAACTAATATACTCTTAAAATAAATATTGATGATTAGAAAAAAAATGTTATATTTAATTGTCGTAATTGATGGCTGTGTAAGAGTGTATTTTTTTATGTAGAAATATTTAAATATCTATCTTGTTTCAGAAGATTATTTAACAGATTGGCAAGTGAAAGGTTCCAAGAATTCAAACAGTGGAAGTCAAATAGATGGTTATAAAAACCTGTCAATAAAGTTTATAAAATGATATGTATTGATAAAACGAACATTATTCAAGCACAAAAGTCATTCAAAGGCCATTTAAACAATATCAGGGACTTGGAAAACACGGAATCCTAAAACATCAGAGGTGGGATCAGGTGTCATTTAGGATAGAACATCCCATACCTACTGGTGACACCCTCCGTGAGCTCATTGTCAAGATCGGGCTAACAAAACGATGAAATCCGGTAGACAATTCAGTATATGTAAAATGACCTAACAATTAGTAGGAGTAAGCATTTGACTCAATGATAGACTATAATTGCTGAGAAGGTTATTGTATTGCATTGATCAGATCGGAGGACTTGTAAAATGATGACTTTTAACAAGACTTTTGACGTATGAGAACCTCTAGGATCTGCTTTTGTATGGAAATGTTATATATATTCAGAATAAGCTTTAAATTCATTTTTTTGATGACCAATAATAAAATATGTCTTGCGTTTTACATTTATCCTAAAGGACAACGTCTTTAATCTATCGTGAGGAATGTTTGTATAAACGTTTGAAAAATCTTTAATTTAGATGCAAATTGTTGATTTTCTAGAAGATTTTTTGAAATACATATTTGATTTGCATAATTTTTTTTAAATCTTTTTTTTTAATCAATAATGTTATTTTTTTTATAAGTACTGTTGAAGCATATCCTTCGCTGCCGTTGATATTCTCATAGGAAGTAAAAAAGCTTATAAAATGTTGAAGGGTTCCTCATAAGGCTTTTCCTCAAAGCTGTTGGCATGCATTTATTCTTCATTAAAACATGTCCTCGCTAAATAGTGACATTTTAAATGCAGATGTATATCTGCAGAAGATATTATGTGCACTTTTTTATTCTTATGACAAATAAAAAAAAAACTACGAATACTTAGTTGTAATAACGAAAAATTATCTTGCGTTATGTCCCTTTGTTGCATGGCCAGTATTATAGAGTCGCCGTCTCTTTAAAAATTGATTTCTTTTACTAAAAGGTGGTTTCTAGGTGAAATCACCTTGATGGAACATAAATAATTATATGCATTATGGACGACACATCATCAAACAGTAAATACGAGTTATCATAAATTAAATGCTGACTGACATTTTTTTTTCAAAACGGGTGTTCGGCCATTGATAAGACAATAAATTGTTTACGCCTCCATGGCACATGTTCTCACTTCTGCTATTTGAGAGGTCGGTGTTAGCTCTGGTCGTAATTTGTATTATATGAATGAGATTTTTTGTTTGAATTTTGTTCGTTTTCTCTATATGGATGTATTTCACTCTGTGTTTATTAAGTTTGAATTAAGAAGACTCTCGGAAAGTTTTATAATTGTAAAGTAAAAAAGTTACAATTCTCTATAATTTGTGACTACATGTATTTCTTAAATCTTCTGGCCCATTTGGAGACAGATTTTGAAATTATATTTACATCTATACTGTTGGTACTAGCTTAAAACTTCTTTTTAATATCAGATCTAGAGCTTGTGACCTACCTCAATGCTACCAGGAGTGATGAGGTATTTGACAGTCATATTATCATTATATACCAGCATTTATTAAGCAGTAGGCGATGCAAATGAAATGTCGATTCAGAAACAAAAACTTGTGGATGTAATGTGCATTTTTTTGCCAAGAACCCATTATTACACTTTCATCATTATTTCCTTGTGACGAGTGCAAATAATGTTTTAAAAAGAAAATTATGGGATCCATGTTGTTCAATAGAACAGATAACGTTCCAAGATGATCAACGTCTGAACTCGACTCCTAATATTAAGGACCAAAGCGTAAATAGAAGAGAAAGAATTCCCAAAGAAAAACCAGTCGATGGTATTTAATGCTTTACAGGAGTATAACCGTTCCTTGTTCAACGGTCACAACTACCGTGAGTTCAATGTAGACGATGTTGGTTCACTATGCATCTTTTTTTAACCATGCGCGTGTTTTCCTTTAACATTTTAAAGTACTCTAACCAATCAGAGTATTTCTTATGTTTTCTGTGTGCAACCGTGCTTAAATTACGTTTAAAAAGCTCGTACAGTGCAGTGGACAACCAAATTTCAAAGGTAATCGAACTTCTTCAAATAAAAAAAGAATCATCTAACTAATATAAGGTAAATCCTTATGTCCGTGTTTGCTCTGCTCCTATTTTGTATTGTTTAATGCAATTTTGAGCTTAAATACTGTTCGTTATCTCCATATGTTTTATTTAAGAGTTCTACTTTAATTGAAAAAGCAGTTGTTGAAGATGTCTAAAGTCCTGGAGGTATAAAACGACCACTTTCAGTGTTTATTTCGTGAACAAAGATATTTCTCTATGAGCACGTTTACGGGTTAGTTATAAACTTTAAAGATGAAAAAAAACTTTAAAGATGAACGTTGAATGACGAATACAACAAACATAACAAAAAAGAAGAAAAAAATAATAACTTATGGATCTAAACCTTAGCTAACTGTAAGTTGGGTATTTTTACTTTAATTTATGAAAGCTAAAAGATATGTTTTCTTTTGATATAATTACAATAAATGGGTATCGATTAATGAAAATACTACCATGTAAGTGTATTAATATCATTAAGGTTTTTTGTCATTATTATAACCTTGATTGTAAATAAAACCAAAAGTTGCGTCGTATTTTGGTTTGTTTTATCTTAATTGTTAGTCCTCAATTTTTATACTGATTTCTGGTACGGAAAGTTCCTTCTACCTGAATAATACATGAGTCCATGGAGGGTGTGACCGGTCAACAGACAATTTAACTTCTCCTTGGCACCTGATTCCGTCTTCGATTTTCCGTGGATCCTTATTTTATGCCCTCTAAATATATTTGTATTTTAAATTGATTTTTTGATGTTTTCACAATTTACAAATATGTTATAGTACTGGTTAAAATCGGTTTGTTTGATTAGTATTTGTGTTTAAAATGTAACAAAACACAAGTTGAAGTTAAGATTGCAGTTAATGTGTTATGATGCAGTTATTAAACTCGACGTTTGTGCCTACATGTATTATCAAAATGTATGTTACGTGTATGCTGTATATTTGTTACTTATGCGAACAGTTTATTGGTGAATTCTAATTTCTTATAAGAAATCCATAAAATGCACAACAACGAATATCAATTTATTAATGCAAATGGCCTAATTCAGGTGTTATATCTTCAGAATCAAATTTTGACAAATTGAAAATAAAGATTATAAGAAGATATATTTCCTGTATAAATGAACCACGTGTTTAACAATTTGCTATAAAAAAAAAAAAAAAAAAAATGTTTTGTTATAACGTTATAAAACGTCATTACATTGTTAAAAGCTTGAGCTCGTATATGCAATACACTGATTTCTTTGTAACATGTATGGTTTATCAAACTTTAATTAATAATGTATTAGCCTTTCAACTTTGATCAAATATTTGAAAATCCAAGAACATTTATTTACCAATGAATTAAATTAAGCAAATTTTTCAATAATGTCGACCGTTAGAATTAGTTTTTTTTTTCTTATTAGACTCTAAATCAGTGATGCAGTAAGAAATACATCAATTTAAGATATGTTATTTATTTATTTATAATCCAGTATACCTAAGAGTCGGATGAGAATACATAATGATAAAATTAATAACTTTCTTCGACAAGAAGCACACGGCGATTGAGAACTGTCGGCAGGGGATGCTTATTCCTCCATGACATCTAATCCCACCTCTGATGTTTTACAAGTCAGGTCAGTGTTTGCTCTGATCCTGATTTTTATTATTTAGTGAACTTCTGAGCCAGACTGTTGTTCGTTGTATCTATGAAGAAGGATATGGAGATAACGAACAGTATTCAATCTCAAAGTCCATAAAACAATACAAAATAGGCAAGAGCAAACACGGACCTCCGAAACATCAGAGGTGGAATCAGGTGCCATGGAGGAGTCAGCATCCCCTGCTGACCGGTCACACCCGCCGTGTGCTCCTTGTCATGATCAGGAAATAACGGAAAAATCCGTCGTCAATTCAGTGTATAAATAATGGACTATAGTATGAAAAACGTCAGTCAGCATTTGACTCAATGATAAATTGTATTTGCTGACAAGGTCATTATATCGACCATAGAACTTACGAAATGATGACTTTGAATGAGACTGCTGATATTCTTGTTTCATCAACTTGTTTGTCATAATTTACCTCGTTTTAGATATTGTTCATACGTAGAGCATGTTCTTGCGTATTGAATCAACTGAGATATATATACTCCGTATGCAGGTGATTAAGGTATATTGCTGCATAAGTAAGGGAAGTTGACGATAGAAAAGTTAAAGTCATCACGTTTATCATATAGCTTGGTTGTTAAATCACCATTAACGTCTTTTTCAAGTAACATATCCAAGTGTGAAACAGATGTGTAAGACTTTGTGGTATCTTTTATCTCAAGCTCACCGGAATATATCTTATAGATCACTTATTTTCCCATGATGAAAAGAATGATAAATAACTGATAAGTAGAAATCATTTAGATTGTTCGACATATATTTTATCAAAAGACCATTCAGACAATAAAAAATAAAGAAGGTGTCACTGTCCGTTGTTAATTTGATTATAAGGTATTTACATAGAAAACGAATTGCCACACTCTTGCTGCACTATTTAAAATATATGTTAATTTTGAAAATCATTTTTACCTTTCTGCAATTCAATTATTACAAAAAATAACGAGGAATTACAAAGTTTGACCTTTAATTTATCATCAGATGAATAAAATTATGGCAGAATAATTCTTCTTCTTACACGTTGATATACTACAGTTTTGTAAAAGATTTTCAAATATGGACAGTTAGCGATATTTAAAACCCTTTTTACAGCGTTTTGACATCAAATAGAATATTTGAATATTTTCTTTATGTCTTTTCATTTACTGGGTATTTAAACAAATATTATTTGACGGGAAGAAAACATGTTAGTTTTAATTGATTTGATTGTAGCTTGTTTTCAGTTTTGAATGATAAAGTATCTGATACCTCCTCTTGTGTTTGAGAGGTCTGTGTTTAAATAAACTTTACATCTACAGCTCCTTACTCACATATTTCTCATCAGATAGATGATTTCTTTACTTTTGACACACCATACCAGAATCTTTTATACTTTGCAGCACTCGTTTTCAAATTGATTGAAGAAAAAAATACACATATAAGAAAATAGTAAATTTCATAAAATAGAATTCACGAAATGCTAATAAAAAGGAAGTTATTGAAATTCCTATTTCGTCATCATTCAGTGAGTAGCCTGCAACTGTTTTTATTTTCAATAAATGTGAGTTTAACAAGTACTCAGAACATGTTCTTCGTTAGACAGTAAATTGGGAGATAACATTACCATAAGTAGATGATAATGGAATATTGCTGCATGTGCATAAATAACGAACGCTGACGATGGAAAAGCTTAAGTAATCTGTTGGCTGTTACTTAGTCTTTCTCGCGTATAATCAGTAAAGCATTCAAAAATGAAACACATTTGACATACAAATTACTTGTATTTTTTTTAAATCGCATTACATTATCTTAATAATAATATTTTCGTTCATTAACTACAAATATCTTCACAATCTCCATGGTCGAACTCACATTCTTTTAGGCATTCCTCTTTATCCGATTCAAATTGGAAAGACTGAATGTAACATCCAGATACGCATGCGTCATTTTCTTTAGAACAGAAAGATGTACAGTTACATTTTATAGCACATTCAAAATATTCATCTTCACATTCACTTGAACATTTTTGAAAATCTTCTCTATCGGAGTCCTTTTTCTCATGACACTCCATTGAACACTCACTTTTTTCAAGAGAGCAATTTCCATCACACATGTTGTAACCAGTCGTCATTGCATTGACAGAAAACAGAAGAGTAATTGCGCAGATAGTAAGAATGTTGATCTTCAAAAGAAATTTTATCTGCTACACTTGAGGTATATGTTTGTGTCTGGTGAATCAACACAAACAAAAAGGAATATGTTGTAAGCAAAATCACGTAAATATTACAAAAGTATATATTTATCTTTGATATTGAATACTAAGCAACGTATCAATGAATTTTCGAAAGCTATATATGGAAAATCTAATAAAATGTGTTTAGAACGATTTACTTTTATTCAAAAGAAACCCAAAATTTAAAAAAAGTCCCTTACCATCTCACTAGATCAAGCTGTCTGTCTAATAATTACAAATGAAATGGTAATAATCATTAAAATATTTTTTTTTACAATGATATAATTTTTCAAGGAAAACCTCATATATAAAACATTACAAATGTTACTTCCCTCTCCTAAAACCTCGTAATCTATTTCGAAACTCGTATTCCATTTTTTCGTTTTCATAACTTTACTGAATATATATAATGATGTTTTAAGCGAAGAAGTCATAATAATGAAAAACTGAAATTGAGACGTAATGCGAAGAAAGCGAATTGTGATCATCATAATGTTACACGTGACTGATGAGCAAGAATGACAGTGGATATGTGAAGCACAACGCACACCAACATATGCAGCCATTTTGTTAATCTGTCCTAAAATGGTTGAAAAACCAAATGTCGTTAAATACAAATAGAATACAGTTTAATAGAACAAATGAATTCGGAATAAAGTTATATTTAATAAAATGACAAATTCTCACATTATCTTTGTTTTGTTTGAGTGTTGTTTAAGGCCACTTATTTGGAAACACCACTACGTCGCCCGCCTGGTGCAGTGGTTAGAGCGTCTGCTCTAGAGCCTAGATTGTCATTTTCTTTTAATCATCATCCTTGTAGTGGAAATCTCTGATCCATCAATAAATGTACCTTGCCAAGGTTGTTCCCATTCTCCAGATGGATACTGTCCGTTAAGGTAGGCGTCGTGACACGAGTTAAACCACCATCCTCCAATTCCCGCCCATCCTGGACAAGGATCTGATGCGGGGTCATTGTCTTTGTCATAGGTAGAAAATTTCATCCCGTTTATGTTGTTTACCCCTGTACCATATCGTATCCTATCGTCTGTAAAATTTAGGAAACACAATATTGAATAATATTTTAGTTATCATAATAGATTTACACAGCACATTCATACGTTTAGCTTTATGTACAGTGTTTGGATTTATATCGAATTAAATCAACACGTTCGATCTTATATCCTAATCGACAGATCAATATAATATTTTGATTGGTTGATGCGCTGATTGGTTAATCGCTAATCCTGATTGACAGCTCTGTAAAGAAATACCGAACCCGCGTTCGCTCTCTGGGACCGCTACTGAATTTGGGGTTCGCTCTCGATCTGGGTCCGCTTCGGGTTCGCTCGGGGTCCGCTACGGGTTCGCCTTCTGTTAGGTTGTGTCCGGTCGGTACTGTAAGTCCTTGCAGTCTCTCGATAATTCTATAATTATACAAGAGATATTTGAGTTAATGAGAAATTCGGATATTTTCATCACAGTTGATAATGCCATTCTTTGACATTAGTCTGAATGTGATATCCTTTCAAAAATTACAATATTTCATATTTATTTAAGACACTATCAAAATTGTTATAACAAGACTACAATAGTTACAATGATGATAGACAAAATATCTAAATCAACGACAATACTTATGTACTAAATTTCCTTCGTTTCTAAATATAAATGAAATTATTCTCAGTTTTTGGGGTATGGAGAAGTCGTCCAGACCTATTAGTATTTTAATGGGACTTGGAAACTTTCTTATAGAAATTTAAAAACTGACTTTAATAATTTGAATTTTCAAAGGAGTCCAGAACCTAATCTACTCTTCGTATGACAAAATGATCAATACAAAAATTACCAAAAAGAATTATATTACCCTCAATTATAAACTGTGTCTTAGTATTACATCGGAACACATACCAGTTTTAGTCGAACTTCTCAACAGTTGTGTGTTGGATACGTTTGAGCTGCATGAAGATCATCCACAGAAATTGAAAATCTTCGTAAACTGTCTCTTCAACAACCTGTACACGTGTACACCTGTCATCCTTCTTCGTGTTCTCCATCCGTTTGTTCTTAAATTTTAATTGTTGTTGGAAAGCAATCCTAGATTCATTAAAGTTTTGAATATGTTCTGTAAAGAGAGTTTCTACATGTGCTTCATTACTGTTTTTGTTTTCTTTGACGTCTATCTTCAAACCCTGGATTCCTGTGGGGATCCTGGTTAGAATAAGTCCTCAGTACCCCCCTTAGATCCTCAGTTAACCCTTGAATGGGCGGTCCTTCGGAAGAGACCGTATAAACCAAGGCCCCGTGTCACAGCAGGTGTGGCACGATAAAGATCCCTCCCTGCTCAATGGCCCTGAGTGCCGAGCATAGGCCCAAATTTGCAGCCCTTCACAATGGTGACGTCTTCATATCAGTGAAATATTCTTGAAAGGAACGTTTAACAGTATACAACAATCAAACCCTGGATAATCTGATTAAACTCTTTTATCACTTCTTCCATTGTTATCTTTAAATAGTCAAAAGTTTTGTTAAACTCTTCGAGCTGTTTTTTTAATTTCTGGGGACGAAAAGTTTGGTTTTTGAGCAAAAGTAATTCGGGTTTTAATGATTCTATTGTATGATTATTTTGATAACTCTGTGTCTTCATTTCCTAGTGCGGTCTTTCGTTCTCGTCCTTCATTCGACGATTCTTCACGCGAAGGGTTTGTAGCTCTTCCGTTATATCATTGAGTTTCTTTTTCATATATTCATTATCAGTTTTGCTATCTGCTGTATCCAACACCAAACTCTGAATTTTTTGTACCATTAAAAATCGAACTAAGCTTTCTTGATTCAAGATGTTCCTTAAAACACTTGATACTTTTTAGATGTGGTACCAGCATATACATTTTTAGATAGCAAGGAATCGCTTTCTTTTGAATTCAGCTGACCAGATATTTCAAAAATAGAGAAAATTAAATAAATATTCTAAAAGTTCCCATCTCTAGTTATCTTCTATAAGCAGAGCTTTACTTAGTCCGAATGATATTGCTATTTCACATATGTAATTATACAAAATTTAACAGATACACACTTGGCATCATGTGACATCATAGTTGAAAACTAAAAAATGCCTACGACCGAAGGATGTTTCTTTGGAAGTTTTAAATGTCAAAAAGACGTCTTATAATACAAGGGTTTTTGATATTACTAATACTTTTTCTTAAAGATTCATAACTCTTTGAAGTCAATTAAGGGGTATAAGTCAAAAGTGTATACTTAAACAACCCTCTCTCCTAGTATTGGACTTTTACGAGAAGCACTGACTTCTACAGTTTACGTTTAGGCCAAAATAAAAAATACCTTTGTTTCCCCTAACGCGACCGACCCAATGAAATCGCGCCGACTGAAAAGATTTTTCAAATAAGATGATTTAAATTTTTTTTATATTAGTAACCAAGTTTTATAGAATACAATTTCATCAAAATCAGTTTTTAACAAAACGGCAAACATTGTTCTACCGTGATTTTCAAGCATTTGTTGGAAATAAAATGGCGAGAATTAGTTCTTCATAAAACAACGACGACGTCTCAATCTTATGCCTTTAGCTAAATAGAATTCTTCACTCTTGAAACAATTTGAAAATAAAATTTACAATAACTAATTTAGAGTGTTTCGGAGGTGTCTTGGCGTCTCCATGTGAGTAATTAAATTTTCGAAAGGGACGGTAAACAACGAACAAACAAATCTGTCTGTTGAATTTAAGGTCCGTAAAACATGGAAAGGCCAGCCTCATGAGCAGATGAGGGGCCCACCTAGTGAAAACATCATTTAATTTCACTGCATTTTATTTAATTTGAGTTTTGATCTAATTACCAATTCATCTATGTTCCTATGCTTACTATATGCCATTATGGTATGTTCCTATGCTTACTATATGCCATTATGGAATCATAGGAGTTAATGTAAATATATGTTTCCATATTCATCCTGATATAATTCAGTTGTCCTTTTTCATGCCTTTATTTACGGGATAAACTTTGTGACTATGACATTGTTTATAGCATGATTCGGTTTGGTTCATTTAAATATTGTTTACATACTCTTTCCAAATAGTTTTGAAATCATTTCAATTCAGCTTCCTTAGACGTCCGGTGTATTTTTCTTTAATTAGGTCATTGAAGATTGGTTGTTTCTTTGCTTATAACCCCTTCGAGATTTGTTGGGACGACATTTGAACATTTCCCCATTGCTCCAAATGTAGACGTACTACGCACTTTTTTGCCATTAAGCAGTGGGGGGTCTTTTTTGAGCCAGCATCTTCTGCGACACTTGGACACTTATGATCCCTTAATTTTGAAAAACCGTTTTCAACATTCCTCACTGGTATTTTAACATGCGACTTAAAATTAGCCACATACGTCTTAACTCCAAAGCAAAATGCTCCAGAATCACTGCAAATCTCACGGCCCTCAAAAAAGTACATTGATTGTCTATAAGCACTGGAGGCGGATTAATGGTTTGAAAAAATATACTCGAATGTCCAGTCTTTGCTTATTTGAGAATATTGTCTCTTTTATTCGATTTATATAAATGTACTCTGGCGTGAGATATTTCACAAGTTCAACTAAATTACAGTTGTGAATTAATTAATCATGAATTTTGCTTTTAAACGGCATATGTATAATACCAGTACTTAGCATTTTGTTCACAAATCATTTTTTTTCGTACTTTGTTATTTATAACTGTAATTTTCCATTAAATTTTAAAATGTATTTTCAAAGCTGCTAACAGAAAATAAATTTGTTTACCTACCTACCGACCCAACTTGAGAATTTAGGGTCGGGTTAGGGGAAACAAAGATATTTTTAATTCCGGCCTTACTTGGACATTTAAACTTGTATCATGTATGGAAGTACAGAATTGATAATGCATTAGAAAACCTTTCTTGTGATCATGGGTATGGTGTCAGGGGCACTAACATGTGAAGACCGGGAGCTGAGGGTAGGGTCGTTGTCGTTTTCTTCAAGGACAATTTATATGTGCATTGAAATAACCGATATTTCCGTTTAATTAAATGTTGAGCTAAATATTCATATCGTAAAGGAGCTACCGTACATAGCCCTAGTGTAAAAGTAAGCGTCAACTGTAAAAGTCAGCGCTCCTCGTAAAAGTCCATTACGCCTACGAACACGTGTAAATGGAAAGTATTTATACCAATTTACCATAAATAATTTAACTTCAGTTATAAGAAATTTACGTGTTTTGAGGCTATTTCAATTTCTTCCTTTGTTTAGCGTCCATGTAGGATTAGTTTTGTTTTTATGAAATTCCAAATAAACACAAATTAAAATCGACACATGCAGATGTTTGAAATGCAAATTTACTCCTTTGAGATAAATATGTCTTTTTAAAGTAGCTTACAAAAAAATGTTGTTTAATTAAACTAAAAGCTAAACTTAGTTACAATACAAGCACATTCTAATGCTGATCGCTAGGCGAAGGAACAGTCACTACCTATGTTTACGTCTAAGGTTTGACGCGGCACCGCGAACAAGAATTGAACCCGGGCGTCGATCACGTAGCGAACGCTCTACCACTAGGCATTAAAATATGCAGGGAAATTTTTTTTTAAATCTTTCTCTCAAGAGCTACAGGGCTTGAAAAGTTTAAACTTAAATAAAAGTATCCAGTTGTATTGTAGATTTAAATTGTACAAATTATGACACGTGGGGTAATATGGGGTCACAATATGTATTTTTGAATTATAGTGATGGAGACATGAAGATTTATTAAGCCAAGATAAATCACATTTACCGTGGGCTTCTCCCGAGGGGAATATATTATTCTTTTCCGATTAAATCTTCATCTTTACCGAACATATCTGCGATGAATTGTTTATTATAAAGAAACACTCAAAAAACTTATGATAAACATTGACTTTCAAAATCGGCTCCGCTCTTAAATTCACTTACATTTTTAACTTAAAGTTACTGAAACCCTTTGACGCATCAGCAATTTGGTAAGGTAAACCAAGCTATTGTGACGTTCACTACTCTGGAGTTTTCTTTCCAAGAACGATAACTATATTGCTGGAAAATACATTGACCGTGAAATATGACGTTTTGTGGCCCGATCACGTTATAATCTAAAACCAATCAGATAACGCGTTATGTAGAATAATTATAAGGAGGTCTATTATAGGTATTACAAGGGGGGAAATCTTGTAATGAACAGCATGGTCAACGATACTCAGGTGAGTGATGTGACCCATGAGCCTCCTGTTAGAGTTTCATTGGGATATGACATGAAGTCGATCACATAATCAAAATCTATTGCGCCCAAAGGGCGTTTTAGTACATTTGATCACGTATCGACTTCAGGTCAAATCCCTAGGATACTTTTAAAAATGGTATTTAATTTTTGGCTTAATTTAGACTTTGTTATTGAAATGCAACATATCGTATCTGTGACGTCATATTACGACACAACAGGAATTTTCCAAATAGCTCCTGCAGTTTGCTTTCCATGCACAAGAAAATCTGATCATAAGACTAACTGCATGTCAATAAAAATTGAATGTCAATTTTATTCGTATTGTACTGCATGAAAAGACTTTGACAAATGTAAATATATTTATTAACTGTTCAAATAATTCTACGGAGAAAATTGGCTTCTTTTCAGATTCATAACAAGAACAAACGAGGAGCACGATTCAAGGTTAGATACCAGGGTATATTTTGTACAAGAAGGATATGGAGATAACGAACAGTATTCAATATCAAAGTCCATAAAACAATACAAAATTGGAACAGAGCAAACACAGACCTCCGAAACATCAGAGGTAGGATCAGGTGCCATGGAGGAGTGATGATCCCCTGCTTACCGGTCACACCCGCCGTGTGCTCCTTGTCATGATCAGGAAATAACGGGAAAATCCGTCGTCAATTCAGTGTATAAATAATGGACCACCAATAAGTATAAAATAAGATACAACAATTATAAGAATTTTATTTAATGTTCAATCAATTGTTAAAGCAAAGCGTGCTACTCATCTGGTTATTGTGTTTATACCTCTCAACTTATTTGCTACTTATGTCTTGCTTTGAACATGCCACTCACCCATAAAAGGATATATAAAGATTTTACAAGTATTTCAACGACCTCATTAGAAGAGGCATTTTTGTAAATTCTTAAGTCGTAATAATGACCTTTATAGCAAGGTCGTATTCTGATTGAATTATTTCATATCAATTGTTAAACCTCTGTTTTCATACTGAATTATACCAATGAAAGTTCTGAATACCTGATGATTACATAGGTCTCCATGGCGGATCTGACCGGTTAAAAGATTATTATACTCCTTAAAGGTACGTGATCCCATCTCAATAAATTAAAGTCAAGGCTTTTTGATATCATTCACAGCTGCTTTTCAATAAAAATGGAACTTGTAAAGAATGAAGGCCTACAAGGCGATGTCAATACCCCGCTCTGAGAAAGACATTTATCAATTCTTAAAGTTCATGAAACCTATATTTTTCAAAATAATAAGATCCATATAACCTTTTGCGCATTTAATTCTGTATTTCATTGTTGTCATATTTTTATAAATAATTTATTTTTTCAATCGTGTTTTTAAGATATGTAAAATCAAAAAGAGAAAGCTTCACGTATGATTCGAACTCTCTGCATACCACAGTGTTGGGCACAAGACCAACCGCTTAACCACTACGCTACGAAGTATATGCGTTATCGATGTCTGTCAATGTGAATTAAATGAACGGGTTTCTTGAAGAGGACATTTTTTTTCAAAATTGTTCGATTTTCATGTAGAATGGGTTCAGATTCCATTTAATGGACAAATAAACCCACTAATTCTCGCTGGGTTTAATATTCATGATTTTCGAGGTATGAAGAGACCCTAGTGTTTATGACCACCACGAAATGCAATTTTTCGCACATAAACTACGTAACCATTCTTCACCACTAAATCTAATCCCCATGAACCAACATATTTTCCTGCAAACCACGAAAAATTGACCCCTCAAAAATTTGTGATTTTACAGTATATTTCACATTTACGTTTCTATCACTGGCGCAGTGGCCCGCGTGACGCAGTGGTTAGAGCGTCTGCTATAGAGTCGGGAAGTAAGGAGTCGATCCTTACGTCGCGGGTTCGAATCCCACTGTGGGACGTGGAGACTGTTCCTTCGGATGAGACCGTATAAACCGAGGCCCCGTGTCGCAGTAAGTGTTGGCACGAAAAAGATCACTTATTGCTCAAAGGCCCTGAGTGCCGAGTATAAGACAAAATTTGTAGCCCTCCACCGGCAAGTGGTGGCGTATATATCTGAGTGAAAAATTCTCGAGAGGGAAGTTAAAGCAATATACAATATACAATACGTTTCTATCATTTAAGAGTTAACACGAAATGCAGACTTGACCCCTCATGTTCAAAATTCATTTTTTATGCCTTTGTAAACCCATTTTCAACTACATATGCTTGACTGTCGACTTTGAAAAAGATTGATTGATTGATTGTATATTGTTTAACGTCCCACTCGAGAATTTTTCACTCATACGGAGACGTCACCGTATGCCGGTTAAGGGCCTTTGAAAAAAGATTGAAAGATTGTCAGATGATAAAACGTTCAGTAAAATCAAATAAACTCTAGATCAATCTTTCTATCTTCTAAATGAAGCATTATTTATCATCAAAATAACTTTTTTGACAATGACATTATAATATTCTTCAGGGGGAACCTCAAATAAAACATCAAAATCTCTTTCCTACTAAATCATATTCCATTTCCACAGCATTTGTTTGTTTTCGTATAAAAATATTGAATACTTTAGTGTTTTTAAACAAAAGGGACATAATATTTATCAAAATCTTAAAATTAGGTGAAAGGCGAAGATAGGGAAACTCTTAAACTAGTAAAAAAAAATCGAAGGTCGATAAATAAAAGTAGAGCACAGTTTATTAGAATGTAACATATGGAGATAACGAACATTATTCAAGCTCAAAAGCCCATTACACAATACAAAATTAGGGCAGAACAAACAGGGACCTCCAAAACAGAGGATTCGTACAAGTTTGCTAGATCTTTGCAGTTCGTATAATATTCAAAATTATATTTCAAACATTAGACTATCACTATCACAACAACATCACTTAAATGTACAAAAGCCAAGAAAATACTAATTTTATTGAATTTAGTACACTGCACATTTGAAATAAGTAATATTAATACATTGTTAAGCTGTTTTACATAATTCTATAAAATAAGACATAACATATTTTTTTCAATAATTCTGCAATCTTTTAATTCGATTTGTCTCTAAATCATTTTCTCCTAATCATCATCCTTGTACTGGAAATCTGTGATCCATCATAAAATGTACCTTGCCAAGGTTGACTCCACTCTCCAGGTGCATACGGTCCGTTAAGGTAGGCATCGCTACAACTGTTAAACCACCATCCTCCTATACCCATGGTGTTAACGCATGATCCAGCATTGTCATTGTCTTTGTCATACGTAGAAAATTTCATCCCGTTTATGTTGTTTCCTCCTGTACCGTGTCGTATCCTATCGTCTATAAAATTCGTACAAAATAAGTTAACTTGATGACATTTATTTTTCAAACAATTCAGTATTACTACAGACTTTATGTATGAAAATTGCGTCTTGTACCATGTTTATTAAAACCGCTTTCAAAACATTCATTTGTAAAGTGTGCATTTTTTTTTTTTTTTTTTTTTTTTTTTTTTTTTTTTTTTTTTGTTGACATTTTTGCTCATTTTATGTATTTAGAAATAAAACTTTGTAACTGAATTAATTGATTTTTTTCTAATAGTTCTACTCTTAATGGAAAGGATATTATCATTTACTTTTCTGATCAATTGGGAAACATGAGAATCTATATACAGTATTATGTTTAAGATATGTTATAAAAAATGTAGATTATCTTTATAATAACATTGATTTCATTGTAATTTATAAATAAAAGCATGCCTCTACAAACCTAATCTTCCTGTTGCATTTCCAGCAATGTACAACCTGTAATCGTCTTCTTCTCCAGAAATAGAGAACGTGTCATACTGTATACTGAATGTGGTGCCGTTCTTGGCTGTAATGCTCACATACAATGAACTCCTGTTATCCTTTGTCATCTCATGTATGATGTCATTCCCTTACACGAAATTTAATTTATTTAAAGATAAAAGAATTTTAGGCTTTATTTTCTTCGAAAATATTAAAGCTATTGAATTAATCTAAAAACAAAAAGGAAATCTAAATATGTTGGGAATGTGTTGAGGAAGCTGTATTTATTTACATATTTATGTACTGAGTAAGATTAGGTTAGAAAGTATATAACCTATCCAGTAGCTCGTTGATGGATCTCCAAATCCAACTTTATAGTCTTCCCAACTTCTGCTGAAATTTACCTTGCCATCAACTCTACTCTGTATCACCTGTTTATTATATTTTGAAAAGTCAATCATTAATTCGTTTTAAAAACGCAGGTATTTTATCGAGCAATCATAAATCTTAAGAGTTAGAAATAATAATTATTACTTTTTGCATACTCAAAATATTATATTTTTGGCGGGAAGTTTAGAACTTAATCAAAATAATATATACATTTTCTTTTCAAGATGTGTGAATACAAAAAACATTCCCGCAATTTGTACCACTAAGACAATCCATGAAATCTCTTCTTTTGAACTAAAACTTGTATAATTCAGAATATATTGTGTATTTCAAAATCTTGCTATAAGTAAATCTTTGCACCTTTTCGTAAAATAAGTTCAAGGAATAATTTTCAATAGAACCATTAGTGTTCGGATTAGACAAGATTAACAGTACTTACAGTCCAACCCCCTCCGGCCGTCGACATATCACACTGGACTTGTACACCTACAAGATTCTTCTTGGAATCATAGCTGTCCCAGGGATAGATATCATATACAGCAGATGTTCTGGTACCACTTTCATATAATTTTTTGCAGTCTTTCGATGAACCTGTAATTAAATGATATTGTTGAATTGATTGATTGATTGTTTGATTAAATGTATGTTGTTTTTGTCAACATATACCGGCGAAGGGCTCCAAAATTAGACCAATACTCGGCACTTACGACATTGAGCAGTGAGAGATTTTTATCGTGGCAACGCCTACACGGCCGGGAGACTTTGGTCTGAAAGATCACATCCGAAGACCTGTGATTTTAAATTCAAGTACCCGGCACTTGGCCAAGGAACAGTCACTATCTTTGTTTACGTCTTATGTTTGAATCCGCACTCTGAACGCGAATAGAATCAAGTTTTCTTTTTTCGCATATTTCTTATGTCATCGTTTGAATTTGATATCCCAAAATAAAGTACATATTTCATAAAGATGTTAGATTTTCAAAAGAAATCGTTGTAAACCTCTTGAAAAAAAATAAACTGTGCTTCATATACAATTTTCTGGCCCGGGGGGGATTAGTCAGGAACATTATATGACGTTTCATTAAATACCACAAGTAGTTCTAAGATTATGGGTTAACAACATCCTTGTGACAATAAACTTATACGTTGAAAGAGTAACACTGGTACAATGATAGTTTGCTGATAAATTTGGTGCAATGGAATTCCTTTGTATATAAAGGACTTGTAGAATCAACCTTTCTTATGGTTGTGGGAAGGGGAAGGGAGATTAGGAATTTTCCTAAACTTACTAAGCCAATTATCCTTGCCAAATTATTAAGGTTTCGTGTTTCCGAATGGGAAGGGAGTTCAAGGTCTTTTCGTTATGTTACATAAAAAATTCAATAACTGAATTTAATGACTTCAATTTCCAAAAGGAGTCTGGAACCCGACCCCTTCTTTATTTTCGGATGTGTCAATAAGAAAATAGACACTACGAATATTAATTCCTACATTTATACAGTGTGTCTTTGTATTATATATGAAGCACTTACCAGTTACATGTAAGAGATGTGTTAAAATTCTCATCAGTTGTGTGTTAGATACATTTTGAGCTGCACGAAGATCATCCAGAGAAAGTGAAAATCTTCGTAAACTGTTTTCAACAAACTGTACACGTGAACTTAAGTTATCTTGCTTCTCTGTGGCCTCCATCCGCTTGTTCAAAATTTTTAATTCTTGTTGGAAAGCAGTCCTAGATTCATTAAAGTTTTTAATATGTTCTGTAAAGAGAGTTTTTACAACACCCAGTCCTATCTTTTGTGCTTCATAACTATTTTTGTTTTCTTTCACCTCCATCTTCAAACTCTGAATATTCTGCTGAAACTCTTTTTTCTCTTCTTCCTTTGTCATATTTAAATAATCGAATGTTTTGTTAAACTTTCCGAGCTGTATTTTGATTTCTATGGCATCTAAAGTTATCCCGTCATTTTTTTTCTGGAGACTAGATGTTTGGTTTCTGAGGAACAGTAATTCCTTCTCGTGTAAGGTTTGTAATGATTCTATCGAATGGTTATAATGATCACTCAGAGTCTTCAGTTCGTGTCGCAGTCTTTCGTTCTCGTCCTCCATTTGACGATTCTTCACGTCAAGGGTATGTTGCTCTTCCGTTACGTCAGTAAGTCTCTTTTTCATAAATTCAATATCATTGAATGTTTTATTAAACTCTCCGAGCTGTTTTTTTATTTCTGTAGTATCTAAAGAAATCCCCTCATTTTCTTTCTGAAGACGAGATGTTTGGTTTCTGAGGAACAGTAATTCCTTCTCGTGTAAGGTTTGTAATGATTCTATCGAATGGTTATAATGATCACTCAGAGTCTTCAGTTCGTGTCGCAGTCTTTCGTTCTCGTCCTACATTTCATCCTTCACGTCAAGAGTATGTTTCTTTTACGTCATATATTCATATATTCAATATCATGTTTGCTATCTGCTGCATCCAACACCAAACTCTGAATTTTTTGTACCATTGAAAAGCGAACTAAGCTCTCTTGATTCAAGATGTCCCTTAAAACATTTGATACTTTTCCAGATGTGGTACCAGCAAATACATTTTTTGCTTGCAGGGTATCGTTTTCTTTTGAATTCAACTGACCAAAGGTCTCAAAAATAGAGAAAAGTAGACAAATAAGTCTAACAGTTTCCATCTCTTTTGTAAACTTCTTTAATCAGAACTTCTCCATGCCTGAATAGAAGTGTTATTACAAATCGAATTTATACAAAAAAACCGATAACCATGTGACATTATATGTTCAAGTACCTGAAAACGAAACTTTGTTTAAGGCCGAGCTTCATGTTCATAGATATAAGGATGTTTTTTGGAAATTCGAAGTATGTCAAAAAGACTTCTTATTATAAAAAGTTTTTTTAATACATAAGTACTCGAATACATCGAAACTTAGCTCTCTGAAATCACTTAAGGAGTAGAAGTGTTCAAGTAAAGACCCAGAGTTGGTATTTCGCCAATGTCATGTTTATTGGAGAGTACTGAGAATCATATAAACTTCCTCGTAGCGCATTTACAAACTCCGATAATTATTTCTATATTTTATTATGTTTATATATTTTTCGTAAACTTATGCTCTCATTCGGATTATAAAACCCATTATAAGCCGAACACTTGTACTAGATATCTCTCCTTTATACTAAAATTAATAACCAGCCTTTCTTCTTTGATGCGTTTATAACAAAACCAAACAAATCATTATTACCGCGCTAATATTGGACAAGAGCTAATATGTTATATGAAGGGTTTTTAGCATGTTATATTCTCTAAACACATGTATGTGATATCAAAAGAACATAACCATTACACAAAATTTATATGATTTAAGTTGATTCAAGAATACAATTCTGTATTTTTTCAGAGCTAACATTATAGGTTTTGTATATATCCCTTGTTTAAGATTTTATGTGGTTTTGCCAAGTGCTAGTAAAACATTTTTTTGTTCGAAGCTAAGTTAACTAGATATCCTAATATTGAAATATTTATGGAAGTTTGTAAATGTGCTAAGCCATGTCATTTCCTACGTGCACTTTTCCATTATTATGGCGATACGATATATCCTGGTGAGCTTGAAATAAAAGATACGACAGAGTAGAACACATGTGTTTCATACTAAGACTATTTTACTTGAAAAAAACGTTAATGGTATTCTAACAACGAAGCTTTGTGATACTGTAGATTCCTTATTTTTCGCACATGAGCTCTTCAACGGCAAATCGCAATAATAATAATCCTCAAATAGACGGTTTATGAACAGATTGTTCAGAGATTTCAGCACCATAAAATTAAGGTGAATTATTCTATTTCGCGTGTGGTGCTTCTCGCGAAATTACGCGATAATAAATTCCACGCGTATAATTAGGACTTTACAGTAAATGTGATGACTTTAACTTTTCTATATGTCAACTTCCCTTATTATGCAGCAATATATACTTCATTACCTGCATACGGAGTTTATAAATCGTGAAATTGACTTTTAATTACAGATACGCAAGAGCATGCTCATAATTTTTTTAGTTATTCATTTGTATAAACAATTTCTATAAGCACATTATAAATTATTGGCAACAAGTTGATGAACACACAGAATAGTCATGATGCAACTCATTGAGCTGTTTAAAGTCATCATTTCTCATAAGTCATAAGTTCTACGGTCGATAGAATAACCTTGTCGACAAAAATAATTTAACATGCGTTGAGTCAAAAGCTGACTGACGTTTCTCTTACTGAATTCACGACGATTTTTCCCGTTATTTCCCGATCATGACAAGGAGCACACTGCGGGTGTTTCATACACATTGTGCTAAGTTTCTGAGACAAGGATATTGAAATGGAGTTAAGAAGAAATTCCTCATATTTTTAGGGTTCTTGTTCGTTTAAAGCGTTGTTCTTTTATTCAAGTACTTTTCATATAAGGAAGTACTTTCAAAAACGTCTTTACGTCTGAAACCTCTTAACAAGATCAAGTGTTTAGGTACATAAGTTTGGACTTCTCTTTCTGTTATTATCATGATTATGTCATAGTCATAGTTTATTTACTTAATACTTCGTCACTATATGTACTCAGTAATTAGAAGCTAATATAATTATTTTCTGGAGCTGAAATGAAGATACAAACTAGAAAGCAATGTGTTGAAGGTATTCTGAAATATATCATTTAAGAATTAAAGTAGTCATAGCTTGAGATATCTTATTCAATTTTGTATATTTCAGATTATGATTGATTTTGGATTAATTATAACACACATGTCAAATAGATGCATGAATAGAATATCATAGAACATGTTTACTAAATTATACCTTATCATATCTTTGTAGATGATAAAACCGCTCTTAAATCACAATCAAAACTGGACCCAGTTACATATATAGTAATCAAGTGTGCTTAACTCATTTGTTTAAAATTATTAAAGTTTCAAGGTTTGATCTGTTAGAATTTTGAAAAATTTGGTGATTCCTAAATTTTGAGGATCCATATCTGATTTACACCCCTTCTAAAATAATATGTTACACACTTTATTCTAAAGTATCTTATTGAAAGATACGCATCTGGAATGACAAAATGTGTGTAGACTGTTCATTTGGGGTTTGCGAGTTAAGAGATATTTACCAATGATATTTGTGTTTAGTTCGCCGAAATCTTAGACATCTGCAAGACAATAAGTGGTTTATACAGAGGATATAGAGATACCAAAAAGAATTCAAGCTCAAAAGTCCATTCAAACTACACGACCTGGGAGCAGAGCAAACAACGAAAAAGACCACGAAAAATCAGGAATGAGACATGGTGCCATGGAGGAGTGGGCATTCTCTGCCGAGAGGTCACACCCGCCGTGTGCTCCTTGACATTAACGGGGAATAACGGGGAAATCCGTCAACAATTCAGTGTGTAATTAATGGTCTGACAATTAGAATGAAAACACCAGTCAGCATCTGACGTAATTATAGATCATCTTTGTTAACGTACTAGGGTTTCTGTTCATTGCATATAAAGTCTTCATTTGTTCGATCTTCATTATTCTTAACAAAACTTTTTTTTTATTCTGCACGTTTTATCAAAATGATTGGGGATGTCCCACTTTAGAAAGCTTTTTCATATGTTCGATTTTTTCCAACTTCATGACAAGTCCCACATTTCCCGAATTTTAAATTTATTTTTCTGTTCACATGAGCTTTCATTTGCACTCTGTTTCTTTTAGCTGTTTCTGCTAGCTGATTGCTTACGACGTCCTTTGACTTCTTGAGCAGCAGTAGAGGTAGTTTCTTCACTGTCTACTTCTTTCAGGTAAATAGAAGAATTTGCCCTACAATTACTAACTGCGCTCTCCAGTGCCAGTTTGATATCACAATGTAGCCTCTTTTTCAATTTCTTAGAAATTACACCACTAACAGTACTATCGTACAACATAAAATTCTTTAAGGTTCCTTTCCAGTTTTAGCTATAACACCATATCTGAAACATAATGACCTTTTGTCTCAATTTAACCTCATTGCTGTGTGTGAAATCTACATGTCTTCATACAGTTATGTTTTCCCGGGCTGCACAGCATTCCTTGAATTTCTTTAACAAAGATAGTCCTTATTGCTATTCGGCATTGTCATCGTGTTTCATTCCCATCTTGTTTGATTATGTAGAACAATGCACTGCATAGATCCTTTTCGTCTCCTTCCTGCATAGTTATGTCTTAATATAACCGCATACCGAGTAGCATGTTCTCATTTCATAAATCGTTCGGGGGGATTGTCATCTGAAAATGAAAAATCCAATTTCGATGGTTGTCTTATATGCTCCAACTGAGATTATGTAATGCTACTGCGACTGATGAGGGAAAATAAGAGTGAATATGTAGAACACAACAGCATGAACAGTCATTTTATTAAATGTCCCGGAACTGTTTTCATGTATTTACTTTTTTTTTTTTTTTTTTTTTTTGGATTTACACGAATAAACATAATAATATTTTTAAAAAATCTCCACACTTACTAAATGGATTTTTCTAGATAAACTTAATAAACTTCTTCCCTGAGATACGGAAGCCCTTTTAGGACCTATCGAAAAATATTTTTGAATCCGATATAACGAATTGTCGAATTTGTTATAACGAATTTAATTCATTAAGAAATTGTTTGCTTTCTAGACTCCTCCAGAAATTCAACTTTCTCCCCGAATAAAAGTTTGAACAACAAGACCACATATATTTAAGGAAATAGCATATAAAACTGTTTTTGTGCTTTAAATTTTGTAATTCTTTGCTCTTCTCAGGCCTTTGCTGTTTCATCAAGTGCATCTTATTGTAAATTTGTTTTGAGGGTTTAAAGCAAAATGAATTCAAGTTTCATTATCTGTTTGAATTTCAGACAAACGTGGATAAATACAATTTTTAATTTTTTAAAAATGATTGTTTAGATATATTCCGACACGCTGTCCGTTTTACTCATTTTTCAAAATATAGGGTGACCTTTGAGTATTAAACTTTTTTACTATCAAATGTTGCTTTAAAAAGTGTGAACTACCCCCAAAATGATGTCCATCAAATTTGCTATGAGTCTTAAAGTCAATCAAACATAATCAGTGATAAAATGTTATTATTTTGCAAATATACATTGGTTGTTGTATTTTCTTGTCGCCAGGTAAGGTGCCCATTTTTTATGCCCATTATATTCTTTTTGGTCATGGAAATCCACCTGCTCATGTGTGTATAAAACAGACATTGGTTGCTGTAAATTTCACATATTTCAGTTAATATTTCTTTGGGATTCTGAACAAGTTTTACAGCAGCTTTACTGAAGCGTTTAATTTCACTCTAGTTTACTGTTTCTTTACCATTCATTTCTAATGCAGTGTCTCGAATAGCCCTTGTTTTCCAGTTTCACACAATCAAACTATGTGATGAAAAGTGGTCACATAAACTGCTATCAATTCATTAAAGATTCAATAATGAGGGTAAGTCAAGGTTAATGTCATATAATTTCTATGTTGTATGTCATCGAGCTAATGACATTATTTATTGAACAGCCCTCGTAATGTTTTGGAGGTCTGTATTTGCTGTGCTCCTATTTTGTATTGTTCTATGGACTTTTGAGCTTGAATACTGTTCGATATCTCCATATAATTCACTAATGAATAGACGACGGGGCTACAAAATTTAGCTCACATTTGAATTAAATTTGAATTTATCGGCATGCCATAGGGTGTTGATCCTGCATTTTCTCAGTGGATATGACTTACACTTTCACTCTTAATGAAAACGTTTCCTTAAATGTGAGTGACATTTCAGCAACAGACATTTGTTGAAGGGAGGGGTGATATGCAGTTCATTATTTATCTTGTGGAAATGAGAAATGACAGCTACGGAAATGCTAAATTAAGTTGGCAAGGAAATTAACTTTTACCATGTAGTCAATTATAAAATGCTATTATATTTCTCCATTTAATTATATCTGAAAATATATTTTATAAGAAATAGTATAACTTCATTTCAACGTAAAAAGCAGTTGACAAGTAAATCTTTTTTATGATATTATGATCTTCTTTAACTGTTGACTTGATTTTAGATGCCGTGATGGTAAGTTATTCACTTTATAAATGTCAATAGGTTTCAACATTATCAGTAAAATTTACATAATTGATCATTATATATTTTGATCAATTCATTTGAATTTATCGGTATATGGTCTTCTAGATGTTATATAACGCTTATTTTAAAAGTACAATGTATTCAGTCACTTTATGTTGTGAATATTATTAATTATGATAAGAATTGTTAAGAATTGTTTGGAAAATCAATTTTATATGTTCCTATATTATAAAATGTTTTCCACAAATCATATATAATTACAATTTATCAGCTAATATATAAATCTAATAAAGATTGCTTGAGAGAAAGTAGTTGCTAAAATTGATATAACTTTTTTTAATTATATTTTCATCATTGTAGATCCAATAGCATATAGAAATTAATTTATGCTCCGGAATTTATTCGTAAGTTCTAGACTTTAACCCTGTACGTTATTTTACTTTTTTATATGAATAATCAAGCCATATCACCCTGTTTAGCCTAGTTTTTACTGAGAAGTGTTCAGTTTATATAATTATCTTCGTTTGGTGTAAAAATTTTGAAATGAATATGTTTTATAATTCAAAATGAAAGCATACTTTTTTTTTTAAAAAAAAAGTGTTATATAATTAAATTTCGTAGCAATTAAATAACGCATGAAGTGTATTGCAAAAATGTTAAATGTATCAAAATTATGATTGATAACGCTCTCTAAAGATGTTAATTTTGCAAGTCATTTTATTGTAAAACGCATCCTCAAATGTACGTTAGGGGATTATTAGGAAATATGTTATGACTGTTTTGCATTATGTTTTGAAAATATCTATCATAGTTTCATTTTTTATTTAAATTTACGAAACAAATAAAATGTAATCACTATTATGTCATTATTTTTTCAAACATCAATAATAATGGTCATTAAAAGAACATAATAAAACTGTAACTTTTATCAACAACATTATATATTTCAAAACTATGGATTCTGACATATTTTGTAAAAATGACTTAAACATTTTTAAAAAAGGTTGTGCAACCAATTGTTTAAAGCACTCTCCGGATTCTATACAAGGCTTTTAAATATTTGTCGACATAAAGAACAATTAAATTTCACCATAATAAGCCCCTCCTGACCTCCTAGAGTAGCACTACTTATAGTGATCTATTTATATCTTAAAGAGTCAGCATAAAATAACAATCATCTATAAATCCTTCTTTATTGTGTTGAAATGGCTATAGCACAAACTTCCGCTATCTATTTAAACATATTTAGGAATAAAAATATTATTGAAGTTTTCTACGTCTTTTTTGGCAATTAAAAACTGGAAAATATTTTTGATAGAATGTTTTTCATAACAATATAGAAAAAACAAGATTAAAAAAAAGTCTTAGTGATATGTTGAAAAGTTATTCAATTTGCACACTACAATATTCTAAATCAATGCATATAAATTTATGGATTGATATTTGATACTTGCAAATGCATTTTTCTGTTGTTTTAAAACAAATTTATTATGTGTAAGTATTATGTGCATTTGAAAGTTGTTTCCTATACGCTGATTTTTTAAAATAATAATATTCTAAATGTCTAATTGAAATCAGAAACCACTTATAATTGCAAAGCATGACACTGATTAAAGAGAAATAAAATGCATTATAAGAGGGATGAGTCCTTGACTTCTGTTCTTAAAATTGATTTGGAATTCCACGAATTCAATTAAGTTAAAGTGACAACCAACTGTCACCTGGAAATAGTCATTCCTGTTATAGTATGCATATAATTTAAAAAATTGTAATGAATTTTGAAACGAAATAAGGTTATTTCAGAAAAAAAAATCTTTTTTGTAACTCACTTGACGCATAGATTCTATGCAAATGATAGGTCAATACTTTTAAGGATCCGGTTTTAATTTTACATAAAAGTAAAGCATTCTGATAATCACTTCTCTATTGAAATTAAATCTTTTTGAATGACTCATAATAATATAGCAAGTACAGTTAAACTTATTAAACCTGACACCCGTGCAATCCGTCACACTGCGAATTCTGACATTAAATTTTTTTTCGATTTTACTACTTTCCATATTTTTTACACTGTTTAATCCGAATCCGACACCATGTCTATTCCGACACAAAATTCATACCCCAGTGCTTGTCGGATTTGACAGGTTTCATTGTACATATTTGTTTATTATAGTACCAATGTGCATACAAAGCAAATATATTATTTATGGACATTAACACTTTGCACTCTGTTTATATGTCATTTAGTATATACACAGACAGAAAATTCTTACTAATGTTTATGGTCTTTTTAATTTTTTTTTACAAACCAACTTGAGATCTTTTTTATTGAATTTAAGGATAAAACATCTTTTTAAATTTTACTTTTTTAAAACATTTGCAAAAAATGATTTAAAAAATGATATTTTCAAAATTGCGGTATACGTATTCAAAATTTTGTTTTGTTATATGTGTTTTTTGTTAACCTTAGATATAATTCTTAATAGTTATAAATAAATAACGGCAAATAAAAAATAATGGCATATAAACAATTTAGATTTTAAGAATTATTCTAAGAGACGTGGTCTGATTAAACATCAATTTAATGTTAATGTTTCCCAATTAAGATTTCAAATATTCTATAGGCAAATGAATATTTTGGATTGTCATAGGTCTTAACATAAATTTGATTTGATTTTGTGCATAGTTAAATAAAAAAATATGATATTACACTTTTTATGGTCACTATTGGCTGTTGAATTTTAGAGATATGTAGTCTGAGACATGTTGTTTGAAATGTAACCTGCAAAGATGTGTCTTTTATGGGTGTTTTAGTTAATTTATGACTTAGTCAAGGTATTCAAATAAAAAAAAATATCAGTTTGACAGAAACTTTTGAAAGTACGGACCTACCTTAATACTTTCCTACTTTCCAATCATATGTTCAGGAGAACGTATATTTTGATTATTCACAGCAGTTTATAATATCTTAAAATGAATACAATTTTAGACTACAATTCGAAATGTATTCACTGCCCTTGTAACATCTGCAAAATGTCTTGTGGCGATTTTATTAGAAAGGATAAGATAACGACCTGCACGAAAGGCTGTAGGTGCCAGATAAAAATATATTTTATTTGGCGACCGCCACGAATCTGGTGGGGGCCAAAAAAATTATTTAGTTTCCGCCATTTATTTCTGGAGCGGTCGATAGATAATTATATGGTGATCGCCTGAAAATGATATGACAACCACCAGACATTTTTTTCTACCTCGCATTTACTGGCTTCCGTAGACCAGTGATCACTGATAAATCCCATTAACGATTTAAAATCGAGAACGAGACAAATACAGCTGGTTTTGAGTACGACATGATTGTTGTGTTGTTAATGAAATCTATGAGAACAACTACAGTGCTCTGCAGTGAGTGTTCCTTTTACTGACCAATACATACTGCGTTAGTGTCTGATAGGAAAGGGATGCTCAAACCTCCTGGACAAATGATCCGATCTCTTAAATTTCAAGAAGTCCGTTTTAAGGTGTAATATCCCTCTGATAAGAGAGATAACTTTCCTAGCACGTCGATGAATTGTCTCCGCAGAGTTTACTATAAGTAATTACGAACAGGCCTACCATTTCATAGTCAACTCATGCCAATATGATCAATGTACAAATATCTATGTCTTGTTTCTATTGCCAATATTTTCATCAATTACTTAAATTAGTTAAGCTATAACATGTACACCCCTTTCCTTTAAACTCTGAAAATTGAAATATTTCTATTTATTAACGTATAAATGTTTTAATTGTTACCAAAAAAAATTTCAGATGCAGAATTTCTATGATTAGATAATTTTTTTTTTTTGGTCTCAGTAATAAATAATTTTAAGAACGATAATGGATAGACAACTCTTGTAGATAGATGTATCTTATTTTACAAGTATATACAACAATGTGATATTCTGATTTAAATAGGAACGCTTCATTGTGTTTTTTAATGTTAATTAGATAGGTATGATTAGTAAATATCATTTTCATATGTGCCTTTATTTTTAATTTTATTGTAAGAGGAAAAAATATTGATCTTTCTTTTTAAAAATTTCAAATTTTCTTCATACTTCTAACTATTTTCCATTTGAATCTAGTGCTTTCGCTGTTGATGAAAATCAGTGTTGGGTATTTAAGAAAAAATGATGAAATTTGGAGCATAGGTATATTTCACCTTAATGCCCCTATTCACAGATTTGTATTTCTTTAGATTTTATAGATCGATCACATTTAAAAAATTCCGAACAAATTGTAAAATTGAGCCAACAACTGAGTAGAAATTAAATATACATGTATGTATACGTTACCTTTATTGTTGGCACGTGTTTTCCTATTTGTTTGAAACTTTGATAATAACAAGAAAAAATGGTTATTTTCGAACGTTATTCCTTATCTCTTACTTTCTGAAAATTTTAGTTTATAGTTACATGTAAAACAGAGAGGTGTACTTTATTTCTGAAAAATGGGAACTACCGCCTCTTTGGTCAGTTTATAGTTAATTATAAAACATTTATTCTTAAATCATTAGAAATTTAATAAAATGACTAATTAAATTCACAACACGGGTCTTAATTATTTCTTTCATCAGTCGACGTTCTGTGTGTCTGACATGAAAAATGTGTAAACCTGAAAATTCACAAGTTGAAGCCATAAACTTATCATGTTTCAAACGTTTGACTGCAGACAGGTTAAAAATAAACGACGAAATTTCTTCTCTTTGGACAAATTTATTCAGAAATACATTGTACATTCACTTTTTCAAATTATATATTTTTTTTTGATTGTTTGTTTATATGTTTAACTTGATTCTTATTTTGTTTTAGAGAAAAACACATTACATAAAGATATATGTTTATTCTAGCATAAAATTCCAAATATGATTTTATTTCAAAGTAAATTTGGTAAATATGAAGACATCGAATTCTCTTGCAAAAGATGTCATTTAGATTAGTTCTTGTGGTTATATATCTTTGGTAAGATATTTGTCTTTCTTTGTTTTGAGTAAGAAGTCCGTAAACTGTGTATTTATACTATCTTGTCTAAAATTTATAAGGAATATAGATATACTCATACACAAATAAGGAAATAACTTTTGTCATCAAAAATTAGTATCATAAAATGTATAATTATTGTAGATATTTAGCATAATGCTAACAATTAATTACTCCACCTTTGCTGTCTTAATAAGTATAATAATAATAGTGCGGAAATGACATCCTAAATGACATTATACTTTATATGACTTATAAGATCTTAATTAGTATAACAATAGTCCGGAAATGACTTATCCTAAATGATATCATATTTAAGATGACTATTAATTTGTAATTGTCATTAAATTTCCCACCTCGTTCTTACTAAAGGAAAGAAAATCGTGTCATTGACATTTTCTTAGATTTAAAAAATGAAACGAAAAAGTAGACTTCAGAAAGATTTGCTTGTTAAATTGTTTTGTTTAGGGATTGATTTATTCATTCTAAAACCACTCACCAATAAAGGCTGCAAATTTACTCGGCACTCGGAACCTTTTCGCAGTGAGGGATCTTTCAGTAACAAGCTTTAAGAGATCTCGGTTAATATGTTTTCATCCGAAGAACCATACTCGACAAAAGTCCTTCTTATAAGTCTGTACATTACAGGATTTCATGATTGAGTAATTCTACAAAAATTCTTGTACACAGTGACCAATATACCACTCTGTTAATTTTTTTTTTATTATTTTCGACAATGCAGTTTAAAATAAAAAGGGATATTATGGTGTCCTGCGTTTGCTCATATAAGGTTGTTTTGCCTGAAAATGTCAAAAATGATGTAATTAAATGATTTATTAACCTGCATATGGATTTTATATATCTCATTTGATTCGATACACAAGAGCATGCTCTACGTTTGAACATTTCGAAAACGAGGTAAATTATTGACAAACAAGTCGATGAAACAAGAATATCAGCAGTCTCGTGTAAAGTCATCATTTCGGAAGTTCTATGATCGATACAATGACCTTGTCAGCAAATACAATTTATCATTGGGTTAAATGCTGACTGACATATTTAATATTAATTGTTAGTCCATTATTTATACACTGAATTGACGGCGGATTTTTCCGTTATTTCCCGATCATGACAAGGAGCATATGGCGGGTGTTACCTGTCAGCAGGGGATGCTCGCTCTTCCATGGCACCTGATCCCACCTCTGATGTTTAGGAAGTCTGTGTTTGCTCTGCTCCTATTTATTTTTGTGTTATGAACTTCTGATCTTGAGTCTGACACATCTGTTGCATACTTGGATATTTTACTTGAAAAAGACGTTAATGGTAATCTAACAACCAAGCTATATGATAAACGTGATGACTTTAACTTTTCTATCGTCAACTTCCCTTACTTATGCAGCAATATACCTTCATCACCTGCATACGGAGTTTATATATCTTAGATGATTCGATACGCAAGAGCTTGCTCTACGTATGAACAATTTTTAAAACGAGGAAAATTATTGACAAACAAGTTGATGAAACAAGAATTTCAGCCGTCTCGTTTAAAGTCATCATTTCGTAAGTTCTATGGTCGATACAATGACCTTGTCAGCAAATACATTTATCATTGAGTCAAATGCTGACTGAAGTTATTCATACCAATTGTTAGTCCATTATTTAAACACTGAATTGACGGCGGATTTTTCCGTTATTTCCCGATCATGACAAGGAGTACACAACGGCAGTGACCGGTCAGCAGGGGATGCTCACTCCTCCATGGCACCTGATCCCACCTCTGATGTTTCGGAAGTCCGTGTTTGCTCTGCTCTTATTTTGTGTTGTTTTTTGGACTTGGAGATTGAATACTGTTCGTTATCTCCATATCCTGCTTGAAAGAATGAATCTAAATTCAGAATGCAGTACGTTTTCATTAAAATATATGTACATCTAGTATATACATGTATTACTATACTGTACGGCTATTTCTTTGAGTAATATAACTTAAGGTAGGGTTCTTCTCATATTTCTAATATTTAAAAATTAATGAAATTTTCACAGAATCAAGAAGACAATATCAGTAAGTGATAGTATCAGTGAAATTAAATTTGACCATTTTATATTAAAGGCAAGGTCAGGTCAAGGTCATTATCTTTTTCCTTGACATTAAGAATTAAAAAAAACTGTTGCTAATCATGTGATACCTACTTCTATTTCAAAAGTTTAATGATTGTTCTTTTTGCATAAAAACATATTACTATATCGGGTCTATAGCATGATATTACCAAATTTACATAAATAATTTAACTTAACTGGATATTAGTTAATCCGAATTTTCTCTGTTTTTCTTAATTTTTAAGGATTATTAGTTATTTTCATATGCTTCCTATATTTAACTTTTTCTTATTTTCACACATAATAAAGTAGTCTTATAAATGTACAAAATGATACAAAAACAAAAAGTTTTGATCGTTTACTAAGAGAGAAAAAAATACTTTTTATGGATTTTTGGCTCAAATCTGCACTTTGATAGGAAGTGTTGAAAAGCTAATGAAGTTCTAGTTTATTTGAAAAGTCATATTTTTTTTATATATTTTGAAAGTTTAGTCCCTCATTATTAATCTAACTTACATTTGAAAATTTCTCAAAGTCTTCGATTGTGTAAAAATTATAACTAAATTCATTGTTCTACTATAATTTCGAGAGGCAGAAAAGAAGATATTTTAATACGCCACCATTCCGCCAAAAATATAGTCCCTGCTAGTTTTCAAAATTTCTATTTAATGTTGCACAATTGTGATGAGGAAAGAAAAATATGGTCTTTTAAATTCCTTACACCTCAATATGTAAGACATATAAGCAAATATGCTTTGAATGTTTCATCTAGTCATAAACCAGAGAAGAATCCTACCTTAACATCATTTTTGCAGATGTGGTGAGTAATGATAAATGTTTATTTTAAAATCATTATTAAAGTCAGCATCAATAACAATTGATCTAAAACGTGGTGAATGAAAAATAAATTTATATTTCGGTGTGTGATCTATGATAATGGACTCATGTACTGAGTCCTGTACAGTCTAAATTGCTTGATCGGTTCCAGAACCAGAGAGTAAGGTATTGTCTTTTAGTTGTTTCATTGAATTTTACAGATAAGACACCACGATGTTTCAAGTTAAAATAAGCAGTATTTGTTTATATTTACATTTGCAAATGTTTTCCTTTATATAACACTACTGAAAGCAAGCGTTCTTATAACTGTATAAATACAGGTACGGGGTCAAGAGGTCATAGATGTGCGTTTGGATAAACGTTCGACGTAATTTCTCTGTGACGTCATAAAGGGTCGACACGCGTTTAGTGGATTACATACATGCCGTTGGGTTTGAAAAATAACGCATTTCACATGTTAAAAGTGACAATCAGGCAAATATAAAGTATGAATAAGTCACAAATGTAAATATAAGTAATAATATATCATTTTTTGTTAAGTTGTTGATGAACAATGATACCTTATTTCTTAAAAAGCACCATTGGAATATCATTTTCATATAAAGTTCGATAAAAGGACCATTAAAAGAACTTAAAGGTGTTTATTTTGTAATTAAATGTTGTGGATATTTTCTTAAATAAACAAAATGATTCTCATTTAATACATAGGATATAAAAGGCTATAAATGCCAAATATTTGATTTTTTTAATACTTTCGCGGATTTTACGTTTCTTTCAGTTTTTGTCCTGTCACAAATTTCATCAACAACTTAATTAGAGAACGTAATTTTACAAAAATATGCGTCGTTTTTATTTTATTTATATATTAGATGGAGGAATTTTTTTTTTTACATTAAATTAAGTATGATTTTTTTTTTTTTTTTTTTTTTTTTTTGATTTACCGAATGATCTGCAATCGTTGATTTGCTCTGACTTTTGTGACATGTGGTTATAATAAAATTTTAGACTCTCTCTCTCTCTCTCTCTCTCTCTCTCTCTCTCTCCAAAATAAACTGTAAAAATACCAGTTACCGACGTTTTATTGCAAAATATGTATATGCATAGGTATACTATTTTCAAAGCTTATTTTAAAACCAGCTAGTGAAATTAAGAGATTAAAAAACCAGAGATAGATTAAAAAATATTTGAACGATTTTATCGCCTAATTAAAAAAATTAACAATGGAAAGAAAAATAAACGAAAACTACAATTAAAACTAAAAACAAATATTTTTTCCATCAAAATTTGATAGGGAAAATGATATTTTTAAAATAAAAGACATATGATATGGTCTTATCGTTTTATTGTTTTCTGTTATTTATATTTCAACTACGTATTAAGATAAACACATTTATTTTTTAGAAGAAAAAAGGAAGAAAAACAGAATATTCAAGGTAGCACTGAGGTCAAGAGCATAGCAAGAGTAATTAATTTGTCTTATCAAAAGATAAGATAGTTAATTAAACAACAGGTATCTTATAAACAATCATTCATTGTCAGAAGTTACGTAATAATTCATTTTTTTCAAACTCTTGATGACTTAATGGTACTAAAGGAAAGCCTGCGTTTTGACATTGCACACAAAGTTAAAGTATAAATAAATTAATTATGATAATAAGATGGATATTCCAAAATTCTTACGTTGTTATCGTTTAAAAAATACAAAATAATATTTTTCTTCTTAGATAAATCAGATTCATTGATGGAACAATCAGTAAACTTTAGAATTATTTCAATTTCAGCTCTGTTTCATGTTAGTCATTAAAAATTTGACATACATGGAGATGACGAACAGTATTTAAGATCATAATCTATTAAACAATACAAAATAGGAGCAGAGCAAACATGGGCCTCCAAAAAATCAGAGGTGGGATCAGGTGCCATAGAGGAACGAGCATCCCCAGCCGACCGGTCACATCCGCCGTGTGCTCCTTGTCATGATGAGGAAATTACTATAACATCCGTCATCAATTCAGTGTATAAATAATGGACTAACAATTAATATTAAAAACGTCAGCATTTGAATAATGATAAAATAGTAATTATTGCAAATAATTTCATTTATGTGACATGTTCTTGATTAATAATGTTATTATATAGCAGTGTCTGTATTTTACCTAACTTTATATTAAGGAGCTTTACCGTTCATTTTATTGAACTAATTTTACCCTTCTCCTATACCTAAATTTGGGTTCAACCAATCAGACCCCCCTTTTGCCTAAGGACATCATGTTACAATGTCAATATGGTGCTGGGGGTCAGATTGCATAAATATTTTGCCTAAAATGTGTAATACTCTACATCTGAGTCCCCCTTTTTCTGCCCCCAATTTGTTAATAGTGTTTACTTTTCCATCATTTAAATTAATAAATGACATATTTCACTTCTACATGATGTTAATTGTTTTTGCCTGAATTTATCAAAAAGCAAGGTCAAGTCATTTGGCAGGAGAACTAAGGAACATAAATTTATTTGATGACAAGGTCATTGTATCAACCATAGAACTTCCGAAATGATGACTTTAAATGAGACTGCTGAAATTCTTGTTTCATCAATTTGTTTGTTATAAATTTACCTCGTTTTAGAAATTGTTCATACGTAGAGCATGCTCTTGCGTATCGAATCATCTAAGATATATAAACACAGTATACAGGTGATGAAGGTATATTGCTGCATAAGTAAGGGAAGTTGACGATAGAAAAGTTAAAATTATCACGTTTATCGTAGAGCTTGGTTGTTAGATTACCATTAATGTCTTTTTCAAGTAAAATATCGAAATATGAAACGGATGTATCAGGCTCTGTGGTATCTGTATCCCAAGCTCAAATAGGTTTTGAAATCTAGTATAGGTATTTGTTTTATATTTTTCTATTATCCTGAATATAAAACTAAAATACTCAAAGGTGATATAAAAAATCCCGTGAATGGAAAATATGATTAAGGTTTACCAGATGAGGACTAAAATAGATTCATAATAATGAGTCTTAAAAACTAAAACCATTTGTTACAGACCTTGTCCGCTTGAACCAAAAATATTTTGCATGAAGTCTTTCTAATTCTTTATCACATTAGATCCCCTGAAAATGGAAGAATAAACAGAAAAAAAAACAGTCCCGGTAAACTTAAAAATGGATAAGTAATCTGTCATTTGTTTGAAGTCAATACCTAGTTTTACATAATAATAACTTTTATTTACCTCGTACTATTTAAACTGCTTCTGACAAGAAAATAAATTTAAAAACAATCGACAAATTTCAACTTTGTGTTGAAAAAAATTACACTGTATAACATTGGTAAATATTTCCCGAAAAAAAATCTTATTTAAAAGTCACCACACATAGGTTTATTTTGAAATATGTCGTATTGTTGAAAGCGCACACATTCATCAAAGGATCTTAAAAAGTACTGCTAAATGAATAATTTTAAAACAATAATCATTTTAGTAATTAAAATATTTATGTTAATTCATTATGATTTACGGGTTTGTTGGTTACCAAAAAGGACATTGTTAATCCATTTTTAAACGCCATCTACAACGTGATTTAGTTTGATTTAAATCAAAACATGTTCCCATTCAGACTTTGTTAATATTTGTATATATTTATATGGCATGTAAATAAACATATACATAAAATGACAAATGTAATGATATGCAAATGTTGACGATCATTAGGACATTTTTAAACTGCACTGTTAGGCCTCTCCCGGCTGACTGGCTAAAAATGGCCCGACTTAAACTTCTTTTAAAAGCTCCACAAAATTTTGCTGGTATTTATGCCTTAATTTAAGTAAAATCATATTGATACCCCCGCTCCGAAGGAGAGAGGGGATATTGCTTTACCCTTGTGTGTCCGTCCGTCTTTCCGTCTGTGAGTGTCCGTCTGTCTGTCCGTAACAAATTTTCGTCGAATTTTTCTCAGCAAATACTCGTCGCAGTTGCTTGATATTTTAACACAATCTTCTCTGAAGCGTACTGTATGGTTGGTTTTTTTTGTATATATCCGATGTCAACCTCCTGTTTATCCGTACATCTTCCGTTTCATACATAACAAATTTTCGTCGCAGTTTTCTCAGCAACTACCGATCGCAGATGCTTGATATTTCAACACAATCTTCTCTGAGGCATGCCATAAGGTGGGATTCATTTTTTGTTTATATCCGATGTCAACTTCCTGTTTATCCGTACGTCTTTCCGTTTCATACATAACAAATTTTCGTCGCAGTTTTCTCAGCAGCTACCCATCGCAGATGCTTGATATTTTAACACAATCTTTTCTGAGGCATGCCATAGGGTGGGATTCATTTTTTGTATATATATATCCGATGTCAACTTCCTGTTTATCCGTACGTCTTTCCGTTTCATACATAACAAATTTTGTCGCAATTATCTCAGCAACTTCTCATCGCAGATGCTAAAAATTTAACACAATCTTTTCTGAGGCATGTCATATGGTATGGTGCATTTTTCTTCAAATCCAACGGCATTTCGCTGTCCATGCTGCTTCTTTCCGATTTTCGTCGTAGTTTTCTCAGCAACTATTCATTACAGATGTTTGAAATTTTAGTACACTCTTGCTAAGGCATGTCATATGGTGGGATTCATTTCTGTTTACTACTGATGTCAACTTCCTGTTTATCCGTGCGTCCCTTTGTACAATACATAACAATCTCTGTCGCAGTTTTCTCAGCAACTTCTTATTACAGATGCTTGAAATTTCAGCACATACTTTGTTGAGGCTTGCTATGTGATGGGGTTTATTTTTATACGAATCTGATGTCAACTTCCTATTTATCCGTGCATCTGCCCGTCACTGAACTTGTGTATATTAACATGATGTGTATGTTCACATCAGAGCGGGGATATTACTAGTGAGCATTGGCTCACAGATTTCTTGTTTCATTTTCATTCCAAAACACGCTACAACAAAAAGATTTCAATCATTATAAGAGTTTTGAATAAATAACGTAACTTTGAATTCGTACGTTAAACTTAAAATATAATTGTGCATAATATTGATTTATCTTACCTTAATATACTGAGTTTGAGAGCAAGATGCGTTTGTCATACCCGACATATGACCTGTTTTCTAAAAGCTTAAGGCAACAGTTTTGTTCGAGGGTTCTGTATAATGCATTTCGTCCGAGAACCTAGTCAACTAATGTTTTGCATTGGCAACTATTAGAAATGTTAGGACATCCATAGAATAAATTCATATAGAAAGCAGTTTTAGACGTCTGATCTTTGTTTTGTTTTTAAGTGTTATGGTACTTAATTTGTAAATAAGTCCTGCTTTCTAGCTTACACACAATAAGGAATATTAAAAATTATTTCTTTAGTTATCAGTACATGAATTAATTACATATTTATTGCTTTAATTTATCCTTTCTATAAGATCTATCAAATATCCTCATTTAAAAAAAAAACAAAAATAAAATACATTAAAAACTAAAAGTTAATTGTTTATTATGATGATCATATGTATCTACAACAGTCATTTCTGACAGGCTAAAATCATAAATCCTAGTATTTCCTCCCACTTTGAATATAATTCTGTGTTTAAAAATTCTTAATACTTGATTTGCATGCAAGCACGAGTTGATACATGTGCTGAATTTCAGAAGTTTTTTTTCTGTCTTATTATTCTAACAATATCATTGGTTGCTGAGTTATAATTGATTTATGTCACTGTATCGTCTGTGAGGATTATAGGTTCAGAACTATATATATTCAAGCCATTAGTTCTCAGTTTTATCCCCAAGTACTTTAAAGTCTATCAAATACATAACATGACAATTTTTATATATGATTTAACCATAAATAATTAATTGAATCTATATCTTACGCTGTTTTTTGAAATTACAACATATATTTTATGTTTAATGTAACCTTTACATTGATCGTAAGACCTAAAATCTAGTTTAATCAAAACTTGCTATATGCATAATTTTTTTTATTATAAATTAGTAACTTTTTTAATAATCAACAGACAATAGGCCGTGTTTTTCATCTAATATAAAGACATACAAAATATGCTTTCGAAACAAAACGTTTTTTTAATAGAACAGTTTTAGAGACTGAGTTGTTGAAAAGAGTAAATGCAAAAAAACAGAGTGAGGATCAAACATGTCCTTTTTGAGGAACAAACTTTATTTTAATGTGTTTCAAATTCATTACTTACCATTTTAATCAAAATAACACATATATTAAAATTTTTAAAAAGCCTATCCCAACCATGCATACAAAATGTATTATATTAATTAACAGGTAAAAATTTAATTCACTTGCCGTCAACGGGTTCAAAATTTATTTAAAATTTATTAATATATAATTCAATTTCAAACTCAAATCTCAATTATTTTCGAGGTGAACATAAAGTAATTAGTCTAGCTTCTGTGGGTCATGTTTTATGACTATATAACCGTTAACTTTTTTCTAGAACTCTAACCTCAACCATCTAACACCAATTTTTCAGATAAGTACATTATAACAGATTAACACTTTCAGATAGTGTGAAAACTACAAATTTGATACATTCGTAATTATCCAAAGAGATGAGATATATGCTCTTCAGACAGGAACAATCATTCGTAGAATTACTTTTTAATAAACGAAAAATTATAAAAAGTAGCTTTCAATGGAAAGCTTTCAGTGCAGCAATTTTCATTTCATGCATGCCAATATAATTCAACATTTTTTTGAAATTTTAGAAACTAGTGTTAGATAACATTTTTATTTTGCAATGAAATATATGGTATGAAATAAGGAATTTAAAGTTTTTATTTTTTGTATCTCAACATGATTCCTGTTAATTCTTTGAAGTCTTATATATAAACTACCCATGTTAATTAGTACGATATGAAATTAGAATTGATCTCTGTGTTGTTTATAATGGTTCAACAAGCTTTTTCACCATGTATAAAATAATAATATTATATAAAAATAAAAGGAAAATAGTTCGATGTAAGTATTTAAAAACATGCAGTTCGCAAGTACTGTGATATCACATATTTTCGTATAGGTTTATTTTTCGTTCTTTCGAGGCACGCGGAGACCCACAAATTGTTTACCACCACGAAATTAATATGCATTACTACTTCACATAGTCCAACTACGAAATCAAGTACCCACAAACTAATTTTTTTTTCCTCAAACCTCCCCGTGAAAATATGTTAAAAATAGTATTTTTAGAACCTGATCTGATTACTTTTATAAGACCTATTTTTGTATTCATAATTAGCAGAATTTGTTCAGATTCTTATTTATGAAAACAAGAAAACAATTGCTGAGGCCTTCAACTCGACATTTTGATATATCGACGGCGTATTGTCAATTATCAATGGCCACGTGTATTTCCATTACTTTGTCGACACGATATATCCCAGTGAGCTAGAAAGAGTCTGATACATCTGTTTTATATTTTGATATTTAATTAGACGTTAGTGGTTATGTAACAGCTACGCTTTAAAGTTTTTAATCGTGAACTTTCCTTACCTATGTATGCAGCAATATACATGTACCTTCATCACTAATATACCCTTATCACTAGCAATACACATTTATCACCCACAATAGGGGTTTACAGTATTCACCAAAGTATTTTTTATATTACATGTAGGTCAAACATGAAGGTCAATGGGTCAAAATCATATAATACTCAGCTTGGACGCATTTTCTTACTTATTAAAATATGAAAGTACTATCTCTTCTCAATCAAAGGTTATGAGGAAAAAGAGTATATTTGAAAAATAGGATACGTGTTATGGTAAAGGACACAGGGTCTGACAATCATAATATTAGAGAGGTTTAGTTACAAGTGACGTAACAACGTGTACGCGTAACATTGATGTACACGTTCTATTTGACGTCAACGTCACTAACATGATTTAGTTATACGTAAACGTGTACGTATGCAAATTTCGTGATTGAACAGTAAATTAATTGAACGGCATTGTATTTATTATTTTTGATTTAGACAAATCAATGGTGAAATGGAATTTATACTTACTCTAGTCATAGATATCATTATAAACAATGAAAAATTATTATATGTATTGCCATCTCAATGCAATGAATCGCTCTAAATATTTTGTCACCTAGTATCTCTACAGGATATTAAGCTTTTAATTCTGCATAACTTTAAAAATGGAAGCAATCATAAAAATTATCTAATTGATGATAAAAAAAACGACCACATTTTGCACTTTTTGGAGGAGGGGGGGGGGGTACAAAAGAAAACCTTTTGAAAACGATAAAATGTGAAGGCTCAATCATTATAACGTCTAGACAGGAGACATGGAATAAAATTTAATACATAAATACATTGTTAAAACCAAAATCAGACACCGCCCCTTTTTAAATACGCATCTGCTGTTGAGCTTTACATCTGATAGTACAAAAGAAAAAAAATAGTTAATGAAATACAATCTTAACATGCACTTGACGTTACACATAGGCCTACTACCTATAACTAATTAGGCGAGGGTTTATATTTTTTGTCATGTCACTAGTGCCTGTGGATGTTATATAATAGTTTTGAAATATTTTATTATAAAAAAAATAAATAACATAGGGGTTTTAAAAAAGGTTTTAATAAAAATAACAGAAAGGGAAAAATCACCATGAAACTATAATTTTTTATTTGGTGCATTGGCGGACGGGGTCTTCTTCAAATGAATCCTGCGTACAAACTGTATTAAACATGCTGTTTGGTTTCAGTTTGAGTTTAACGTTTCATTGATAAAAATACTAATACTACGATGAAATCATCGAATTATCATTCATTTAAGGTTTTAGAAAGACAAGTGTTCTTGTTTAATTGCACAAAAATTAATCAACTGCATCAAAAAATAAAGAATGTAATCCATAACTTTACCCGTTTACGTCGTACGTGTAGACAATGTATTACAACTTGTAGCTACACGTCGGATTTGACGTCATGACGTCGAAGACCTCAACAATTGATGACTTCATCCGTACAAGTTCGTCGCAAAACGTGTAACTAAACTCTCTATTATTAGAAGGACTTGTAACAATAGCATACAAGTATAATATGAAAGCATTATCGTTTCTCTTTCAAAAGTTTTAACCAAATTAAAGTAATGTTAAAATTTTGAAAAGTAGATCAAGCTTCATGGTCAAGCGGTCAAAAATAAAACTATATTTGGAAAAGTCCTGTCACAGGTAATGTACATGTCAAATATAAATTCCCTAATATTTCATTCAAAAGATATGACCAATGTTAAAGTTTTTGTGACAGGGAGACAGACGGCTAGACTGACAGACAGACGGACAGACGAACGAAATCCAATGTCCCCTCGCTTTTGCGAAAGCAGGAGCCAACAATTATTTTTTTTTTTACATCTGATAATATATAATATGTTTTTATTATTACAGAACATTTCATTACCAATATTTTGTTTTGAAAACAAATCTGGTTTTTAAAGAAAAAATTAAAAGGCTTTTTACTGACTTCAAGAAATCAAGATTTATAATTTTAAAAAATAAAAGCATAATAGATGATGATAAAATCGAAAATGCTATTCCATTTATATGACATTTACACAAAAAGACATCTCCAATAAATATGATCTTTTCATATTGTACAATGAAATTTAATTTTAAAATCTTTTCTCTCCCTTACCGCTTTTTTTTAAATTTACGTTACGTTTTAAAGAATTGAAATTCCATTACTTATATATAGACATGTGATAAAATAAAGATTCATGTAAATATAAAAACTAAATAAATTTAATTTATCGTGAATATACATTAATACAACTGTCTGGAAAAAAATATTAAAATAAAGAACATGTGATAAATGTTTACATTGCTTTCAAAAGTAGCATACATAAAATAAACATTGTTTCAGAGTTTTCATCTATACTGATTTTAGCTATCATACTTCTAAGGGTTGCCAAACAACCTTTTTTGATTTCAGCCGATAAGGTCTGTGATAATATTGACTTCTTTGCAAAACAAAAGTCAACAATGCAATAACAGTTTCGAATTAAAACTTTTATTAAATAATAAACAGACAGGCTTTTTCAACAAAGCGAATAATTCCTTGAAAGCAAAAGTAAAATGATATAACAAGTAGCAACAATAAAATGCGACTATCAAAAATATGTATGATAATATTCTGTAGCTTAATCATACTAGCATAAAACTAACAAATCAATGCACCATAAATTTACTGACAACATAAATATTCCTATTGCACCTCAAATTAGTAAATAGGGAATTTTAACAGTCAATAAAATTATTGTGTAGCATACTTTTATGGCAAAAATGTCTTTAGATGTTCACTTCATAGATCCAAGACTGGAAAACAGAAAACATTATATTCAAAGCATTTTTGAAATGAAATTCCCGTTATTTCCCGATTATGACAAGAGGCACACGTCGGGTTTGACCGTACGGCAGGGACTACGTACTCTCTAATGTCACCTGATCGCACCTGTTGTGTTTCAGAGGTCTGTTTTTGTTCTGCTCCTCATTTATATAGTTTGAATGAGTTTTTCAGCTTAAATACTTTATTTCCATATAATTCAAGTCAAAGATTTCAAAATCAGTGGAGGATATGGTAGTTCTCATAGAGCTTACTTAGTGACACATGTGATCTCGTTTAACAATAATAGTTCATTATTCTACAGTCAGTTCAATCAATCTGACCTCTTTGCTCTGACTTTATTCATATTATAGATCATTTTGTCGCATTTATTATATAAATCTCATAACCATCGGTCTTTCAAGTTTTTAGATTTATATCAATGTTATTATTTCATAGCCATGGCTTGACCTGATAACAAACTTATATTAAGAAAACTGTTTGACTTCTGATAATGATTCTGAGATTATAACGGGATTCGGCGTATTATAGATTGAACTCTCCGTCAAAATTAAGGTCGTTTTACTTAATAATTATTTGCGCAAGATGTTCCAATGTAAAGCTTTTTTTCAAATCAAATAAACTTAAATTGCAACTGTTTACTGTTTTTCAAATCTGAAAATCCAGTTTGACACATTTTTACAATGTGAATTTCTTTCTCAAAGTTTGTTCCTTGTACGTCTTTTCTGAAATATTAAGTTTTTAAGCGAAGAAGGACATTTAGTCTTATTTTAACTCATTTTTTTATTTTTTATTTCCCTCGGACTTAAATACAAGATGTAAATGACCAACTTCACAACACATCTTAAATATTATGCAATTTAAAATGTTTAATGTCACAAGCAGAGCTTTCTTAATTGGATTAGTTTTTAAAATTAATTTCAATCTTCCGTACATATGACAGAAGATTCAAAACATGAAAAAGCAACGACTAACATACATTTTATAAATAGGATATATTCATGACATGTAAATTTTGACAGTCCTCTTGTAAATTTATATAAAAATGATGGAGGTATAAAAATGATGTATGCATTAAGATACAATATATAAACTAACGGATTAATAAAGTGTTTATTCCGTCGCTGAACTCTTGATTGTACCCATTTCCTATATAACAATGGTAAGGAGAATCGTGTAAATTAGTTATTTTGTTTTTTTTATATTTGCTTTTCGAAAAACGTTTTGATAAATTATTTTTCCACTCTTAATATAATTATTCGAGAAAGGGACTGAAAGTGGTCTCAAATTGCATATACATGTATTATATGTGATATAACAATGGAATAGAAAAAATTATTAATTAATACGACGAAGTTATCGATGATATATATGTTTTCGTATTTGATAATTGGATGTTATCATTGTTGGTTGAAGTCACTTTCAATTTTGTATATTTATTTAGATTAGAGTATTGGTATACTTTCGATAATTTGTAAATCTGTTTATTTATATGAAAGTTATTTGCAATTGTTATATTTTTCAGGTCTTCCTCGTATTTCTTATCCTGATCCAGTTTTATACCACAGAATCCCAAATTACCAAACACACTTCAAACTCTTATCGTAATTGCAGTAAAGTGTGTAGACGTGAAAAGATTGATTGTGCTAACGAGTGTCGTGTAGACCATATTCGTAATCGGAAGGACTTTTTGGAATGTGCTGTAGAGTGTAAAGAGGACTATGTAGAGTGTGATACAGAATGCATGTGTTTGATACCATGTGACCAACAGAGGGCCAATTGTATACAAGACTGTGCGACGCGAGAAGGTCGGTCCAAACGCAGGTGCTACCGGACGTGCTTTAAAGACTTCCATGAATGCTATGATGAGTGTATGTAGTTCATAATAGAACTGACCTTGACATTCTGAGTCAGAGAATCGGTGACGTAACTGTCTCGCTATAGTGACATGTAGGGCTGTATCTTTTGAAGTTTTTGAATCAAGGTTTATTGGATTAATAAAAAGATTTAGAAATTGACATTTTAAGTCTTCTACGTTAGTCTGCTTTTGTATGTAGAACGATTTGTTAAGTTAATCCTAATGTAATCTATATATCCCCACCGTTTCTGATGCATGAAGCCATTATGATTGACTCAAAATTCTTTCACAGATAACGAAAACAGGGCCAGAATTAAAGTACATGTATAAAGTAATGTACTAATGATTTACACCATTTCATTGAATTTTACAACCTTGCAAAAACAAAATATTTCAGTCTTCAATACAGAAAATATATAAAGTATTTCATTCTTTTAATAATACTCTTAAGTTACTTTATCTTCAATGTAAAGAATACGTTGTGATAAAATCTAATATCTTAGCTGAATGAAACTTTATGTTAATGATTTGGTTTATCATCATAATACGTTATGGTTTATCATCACAACTGTGGTTTTGCTTAACACACACAATGAGATGTCAGGAAATAAATTCAGTCTTCCAAAATGACTTTAAAGATGTTATAAGCTATTAAAAGGAAATAATTTGCGTAGTTTTGGGGTTAATTAAACATACATGTCATGGACAAGGGACAAAGCATAGTAAGTATGCATAGACTGTTTCAACACTTTACAAGCATGAAATAGGGGATGTTTACTCCTCTATTGCAGCTGATCCACCTATGGTTTTTATTCTTGTTCTTTTCACATTTTGAATTGATTGTAGGTAATATGATCACAGTTTCATATGCTCGTTTGTTTTGGTATCTAATCAAGAGGATCTGGATCAGAAATGGGTATATTTTTTTCCGATGAAAGTTTAATATTATAAAAATCATAAGAAAATGTAGAAAATGCATAATGACAGTTCTTTAATTAGAAGTTCTATTCAGCAATTAAAATCTACTTTTTTCTATGGATTAATTTGTTTAAACTATAGAATGCAACAGTGAATAAGAAATGTATTTGCAAAAATCAAAGTCTGAAACCTTTGTTTGTTTGGTTAGTTGTATAATAAAATGTATGGAGATAATGAACAGTATTCGAGCTCAAAAGTCCATAGAACAATACAAATCTGGAGTAGAGAAAACATGTACGTACCTCTTAAACATCAGAGGTGACATCGGGTGCCATGAAGGAGTGAGCATCCCCTGCCGACCGCCCCCCCCCCTCCTTGTGCTCCTTCACATGATCGGGCAATAATGGGAAAATCAGTCAATAGTAGTATGCAAAAAATCAGTCAGCATTTGACTTCATCAAAGATTATAGTTGCTGATACGGTCATTGTATCGACAATAGAACTTACGAAATGATGACTTTAAACGAGACTGCGGATATTCTTGTTTCATCAACTTGTTTGTATACAAATTTACCTTGTTTTAGGAATTGTTCATACGTAGAGCATGTTCCTGCGAATCGGATAAACCCCGTATGCAGGTGATAAATGTATATCGTTGTACAAATATTTTTCTTGTCAAATATCCTAAATGTGAATGTCGTAAATATTGAAAAAAAGCGTATGACTCTGTGATATCTTTTATTTAAAGCTCACTGGATTATATTGTATCGACATAAGAACAGAAATAGCTAAATTCTAATTGATATATCTAGATGTCGAATTGAAGGCCACAGAAAGTATTTTGTTTTGTTTTCTGTTTTACGTATAATATTTTGAACTCCTTGTGCTTCATAAGAATCAAAAAAAGAAAGTTAAGTTGATTTGATTAGGAACTTTTAAGTGACAAGAAACATGCAAAGCTCTTGGTGATATTCTTCCACAAAAGCACGCTGACCCTTGACGATGATATACTGATACTGGCAGAAAGTATTGAATTTCGTATTTGAAATATTGAAAGGGACGCTTCTAACTTTCTTTCAACCCAGACCCTATTTTTTATTAAACACTCAAAAACAAAAAAGCAGTGCAAATTTTGTTCTGTTTAAATCTAGGCTTTAAATAAATCAGTGTTGATTCCTGATATTCACATAAGACCACAGATTTCTGAATAACACTTTGTGGATTTTTTTTTATTCGTATTGTTTTCATTCAAGGGATTGTTTCTAAATAAATGACGTAAATGTCCAAAATAGTTTTTTTTTTAATGGGTTTTTTTATTATATTGGTTACATAATCATACTTAAAATATAAATGTAAATTAGGATCCGCAAAATCCATTGACTTAAATGTTTGGTTAAATATCTGCAATACCACAAGGATTTAGGTATTCCATCAATATTTTTTTTGCAGGACGAATGTTCAAGAAATAAGAGTATAAATGTTTATATTTTACTTCATTCGTTCAAAGGATTTTATATATTTCAAAGTTTGCTATTTTCCTGCATTACAAAATAGCAGGAAGTGTTTTTTAAATTAAGTTCCTCTTCTTTTGTATTTATTTTTACATATAAAATACTGGAATAAAAACCTCATATTTCAATTTCGTGATAAATTAAACAATACTGCGACTGTTCTATACCGTCAGCCCGTACACGTCTAATAGTTACATAGAACACGAATAGTGCAATTATACGATGACAAATAATTCCGGCTATATATAGTCTGAAGCCTCCTACATCCTAAGTAAAACCATAATCACATTATAATGTATTATTTGCATTGTACTCATCTTAAAGTTAAACAAACAACACAGTTTATACTGAATTACAAAACTTTTTTTTGGCGCGATTAATACTTTCCATATTAATTTTATTTTGAAAAAAAAATCATATTCTCTTCATCCAATTTTGTGATTACTTTTGTGACAGAAAAAAATATAATAGATATATCAATTAATAAGGTATAATTTGTATACTGTAGTAGTTTTAATCTTTGCTCTATGTGGATATTATTTAATAAAATGTCATTTTAAAACCTAGAATTGGTTTTGTTAATATCTTACTCATTTCAGTTTTATTTTGATTTTTCTTAACTTTAAGAAAAACAAAGTTTCTTCTTCAATTATACAAAAAGGAAAAATGTTAATGAATCATTGATATATGTGATATTCATTCAGGTATCTGTCATATACATTCCTTTCAGTCTTCATGATCGAATTTCACATTAATTTTATTTACTAGGTAGAGAAGTTATAAATAAAGCTCAATTACTAATACATATATATTATTTGAAAGTATTCATAAAAATAAATTCATCTAAATGACTTGCAAAAAACAAAAGCTGTGATTATTTTCAAAAGAAATATTCAAATACAAATAGATATGCTTATTTTATGGAAAAAATACAAAAATTAAATCGATCTAAAGTGTTGATTTAAAAATTAAAGACAGAGTAAACCTTTCAGAAGACTTTTTGTGTGTCGATTACCAGAGAAGGTATGTGTGTATTTTTAATAGAAATGGACGCCTATTATTGTCCTGGAATTGTTTGATGATATAGTTTAAATTTAATTTAAGAAGCTTTGTTGCTGTCACTGAGTATTTTGACATTTATCTATGTCATTCCACTGTTGAATCTGTCTTTTAGGACATTTGAAGACAATTTAACATTAAGAAAAATTAGTTTTAGAATGTGCAACAAGTTATTTTAGGTAAAATCACTTGTAATATTTTATAAGTTTGCCTAACTTGACAAATTTATGTCATTTTTCACTAAAAGAATTATGCTCTTCTGGAATGACACAATCTTTTACTGCATACTTTATCAGTTTACATAAATACAAATATAGACTAAATGACACAGTGGTAATTTTGTCATTCTCACTGAAAACAGGAATCTATGCCTACTTTAACACGTTAAGGTCTGACGAATATATGTTATAACTGTATGAAGAACGAGATAAAGAACAATCACCAACCTCAAAAATTTATAGATGCAATACAAATTAGATAAAGAGCAAAAAAGGACCTCTAAAATTATCACATGTTTAATCAAGTGACATGTGGGCGTATGCGTCCCTTCTCAACAGGTCAGATTTCATTATGTGCTTCTTGACATGATCAAACAAACGGAAATCTGTAGATCCATCAGTATAAACATAATGACGTGATAATGAAGGATATGGAGATAACGAACAGTATTCAATATCAAAGTCCATAAAACAATACAAAATAGGAACAGAGCAAACACGGACCTCCAAAACATCAAGGGTGGGCTCAGGTGCCATGGAGGATTGAGCATTCCCTGCCGACCGCTCACGTCCGCCGTGTTCTTCTTGACATTATTGGGAAATAACAGAAAAATCTGTCGTCAATTCAGTGAATAGATAATGAACTAACAATTATTATGAAAAACATCAGTCAGCATTTGACTCAACTATAAACTGAATTTGCTGACAAGGTCATTATATCGGCCATAGTACTTACGAAATGATGACTTTAAACGAGACTGCTGATATTCTTGTTTCATCAACTTGTTTGTCAATAATTTACCTCGTTTTAGAAATTGTTCAAACGTAGAGCATGCTCTTGTGTATCCAATCAATTGAGATATATAAACTCCGTATGCAGGTGATGAAGGTATATTGCTGCATAAGTAAGGGAAGTTGACGATACAAAAGTTAAAGTCATCACGTTTATCATAGAGATTGGTTGTTAGATTACTATTAACGTCTTTTTCAAGTAAAATATCCATGTATTAAACAGTTGTGTCAGACTCTGTGGTATCTTTTATCTCAACCTCACCAAGATATATCGTATCGACATAGGAATGGAAATAACCATTGTTAGTTGACAATACGTCGTCGATATATCTAAATGTCGAGTTGAAGGCCACAGGAAGTGTTTTCTCTTTTTTCATGCATAATTTGTACCCATGGGAATTCCACTAGATTGTTGGAAGACCTGGTCTCCAAAAACCACATACTACTAGATATTGTCAATCAGAAACTCATCTGTTTGATGTCAGCTTAGAGTATTTGTGTGTACAATCAGAACGTTTTTTTAACAAAATAATTTGGCAAATGACCAATGACCAGGTAAGTAAATTTACGAGTTCCATTTGTATTGAAAAAGCAAGCTGTCAATGATATAAAAAGCCTGTGCTTTAATTTATCGTTATTATTCTGTTATGTAACTATAAAACATGGAACATATTTCGGCGAATTTTGAAATATCAACGCAAGACCACGGCTGATACGGGGTTTTTAAAAATAATTGACATGTAACATTGTCATAAAGTATTTCATTCAAATAGTTTGGATCAACTCATTTTACACTCTATATACCTCTCACCTTGTACTCCAAAAGACTTAAGTTTACAAAGAGAGATAATTCATTTTTAGCGAGAGAAATCTTTACAATGAAACGTATACAAAAAAATCTACTCGTAGTATCAAACATTTTATCAATATAATGCGCTAGTATAAAATATTTAATTTTTAAGACTAAAATAGTTACTTTCGTACTTTTTGGAAATGTACGACTTAGATAAATATCTACATTTTTTTAAATATATGAAGCATGTTTAAAAAATCATTATTTTGCGTGCATGTGTATATATGAAGGACTGCAAGAATAAGGATGATATTATGTTACGAACTAAATAGTTTTAACCAAAAAAAAAATCCTAAATTTCAACAAAATGACTGTATGAGTCTCTATCTTCACTGAAAATATATGCAAGTTTGTTTAAATTACTGTAGAATTTTTGGTGATTATTATATTTATGCGATAAGTACGAAATCGGCTTAGTGTAATTAAAAGACTCGAAGAATGGAGAACGTAGACGATTGGATAAAAAAAATGTTTATAAATTGTAATAAGAAATTAACTCGTTATTGACAATCACAATGCACAAGCTGTCACAAGTTTATATAATACTTCTGTCGTTCAAATTTTGTATGCTACGTTCTCTTAATACTTGTTGATTTGCAATATTTGTAGAAAGTCTATGTCATTTTATTAAAACTGAAAATGAACCGACTTAACTGCAGTTAAAATGCCAAAAACTTTTAATATAATTCATTTTAGCAACTTTTTAAGAACCTACATGACAGACAGTATCTTGTACACGCATCTCCTTATCAATGACAGTAAAAAGTATGTACTATGTGTATATACTAAATAAGGATGTGAGCTTCAAGCTCGACCAATAAGATCTTAAGGATATGTTGTAAATGTCAAATGAAAACACTTTATCATTAAATTTTTACAAAAACAGGTACTAGTATTTCAAAAGACGTTCATTAAAATGTCGTAAAAATTTTTGCTTTACAAGATACACATGGACTTATGGGTCTTATTAATGATTATCATTTGATAGTGGAGAGAAAAAATGTTACAAAAATAGATGTCCTTTTAATACTCTAAACTTTTAATCCTCAGGGCAAAAGTATGATGTACGCTCATTATTTTCAAGACATTCAAATTTAATCCTTGAAAAAACACTGACAAAATCATTAAGCAACATCAATCCGATGTGGAAAGATATTTTTCAGAAAAGAATAACTGTAGTTTTTTATTCATTACAATGCATATTCCTTTTACAAATACACATGTACGATTATAAAAAAAATAATTTCATAAAGACAAGGGTGGTCCTCCAAAATCGTGGACATGTTCCAAATTTTTTCTCTATACTCTTTAGTGAAAAAAAATTATCAATATACGTAGCAAAATTCAAATATTAGGTAAAAAGATGTGAATTTATGCGATGTTTATATTTAAGTAGTGTCACTTCACAGAGCACGACTAACATCCAAAGTATCTAAAGATATTTTGCCACAATCTTAACCCAGAGAGTCATAACTTACTTTCGAAATTAGCTTCTCAAAGAAAAGTGGAAACACTTAATGATTAATATTTATGCATATATTTTTAAAATGAATTTTCTTTATTTACTTTAAATTTTTTTCTCTACAAACCCATTACAAATTTTCTAACCGATTACAACCGTTCCTAGCGAGATAACAGAATGCTATCACAAGTTTTAATAGGATAAACAGTCAAATTTACTTTTAGAAGTTAATATTAGTCAAAGTTAAAAAATGATATAAAATTTCTCTTCATCGGCTGTGTCTTGGAGTATTAACAACCCATGACTAAAGTTTTTAGTATCCATAAGTGTAAAATATGAAGTCATTGCCTCCTTGCTAAAAGATTTCAAGCAGTCAAAATGGAGAAATTGTTAATTTCCTTCTGCTTGTAATAGTCACTAAATTCAGATGTGTAGATACGAAGAGTAATCAAGCACAAAAGCCACAGAATCAATTAAAATCGGGAGCAAAGCGAACTCGGGCATCTAAGATCATTTGAACTTAAATCAGGCCCCACTGAGGTGCAAACGTCCCCTGTTGACCGATCACACCCGCCGTCTGCTCCATACCTCATCATACAAACGAAAATACGCAGACATTTCTAAATAACGTAATAACGTAATTTAACGTAAATAATTATTTGATATGAATTGTATTTACAAGCTCATTGTACATTGTATCGACCATAAAATTTGCAAAATATTTATTTTGAACTGATTCATGACATTCTTGTTCTATCACCTTATTTGTCTCCTTTAAGAAATTTGTACAAAGGGTATGTTCTTGTGTAATGCATATCGATTCAACTATGAGACATAAACATTAAACCTCATTTGCAGATTTTAAGATCATATTGCTTGATTTATAAGAGATATTGACGATAGAAAAGATTAATCCACCATATTGTCATAAAGTTTTGTCGTAATGATACCAAGTTTTCTAGTAAAATATCCATATAAAACAATTAAAAAAGGTATAAATAACAAACAGTGCACTAACATTAAGCAAAAATAAAGCAAGCAAACTACTTGTTTACAAATTTGTAAATAGTAAACAAAACTCAGACCTGGAAATTCTAGGTAGAATCAGGTTCCAGGGAGGAGTTAGCATTGTTTAAACAAGTTTAAACAAACTAACTCGGTCGATAATTATAAATCATGTGTTATACATGCAAATAAGATAAAGTTGGGGTTTTTTTTATTTCTAATCAAGTACGTATAAAGCAAGTCAGAACACTTTAGCAATTCTGATATATACAACAATGCACGAAAAAAAGTAATCTCTCTTCATTTCAATGTTTTAATAATAAATAATTTAATTATGGTTGTAACGATGTATTTGATTGGATAAAAAATTATTTTATATCGTATAAAATGGGTTGCCTACGTCACAATGACGTGCGTCAAAAACGTATCAATCCGCCTGACGTTACATTCAAATTTTGCACAAATTGAAGTCATTTTGTCAGAACAATATTCTTTTTTTCTTACATCAAATGAATGAAAATTAAATTATAAGCAATAAATTTAATAGCTACCCATTTTATACGGTATAAACTGGGTTGGAACAGTTTACGCTTATTTATAAACCGCTTCGCGGTTTATAAAGCGTAAACTGCCCCAACCCAGTTTATACCGTATAAAATGGGTAGCTATTAAATTCATTCCTTAATTAAAATGCCTAATTACAAAGTAGAAACTACATTAAACAATCATCCTTCGCTGGACAGCTTCAAATATATTCAACGAATGCAATCCCATTTTTCTCACAAAGGAAGATAAAAGTTGCACTATAGGGCATGGTAATTAGACTCAAGTGTTTAAAATAAAATTAAAAAGGCGAAAAATCGTGCATAGTATGACCTTCAAAACTTGTTTTAAAATACAAAATAAAGAATGTAAAGAAAATGTCCAGATGGAATTATCTATATTTACTTAATCGTATCCAATACGTTTAGTGAGATTTTCTAACTAATGGTTACACAGTGTTTGGTTGAACGAACTTTTTCGAGATCATTTAAGTAAATTAAGTCAATTGTTCTTGTTGATAATATTAATTTTTAATTTTTAATAATGAACGTAAAAGTAAAGGTAAATTATTCTATAAATTGATTTTTGCAATTTGTCAACTTTTAACTTTTGATAAAACTAAACAACACCTTGTTGTCTTCATATATCATCCAACCTAGGGCATGGATATAAATGAACACTTAATCTTAATTTCTATTTATGTTTATTGATACTTAATATTTCACGTACTTTTTATTATTATGTATGTGTCCCTAAAAAAATGTCACCAGCTGTTTCATATTGCTCTTTCATTCTTGCTTTCGCAAGATTGTGCAATAGCTATTCTGCTTCATAAGAATATATATACATATATTTAAGCATATTTGATTTATCATTATGGTAACATTAATTGAATGCAAGGAGAAGAAATACCATTTGAGAAGCACAGTAACTTTTATATAAATGTTTACATGCTCGATTTTTTTTTTAAAGGATGATCATTGATTTAAAAAATAGGCTACTTTTATCATGTCATTAATTTTTAACATGTATGACCAAAAATAAGTTCTATCAATAACCTTACAAAACCTTTTATTCCACACTGCCTAATGGTCTAGGCCTAAACTTTGCAGCTCTCCACTGGCATTTTTTTTTTTACATAAATGTATACATCTATATTTAAAATTTGATTTTTATATGGATGTATTTTGCATAGTTATGTGGATTGTAGATCTGCTAAACCTTTTTTTCTAACATATGAAATTTAAACATAAATTGCTTTAGACTACTCTGTTTTAAAAAAGTCATTCAAATTGTTGTTTTAAACATACAACTTTATTATGGAGTGAAGTTAAAATTAATGGACAAACCTAAATATTTTTTTATGTTAAGATTTTTGTGAAAACTCTGATTTATTGAAAATACCAAACTTGTTTCCAAATATAACCCATATATGATTTATCTTATTTTCAATTTTTTTTATTAAAAAAAAGAATATCTATTGCTAGTCAGATTTTATCTTAAAGGGCAAAGCACGACAAATTCTACTTATTTAGTTGCATAAACTATTATTAACGAACTTTTTATGTAACTACAAGATTATAAATATGTAGTATGACGTCAAACATACATTTTAATGTTCAAATTTATTTTAATATTATTTTCTTTCTGCCTTCTCTGTCTTACAAGTGGTAAAAATAGGTAAAAGATACCCATTAACTCAGTTAATCCAAATATTATAAAATGTGCGCGTGTAATTTTTATACTTAAATAAAAGTTATACAATCATAAGCCACAAAATCAAGTCCTTTTTGCTTATTTTACATTTATGTTTGCTTTAAATAATTACAACTTACTGAGTACATTTAAATTTGTCATTCCTGAGTTTGCTTCTGTTTGAATCTTCTTGCTTCGACAAATTCATATTTTTTGTGAAGGTCTATATCGTATTAATTATATCAGTCTTTATATTTTATACATGTATTTACATGTATAAGTTAATAGAGAAATAAATGCTCTATATATTCTTATTGGCAATATATAAATTTTTATTTAACTAATACCATAATTTATTCCGTCGTCTTTGTCGACAATATATTGGAATAACAAATAGTTTTCAATAACAAAAACAGTTTAGTTTCCAAGCTCCTGTACATAAGTACATTTAAACAAACAAATCGCGAGCAGAACAAACACAGACCTCCTCAAAAACATCAGAGGCGGATCCTGGAGGGGTAGATTTACACCATTTTGTGTTGTACATACAATGTGTGTTTAGCTTTGTCTACTCTCAAATGTTGAAAATAATTGGGGAAACATTTTAATATAAGAACGAGACAACGATGATGTATCAAAACTGATTAATAAATTGAATAAAAGTTAGAATAAGATAATTACAATTTTTGAAGTTTTATTTCTTTTCTAGATTTAAAGAATTGAAAATGCAATATATTTTAGAGCATTTGGGAAGATCAATTTTTTAAAGTTCATATTTCATTTTGAGATGAGTCATCCTTCCGATTAATTAGTTTTTTTTCATGTTCCTACTCGTCACTGCAACAAAGTTTACAACTGTAATGATTGAAAGAACAAATCTGATCACGTTAAACTATGATTAATATGACATCGTTCTAAGTATGTAGGAGTGTGGTGTGGTTAAACACAAATAATAATAATCGCTTTCCATGTCACGACAATGATCCAATTCAAAAAATTATATTAAACTTAACCCTCCTACGTCACAGAAAAATGTATTTACAGATTTACAAACCACAATAATATATATTTTTACATTTAACGAAACATTCTGGATAATATATTTAGCGTTGGATTGCAAACATTTGGGCTCTTGGGTTTGTGAAAGTTTTACATGTAAGACAAACAATAATGTAACATTCTTTTAGATATAATCCAAAATCTAATTTAATCTATATTTTACCACTAACAAAGAAACAAAAATATACAAACAAAACAATATAATTATTAGATATAATAAAGACTCAACTGTTCCAAACTATGAGAAACCTATGACCATAATTGCAAATAAAACTTATGTATAAATAATGCATTGAATTGTAATTATAAATGCATGATTTAGAAAGAACACAAATTATCGTTTCCAAATTGTTTTTAGATATTACATAGCTGTAATTAAAAAATATACCAAATACAAATCTCTCTCTCTCGCTCTCTCTCTCTCTCTCTCTCTCTCTCTCTCTCTCTCTCTCGCTCTCTCTCTCTCTCTCTCTCTCTCTCTCAAATGCAATAGTTCTCTATTTATATGATATAATTTACATAAAAGTTTATATTTTGTCCATGTTAAATTACATTTGTGAATATTTTGACATCCCTTAATCTCATTCATCACTTACTTTCTCCTTAAAAACATATATTTGTGTATTTATTAAATATAATGGAAAGATTGAGAGTGCATTTCAAGACATTTTGAGTGAAATCGGTCGTTAAATGTCACATTTAATGTTTCTTTTTTTATAAGAAAGCGAACCAACCTTCACAAATGTATGACATCTTTCACATGCATTATAATAATAATTTATGTTTAGAAACATTCCATCTATGACTTCGTTGTCAATATAAAGCATAAACATTGGATATAGTTAAATTGTTGTGCATAAAAAAAACTTAACAATATTTATATGCTGTCATGTTTTTTCAGATTTATTACCAATCATAAATCACTTGATAAGTATGGGTTTTTCGCTTTTGCGATACAAATATACATGTATGTAGCAAATAAATGACAAAAATAATTAGGTAGGAACAATTAATAATTTAAGACAATTCTCAAGCAAAAGGGAAAAATTTAACCCTTTGACAAAGTAACAACATCAGATAAAATTAAACGCATACATGTGTGTATTGTCAATGAGATACAAGAAGACAATGCTTAGTAACATCGAAAAATGTTGTGGTTTGCCTATTGTTGGTCTTTTATCCTTATAATAAATTGGAATGTTATTGCTCATTCAAGTGGCACAAGCCAAATATTATAATAAAACAGTTACATTTGCATATAAATATTGATACCCTACCCAAAAGACAAAATTAAAATGTCAAATATGATTTATTTTCTTCTACAATTTTAAAGTAATTTTAAGTTATAATAACCAAAGCGTTTGGGGTTTTTTTGTATACATGATTGTTTTTTTTAATCAAAGGTCACAATGATTCTGAGAAAGTGTCATTAAATTTCATTCAGTGGTATCAGAGGAGTTTCCGATTAGAGTTGGGTACCCCAAAGCGTAACAGACGGACGGACGGACATCCTGATCACTATAATACCTTTTTACACAATAACTTGTACACGAATATTTAGTGTAACTCGTTCTAAATTTCCGCCACATTTGAGATAAAAGGACGCTATTAAAATAAAAAAAAAAGATGTAGGGCAGAGAGAATTTCAAAACCTTAGTACATTTTTGTGCTTGTAAACATACAAATTGTTAGTATAAAGTATGTTTCGAAGTTAAGTAATAAATTGTAATACACAAGATTGCACGTAGGCATAGTTTTCATGAAGCAAGATACACGAACAGTCTCCTTGTTTAATACACTCATACAATACTGACAAAATAATCCTTAATTGCTTAACATTAACATTTCAGAAGTCGTAAGAATTGTGCTACTAATTGAAAAATCGGTGCATGTGTACATTCTCAAAGCTCCGAAACGTTTGTTAGTGGCATTTGTGAGAAAGTTTTGCAAATAACGCTAATAATAACTTAGATAATCACATATTTCATTTAATACAAATTTATGATTAATATATACTATTAATATTTTCTTAACATGAAGAAGTTCGATCCGTGTATTACACGACTTGTATATGTCATATCCTCTGCCGATAGGTCACGGAAAGACACGATTAGGTTAATCATGTAATAACTATGTGTGACTTCTTAGGAAGTAATCTGTTATACCTTGTAAAAGTACTTAGACGAAATCATATAAATTACGCTCAAGTCGTTTTAATTTTATATCTTAAAAGATTTTGCTGAATGTAGAAATTCTTATTTTATTTTCACTTTTAATGCATTTATATCGGAAAATTTTTTATTTCTTTTGGTAATATTTTTAAAATTATTAAAATGTAACATTTTGTTTGGTTTAATAAATTTGAATGACTTAAACCTGTAAGAACATTAATGAAATCATGCTGATTTAATTTTAAACGGTTTTCAGAGCAGCCCTAATGTTACGCATCCCATGCTTAACTTATTTTTATGATGGCAATTAGGAGATAACAGAATATTAATTACGAGCCTTAGTTGATATATCTTCGTCCCTTTCCCATATTTTCAGTTTATATTGCAGCACTTATCAAGATGTGGAGTCTTCCATCTACAAGAATTTCTTGGGTAAGTAATGACATATCATGTTTTCACTTCAATTAATTATAAGTCTCCATTTAACATTTAAATGAAAACATTTCATATTCAATTCGTATAATTTTTTGTCATCTTTTTAAAAAAAAAACATATTCAATTTGATTTTTACAATAAAAGGTTTAATATGTTTGACTACATGTATGTATTAAAACATTTTCAGGTGGTCTTCAGTTTGACAGTTACCTCCCTTGTTGTGAGTAGCACTTACGCTCAAACGAATCAGAGGAAATCCTGTAGAGACGAATGTTACCCAAGAAGGGTGAACTGTTTGTCCCGGTGTAAAGAGGGGTTCTGGCTGAACCTTTCGAAATTTAGATTCTTAATGTGTGCCGATAAATGTGAGACTAAATCTCTGATGTGTTCCCCTCGATGCGAATGCTTGGCTGTCGCTGAACGAGAGAAGGTGGGATGTGACCAAGCATGCAGAGCATACCGTTTTAGGAGCTCCTTCGACGAATCGCATTGTTTAAAGGAATGCAAGTATGAGTATGAAGGTGTTCAAAAGATATGCGAGGGAGGTCGAGGACAGCCGCCCAATGATATAGAAACTCTAAACGGACATCCATCATGATGTTTGATTAAAAACTATCGTATCTTCTCTGGCATTTAGGTTTACTCTGAGTGATGAGAAGGTATACCTAGACTTTGTTGCTTTGTACAATCCAGTTTTAATTTATGGTCTATCCGTTTTGTTTTAACTGTATCCCTTGTTTTAATTGTATGTATCATTATACTCATCGTGAGAGCTTGCGACTGATACATCCAGAAATGTATATTCATATTAACCACGGTCGTCTTCCAACCAAAACTCCCAGAACTTGAATACTAATGATTTTTTTTAGAATTACATAGGACATTTATGGTGTAAAAACGCAAATAGTGCTTATTGTCTGTTCTTCTATAGTTGGATAAAGAATTTAGCATTATGTTTTGTATATATTTAAATTATCCAGGAAAGACGCTATCTTGTACATTAAACTTATTAACCTGATTAACATCTCGTGGGTGTTGTCACGACGACTCTCAGTGAGTGTCTAAGAAGTCATTATTTATACCTTTGTTGTTATATAGTTTTAAAAAATAAAATGTTTTCAGAAAAGTTGGTTTTGATTTAATAATCGAGCAGAAGAACCCCACAGTTTGATAAATGTAAAAAAAAAAAATGATAATTTTAATTTATTTTTTTTTTAATTGATCATTCTCAAAATTTCCATTTAAAAATACAAATTATTTAAAGAGACAACACAGGTCTTTAAAGACAGAGGTTGGATCAGTTGCCCGTGGAGGAGAAAGTATCATCTTGTTTCGACCTGTTCTATCCATGTGTTGTTAATCCTGTTCGAAAACAAAGAAGAAAACGAAGAAAATATCATAGTGATAATAATAACATTAAATTTGTATAAAACACATCAGCTGCGATGCGACTTCATAACAGTTTGTATTTGCAAACAAAGTAATTGTACCGACCAAAACATTGAAGAATTTTATCTTATCTTGAACTTTAAACTTATATTAATCTTGCTTTCCTATCAATGTAAAAATAGATTTGCTTATGAAGGACCAAATTTAATACCCTTACGAATTTCAAAAATCTGTTGGTAAACGTAATCTCCGAAAACAATGATTAATCGCTCAGAAATTCAAGCATATTTTCATGTGAACTTTGAAGTGCATATGCATAGAAACAGAATGTGTTTTAACACATGGAAATGGAAGATAATGAACCGTGATCGATCTAAACAGTACAAATCTATGAAGACTGCATAAACACGAATCTCCTAGATATTCAAGAGATGAGATCAGCCTCAGGTGTCTAGGAGGAGCAAGCGTTCCTTGTAATATATATTGTAATATATATTGCAGATGACTAATGATAGCTACAGATGATCAATAGGGCATTTATAAAATGAATGTACGGAAATTCTTTCATTTTCATCCAGAATTCCATAACAATAAAAATATTTGGTTTTGTCCTCTTTGACTGTTCCTTTTTAGAGAATGAATTTAAACAATTCGTTTGTATTGCCATGGTTGTTCAAAAAATTGCCGAGGAGAAAACAAATGGGCGTAAGCTAATAATCCCTTTCCAAAGCTTAATTTCAATGAAAGTCTCTTGTTGATGAATGAGAACACTATTATCCATGGCCAAAGATTAGGTTTAGAACCTCTGACTGTCAATCCACTATTCTTAAACATTAATGAATTAAATCTTTCATTAATGAAAACTGCTGAAGACATTAGGTTTCCAACATAAAACTACAAAAAAAAATAAAGTGGGATTCACTAAAGTTTATTTCATCGTTTGATTGATAGAAATACAGCCATAAGATTGTTTGAAATCAAATATTTTTCTTCGCCTCCCCCTTTAAAGATATGAAGAAAAGTTAATAATACAGTATTGGTGGACATATCATTTTTGTCTATGTGTAAAATACTAAAACTCAGAAAAGGAATTTCATAAAATAAATACTTGCACCCGGACTTCCAAGTGAACAAAATATCTTCTTTCCGATTCTACAAAAGATAGAGAACTTTCCCATTGATATGATTTGTTATGTGAATTTTCGATGCTCAATATAAAATGAAATCCGCATAACTCATTGGTTTACACCAAACATCAGAATATTTATGTAATACCTTTAAGTTAAGTATTGGACGCTGATTCGTCTAGAGACATTGTAAAAAGAATTGCACCATCCGAATGATGAAACCAGACCCTATACAGCATTATAATTAGTTAACATTGCTGTTCGACTGGTGATATTTTAAAACAAGTATTCACTCAGCATGATTTATGCTCCAATGTCTTACTTTTATATGTATTTGTTTAAAATATTCAGCATAATTGATATTGCATGTTGTTGATGAGGGTAATAAGAAAATCTAATTTTTTCAATTTTTTTTTCGAATAATAAAAATTATTAATTAGCCTTTTTTATCATTTCAACGCTTTTCTTGTGATGGTTATAAAAAATATTCTTTCAATGAATATCTCAAGAGGTTTTTTGTAGAAATTGTTATGTACAATTGTTAGTCCTTTTAGTAAATATTTCGTTTTTACTTATTTTGGTTTTAACCCAAACCTTTTTTAAATGGGTCATTAATTGCCATGTTACTTCGTTTACTGCTAAAACTGAGGAAAAACTTCTTTCATTTTATTTATTGTGTTATCTTTCAATATTCATTGTAAGTAAACTCGTATTAAAGTTGTTCTTTTTCAAGTTTTATGTTTTAAATATGGCCCTGATATTTCTCATCCAACCATAATATTAATTATAGGCGCCAAAAGACTCCATTTTTAACATGTCTGACCATAATTTTACATCCAATGTATTAAATAAGTAATGAAACCTAGAAAATATGTAATGATAACACCGTGGATAGCTACGGTTCATGACATATTAAGGAAGAGAAATGTCACGCAGAATTTATTCATACCTGACCACAGAGCGTCAAATTTAATTTAATTTCAGATTTAAACATGATATTAATTGAGAATGATTTACGGTGTGTTCTTTGAGACTTTTTATGTGGTACATATTTATCTTGTTTTTCTCCACTCACCACTTTTCAAAGTAGCTGACAACACGACAGAGGTAAGGCAGATCTAAAGCTGGTCTGTTCAAACTTATAAAAATGTGTAAGCCATTAAATTAATTTTACTGCATAAATAATATTATGATTTTTTGGGATCATAAAAACAAATCAAATTACAAAATACAGGTGAATTATTAGAAGACTCTAGTAAAGCTTTTTGGTTTTTTTTTTTATATAAAACAGTATTCTTTGTAGATGTTGAAAAAACTGGATAATTTTTTAAGTTTAAAAATAACTGTAATTTACTTTTGTATATTTAGCTGTAAAAGTCATTGAAACCATTGAATTGTTGTCTGTGGAAGAAATGTATATTTATTTTCAATACAAGTAGGATTCAATTCTTTTATTTTCCTGAAAAATTCTAGTTAAATTAGAAAATATCCTGCATGTTTTTTAAGCCTAAAATCATAATACATTTTACTTTTCAGACTGTTATTGTTCCGATGGGGTTGTATTTTCATGGACATGTGTCTGTAAAGCATTGGACCATTTTTTGTTTCAGATGCGTCTCTTGTTTGCTGTTTCCCTAGCTATCTGCATCCTCTGTGTTCTAGGAGATAGGACTCCGTGCCAGCACGAATGCTACCCATATAGACTAAAATGTCACAAGGGCTGCAGGTTCGATTATATGTCAAACTCCTTCAAGAAGAAGTTCAATAGATGCTCTAAAAAATGTGAAAACATGTTTGCGGAGTGTAGTAACGAATGCGAATGTAAAGCCTTGAACATCAGGGAAAGAGAAGGGTGTAGAGACAGTTGTCACAATTACCCGTACTTTAACGAGTGGGACAGACGAATGTGCTTATTGGAGTGTAAGTTCGAATTTAGTGAGAACTACAGTAAATGTTGATTGATAAACAATACAATTTTCCTTCTTTATGGACTTAGGGCACTGTTTCTTGAAATTTTGTGTTGTACGTTTTGAATATATATCTGTTTTTAGCATCTGTTAAATGTAATATTATTAAGTGATTATATAGATGTGATTTAAACGGAATAATGCAACTGTCCAAATAGATTGGGTACAATGCAGTTCAGTATTTCCTTTTTGTAGTTGTCTTCTTTCTACACAGGTAATAAATATTTATTGTCCATAATTGTGCATAATACATTGGTTTATTCCAATGGAAGAAATCCAGTTTATTTTACGCATATATTATGCGCAAAAATATTGATATTGTTTTAATAAAATTATGTGTTGAATAATTTTTGGTTCCTTTTTATTGCCTACATTTTCACTCTTTCTTTATAGAACTTGTTCGTTTATTAATTAAAGATTTTGTCATTCCATGATATTTTTGCATGCTTTTATTACATATAAAAGCATGCAAAAATATCGTGGAATGACAATATCTTTGGCATGACATCACGATATTGCAGAATACAGGAAAGAAACCGAGAATATTTAAGATGTGTTTCTGACACATGACAATCATTATTACTTCCATATTTAGCTTTATATTTAACATTTTCAAAATTACGTAATTTTGAAAGTTAAAAGCCATTAATTTTTCTGCAAAATATAAAGTGGTTAATTAAAATAGAAATAATTACCACACGGCGCATCATGTTAGTGTAAGTAATTTTAAAATGTTTGAAATATTTTAGCGGCTTTGGCGCGTACAAGAATGCGCTAATTCATGAATGCCGCTAAAAATCATTTACTTATACAAAACAAGACATGGACATGTGTAGTACTAACTCTATTCACGCTAAAAACTGTATTAATTCCCCTTGATTCCGCTAAATTTTGAATACGTCAATTCATGTACACGTACAATACTGGTTTTCGTAAGCTGACATTGTCTTCAAAAATTTACAGTTACTGATATTCGCAAGAACAATCTCTCTCTCTCTCTCTCTCTCTCTCTCTCTCTCTCTCTCTCTCTCTCTCTCTCTCTCTCTCTCTGGTACTCTCTTTATGGTACTCTCTTTCTCGTACTGGTCCGTGCCGACAAAGCAGGTAATAACATTGTCTTCGTTTGTAAGGCTCATTATATAAATTATATTTTAGAAGAACTTGGATTTAATTCTACAAGTAGTAATCCTACTTATACTCATACTTCCCTTTCTAAGGAAGAAATTCTTCAAAATCATATGTCAGCTTTAAATGTTTTTAATATTCCAGAGAGCCAAAATGAATTTGAACTACCCTATATATATCGGATTCCGAAACTTCATAAAAATCCTTACAAACAAAGATACATTGCGGGTTCCAGTAAATGTTCAACCAAGCCGCTTTCGTTATTCCTCACTAAGATATTGACAGTGGTAAATGAAAAACTTCAAGAGTACTGTGCAACAATATATTCAAGAAGTGGTGTGAATCAGATGTGGATACATAAAAATTCCAAAGAACTTTTCGACAATTTGAAATCACGAGATTTTACCAAACACAACAGGTTAAAAACGTACTACTTTTCAACTTTATACACAACCATTCCCCACGATTAATTAAAGTCCAAACTTTTTTATATCATTGACAGCTGCTTTTTTAATTTAAAAAAAACGGAACTCATAAATTTACTCACCTTGTCATTAGTCATTTGCAAAATTATTTTGTTAAAACACATGCTGATTGCACACACAAGTACTCTGAAGTTGACATCAAAAAGATGCTTGAGTTTCTGATTGACAATATCTATGTGGTTTTTAGAGACCAGGTCTTCCAAGAATCCATTGGAAATCCCATGGGTATCAATTGTTTTCCGTTGTAAGTAGACCTATTTTTGTATTCATATGAAGCAGAATTTGTGCAAAATCTTATGAGTGAAAAGAAGAAAACACTTGCTGTGGCCCTCAACTCGACATTTAGACATATCGACGACGCATTGTCAATTAACAATGGCAATTTCCATTCCTACGTCGATACGATATATCCTGGTGACCTTGAGATAAAAGATACCACGGAGTCTGACACATCTGTATCATACTTGGATATTTAACTTGAAAGAGACGTTAATGGTAATCTGACATCCAATCTTTATAATAAACGTGTTGACTTTAACTTTTCTAACGTCAACTTCCCTTACTTATGCAACAATATACCTTCATAATCTGCATACGGAGTGTATATATCTCAGTTGATTCAATATGCAAGGGTATGCTCTACGCACGAACAATTTCTAAAACGAGGTAATTTATTGACAAGCAAGTTGAAGAAACAAGAATTTCAGCTGTCTTGTTTAAAGTAATTATTTGTAAGTTCTATGGTCGATACAATGACCTTGTCAGCAAATACAATTTATCATTGAGTCAAATGCAGACTGACGTTTTTCATTCTAATTGTTATACACTGAATTGACAACCGATTTTTTCCGTTAAATCCCGATCATGACAAGGAGCACACGGCGGTTGTGACCGGTCATCAGGGGATGCTCACTCCTCGATGGCACCTGATCCTACCTCTGATGTTTCGGAGGTCCGTGTTTGATCTGCTCCTATTTTGTATTGTTTTATGGACTTTGATATTGAATACTGTCTCTCTCTCTCTCTCTCTCTCTCTCTCTCTCTCTCTCTCTCTCTCTCTCTCTCTCTCTCTCTCTCTCTCAGCGAGTGTGTTAAGGTCTTTTTGAGAGAGAGAAAGAGAGAGAGAGTGAGGAAGAGGGTGTGTCATTTATTTTACCTAAACTACTTCATTAGAAAATATCTACTTATATCAAACAAGCATCTGCTACAAAACCAATTTTAACAGGATTCATATGATTTGCATATCAATTATTAAGTTCAGAAAAAGGTTTCAATGAGTATTTTTAAATAATCAATATGTTTATTCAGTCAACAAAATTTTAAGGCCACTTGTCATCAAAATGTCAATGACCGATAATCAGTCAAATTAAATCAGTGTATTAACGCGATAATGAGAAACCCAGGAGTTATATTAAGTGCAGTACTACTCAAATTAGCTATTGTGAAATAACCACTAATAATTCTCCAACCACAAAAGACCCCACAAAGAGTACTTCTTTCTTCAAACTTCGAAAAATTGTCCCCACGAAAATATGATTTAACAGAAATTCATATGAAAGAAAAGATCCTGATTTTTAATATGTATATTCATTCAAAGAGTATTTCATAGAACAGAAATGAAAAATGGAGATAATGAACAAAATTCAAGTTTCTTGTTCATTTAAACAATACAGGAAGCAGAGCAAACACGAACCTCAAAAACATCAGAGACAGGATCCGATGCCATGAAGTAGTAAGTATTCCATATAGACCGGTAAAACCCGCCTTGCGATCCTAATCATGATCGGGTAAACGAGAAAATTCACTGGGAGATACATGTATAAACCACTTAATATCAGATGTTAAGGATATATTGCTACATAGGAAAGTTGACGTCTACAGTTTTTTTTTATAAAGCTTTGTTGTTAGATTAACATTTACTTTTTTTCAACATATTGTAATTAAAGATATACGGTAGGCACAGAGGTGTTTTTTATTTGACAGCTAGTGCTTTGTGTGGAGTTAGGATGGGGTATTCATGGATCAATAATGGAATTTGCGACGCGTGTTTGCTTCTTATGATTTTCTTTTTTCAAATTCAATCCTCGCTATGCCTTGGGATATATACAAGGGTATTTTTAAAGGAGACGCACTACAAACAAATTAATTGAACTCTTAGTATTAAATAATACCTCTTAAAGTTTATATTTCATAAATTCTTGTCTGTTTGACTACAGATTACGCTGTATACCTAGTCAGCACAGGGAGCTCAGGGTTTGGCCAGTTGATGGATGTTGTGTCCTCCAACATTATTTCTCACCTCTGGTGTTTCCAGCGGTCTTTCATTGCTCTGTTCACGATATAAGGTTTATTATTCTTTTACAAACCAAACATGAAATGTAAGGCCCATCCTCACCATGAGGTTTAATTTGCTGATTCCCTATAATTGAAACAGCAATTATGATGATAATTGAATTTATGTATTAAATGCGTTGTCTATGTATTAAATACATTGTATTTACATGTGTCTTTTACAATACCAAACATGAAATGTAAGAAATTCCAGCCCCATCCTCTTGTATTTTTATTCCCGCGCTGTCCCAGTATTTTTGGAATGTATATCAACCGCCCCTGATCGCATTCTTATAAATTGTATAAGGTGGATTTTTGTAATTATCAATATGGCTCAGTTGGTTTTGATGTGTCACCCCTTTTGTTTTGATCTTCCATCATTTTGCTATATTTTTCTAAAAATGTTTGATCTTATTGTTTTATAGGAATTTTTTCTAGTCATTTTTTGGGGGGATCAGACATTTTTCATATTTTACGTAATTTCAATCGGAGCTTGTGAGTCTGATCCCCATACTTTTTTTTATAAAGTACTTTCTTTGATATCATCATTTAAATAAATGACATTATTTATCTCTGTGAATGTGTTTGAGTTAATCTTTAGCAAACTAAGCAAAAACTAGCTGCGGTGAGCCTGCCGAGCATTTGAAGACATAAATTACTATTTTTTCTGTTTCCAAACATTAACAGATTGCATGCTCATGTTTTTTTTTTTTTGAAGATTGAAGATTGCACCAACAAATTCACAAACTGACAACTCAAACATAGGTAGCCATGACTGTCTCCCAATAGAATAATTTTATCTATAAAGTAAATAGAAAATGTTTTAATTCGGAAAAAAAAAAATTATATGAAACGTTTAATTTAATTTTACTTTGATAAAGGGTATTGCATTTCTAAAGTCCAGGCTATCATTAATGAATTAAACCAGTTATATTTCTTTTCTATGTGGTTTTAAATGACTTTAAATGACAAAAGTCTTTCAACCTGAGTTTTAAACCCCTAATTCGTAAATAAATCAAAAAGAAATCTACATCGTTGTCTTGTGGTTCGTCAATTATGAGCTTGCCGCTGATGAACTCTTGAATAAGGCCCTCGGATTATCTATATAACTGTATAATGAAGATTTGGTAGACAATTAAAGTCAAAGCCTGTCTTGTGTTTTGCATATATTATTTTCATACATAATCTAAATAAAGCGTTTTATGAAATTATTTACATTGATGTACGCAAAAAATAAATATAATTTGTTTGTTTTCTTTCAAACAAAAGTTTCTTTTAAAAAATATTTTAATATAATTAGCCTCATATTTAATATATTCTCCGAAACCTCTATGATTTTATTGTCTTAAATAAATATTTATATTGAGATCTGTAATTCATTTTCCTGTAAGACTTCTTTTCTGTGACACATTTTAGAAAGATGACTTTATTAAATGTGCTTTTTAATTCCATTTTCATACCTGATTGCGATTTCAATTTTATTTGGTTTAAGATGCATCTTTTCAATCGTAAACAACCTTTACTTTTTACTACCTGCATATGAGGGTTATGTCTCTCAGTTCATCCAATACGCTAGAGCATGCCCTATAGAAGAAACAATTCACAGCAAGTTGATGACACAAGAATGTCAACAGTCTCGTTTAGAGTCGTAACCATTCCACGAGTGCTATGGTCGAAACATTTACCTTGTCAGCAGGTATATGTTAGCATTAAGTCAAATCCTGACTGACTTTTTATTACTAAATGTTTGGATATAAGTGACACACTGAATTACTATAATTTTTCCGTTCCACCAGAACATGACAAGGTCAGACGGGTCGGCAAGGGACACTCTTCCATTAAACCTTTTCCTACCTCTGATGCTGTAGAAGTCTCAGTGTAATTGCTCCTCGACTGATAATTGTTTGGATAGACATATAATTTGAATATTGTTCGTTATCTCCAAATTCATCTTTTATCCCCTATTTCTTGCCTCTCGCTGAGTTTTACAGTTCACAAATTGTATACTCTGTAGATTAAAATAGGACTACAGGTTCGATTACATATCAACCTCATTTAAAAAGAAGCTCAATGAATACTTCAAAAAACGTGAAACCTCACTATGATGAATAAAATCACGAATGTGAATGTATTATAATATTATTTCAAAATGGATGTCTTCAACAATTAATTATAAAAGAAAATTATATACAGTCAAATTACTCCTTTTAAAGTTATCAATTAACACAAACGTTCACAATATTAATAAATACGTTGTCTATTTTCATTTATTTGGGTGAACAATGCAAGAACCAATTATGCAGTGCAATCAGAATAATAAGGGACAAAATAAGATTAAAATTAACTCAATCCTAACAGCGGCCGAAAACTTCATTCAAGCATTGATTGTACAAATATTATTCTGCATAACAAACGCGTATTGTCTAATGAATATAAGGAATGATTTTATTTCTATTTAATTTACAATTCTGAACAATCAATTTGCAATATTTCCTCAAAATAACTGCATTGAGAAATAAAATACTTGAAATTGTTGAAAAATTTTAAAAATATTTTCTTTTACCTTTAGAAAGTTTTCAGTAGACCCATATTAAGAGTTATTTCCCGTTGGCTGCATCTTGATGGTCAACCTGGTAATTTTTTCCTCTTTGTCCTACCAAATATAAGAGGGTGTAGCAGAAATATTTGGAGGAAAATCTTTATGGAATAAAAATTATGAAATAAGGGAGGCTCTTACAAATGTATATTTTTCAGAAAAACTGTGCTTCCTTCCCCACAATTGCCAGTATAAAAAGTTAACGTTAGTTGAATAATGAAAGAATATGAGCAGCCCATGGGAAATAACTCTCGTTAACTTGGGTCTACTGAAAACTATCTGTAGATGATAATTATGTTATAATCTCACCCTGACATACGCAACGATACTCTTTATCCATTTCGGCCTTTGGCGACAACGATAAGTGTCGGCAGGTACTGATAATCGAACGTCTGCATGTTTTGTCAAAAGTTACACCAATATTCGATTTAACAAAGTAAATAGTCAGCTAACTTTTAAGACTTCAAAAAGGAAATCGGGGGAATTTTTGTCTTTAAGGTAAATTATTTTATACAAAATACTATTCTGTAAAGTATATTGGCTTATATTTCTGCCTCCTACATGCAAGATAAGTTATATTAACATGAACCATAACTAAATAGACATGCGACATCATATGTCAACATGCAAAATAATTATTTGACATGCAAGTTACCAATCTCTTTAGAAAGTATAATTTCATTGTTAAGACTACCTATTAACGCCATTATATGGCATTCCATATAAGCAAACTGCAACAGAATTATGTCGACATGCGACTAACTAATAATTATGTAGATTTGCAATTTCTTTATGTCAAGATAATTATGTAGTATGGTGGCATATTTCCACCACCTACATGGCAGATAAGTTATGTAAACATGCAGTAGAATTGTGTAAACATTCGACTTATTTATGTCTAAATGCAAACTAATTGTGCTGACATGCAAGTTTCCAATCTCTTAAGAGAATTTGATTTCGATGTTGTTAAACTTGCTTGCTAACCCGATTGCATCATACTTGCAAGATGCAAACGGCGGTATCATGCTGACATGCGACTTATGTCCCTCGTTTGTTAACATGCAACATATTTAAGTCAATGTGCGACTTATTTATGTAATCATGCAAGATAATTACGTTGATATGCAAGTTAATTATGTAAACATGCGAGATATGAACGTTGATGTGCAATTCATATCTTTATTGTTAAAATAAGTCGCATGTTGACATAACTAGAAGTTGCATGTTAACATAAGTCACAATTTCACATAAATAAGTTGCATGTTGACATAACTTGCGTGATAAGTTGCATGTTATAATAACTATCTTGCATGTTGAAATAAATAAGTTGCATGTCAACATAATTATGTCGCATCCTGCATCTATGATATCAGATACTGGCGTTAGTAAGGACATTTATTGTTTTAAAATTATACTCTATGATAAGATCAGTAACTCAATTTGCATTTAAACATAATTTTCATGCAAGTAGATATAAGTACGAGGGGTGATCAAAATGTTCGTGAACTATCTCTATATCTACAAAACCACAATTCAGATTAGAATGAAATTCGGTACACACATAACTATACACAAGGTCTATAAATAGTATATGCTAAATAAAGTTTTTTCCTTCTTTGTTTACGTCACAATATGAAAATGACGTCACTATGTAGGTCACTTGTAACGAAAAATGGTTGTCTCAGTCGAACTCGTTCAACAAACGACTGTACAATTTATTGTATATCTTAGAAAGCCCTCTGCAGTATCATATAATAATTTGTATACAGTTTATTGAGATAAATGAGTTCCTATAAATTCAATTAATGATTGGATTGATCGTTTTAGTGAAGGAAGGCAGATGGTTAAAAATGATACTTGTCATCTTGCCCAGTGAAAGCAAGTTTGAAAAGATATGTATTTTTAACTAAGCAATTTGCTATCAATGACCTCCAATTAACACTTTGAAAAATTGTTGAATATTTGAGCAATAATATAATTATTCAATACCTAAGATATCGTTTACTTTAGATTTTAAACATAGTAGATATGATAAAAAGGAGGCACCCATTCTCTATCCACCTTGAATAAAGGTCTCTCCCGAGACAGAAGATTTGTGTTTTAATGGTCGCTATGCTTATTTTTGGAAAAGATATTCTTATCCACCCATTCTGTTGCCGAGATATGACCATTTCTGACAAATCATAAAAATTAACTCACATGGAAAGAAATATTAAACTCCGAAAAATCTTTCAACTTTTGTGACAGAACGCTACGGAGGGGGTCACGTGACTGTCAATACCACGTGATTCACGCATGCGCAGAACGATGGTTGATGTGCATTAAAATCGGGGAGGATTTATTTAAAATATAATTAGCATTGAAACCAAATATTGTTTCTTTCATGGAAGTTATTCAATTAGTTCGCGAACTTTTTGATCACCCCGTATCTTGCATATTGACATGTTTTTACGCATTTTGGCATAATTTATCTTGCATGTAGGGAGCAGAAATATACAACCATAATGAAGACATAGCTGATATGCAAGAAAATTGTGTAAACATGCAATTTATTTATGTTAACTTGCGTGATAATTGTGTTTACTGGCGAGTTAATTACGACATCATGCGAAATATGCATATTGACCTGCAACTTCTTATTATTTTGCATGTTGACATAGATATTTTGCATGTTTAGTGGCATGTTAAGATAAATAAGTTCCTGACTAACATAATTAACTTGCACAGTGACAGAAATAAGTCGCACCTCTACATAATTATGTTACATTGCAACATGAATAAATAAATCGCAGGTCAACATGATGGTGTAGTGTTATTATGTTCCAATATGCTTGTTTTCAGATAGCGAAGGCGCAAGGCTCAACTAAAATAAACAATCTTCAGAACCTTATCCGGCTCACACAGACACCTGAATTGTCCATGCACCATTTAAATGTGCAGCAAGCTGATGATCATTATATATTGCTGGGGAATACATGGATGAACCAAGCATGTGAAATAATATATTACACGGAAATTGATCACACGGTCCTTAAATTCATTGAAATACGTATAGGAATTCTAGAGCGAGAGCACTATTCTGGAACGCAATTGCAAGCAAACATCGATCAAGGTTTATTTCTGATAGACAATGTCTTAAATCCAGATATTGCAACAGCTTGGTGCAGATGGCTAGAAATGGAAGGGGAGAAAAGATATTTTATGTCAGCTTGCAACTCTGAGAAAGTTGTGACGTACATAAAGAAAGGGGCTCTGTATTCACATCTGATTGACGACGCCAAAGATGTACTGATAAGCGAGTTAAACTAAATTTTGTTTAAGGGAATTGTTACCTTCATTGCGTCATACTACCTCAAGGATCATACTGAGAAAATCGCAAGAGAAATTACTACAAAACCGAAAACACGGAATATGTTATCACAATTTTTAGTAGGAGTCAAGAGAATTGTCCAAGAATCGTCAATCAATATCATAATGAAACGTTTGGATCCTTTATTCAAAACTAAAGGCCATTCTTTCTTGTTTTCAGTGATTTTAGAAATCCCGAGTTTTCTGTCCATATTCAAACTCTGGTACAAAAAGAAACGAAATATTACCACGAATCAGGCTTTCAAGAGGAAATTTGTCAAAATAACAACTGCGATGCTGTGTGCAATGTTTGGAACTAGCATGGGATGTCTGTTGGGTTTCGGGTTCTCAGCCTTGTTGAGGGTTTTGTAGAAAAGTCCGTATCTTCTAGGATTCATTTTGAATATTATCCTTCGAGTCCTAGGAATAACACTGCTTGTACAGCCTTAGAATGCGATCTCTTTTTCTTTGAATATATAAACAATAGAAGAACATTGTCGCAAGAATGACAAAGCAAGATATTTGTAACTTTCTTAGTATCTTAAATGGTGGACGAAAACATCTCTATTAATCAAATTATATTTTACATCAAATTTAGCGAATTTCATTTAGGGTTAGGAACAGTAGATTGACCGTCTGATGTTCTATACTTAATCTTTGGCCATGAACAAAGCAATACAAACGATTTATTGAAATTGCTTCTCTGAAAAGGAATAATCATAGAAATAAAAATGAATACTGCTTTTTTGTGTGCAATTTTTCATGAAAATGAGTGAATCTCCATGCATGAAACATATGGAAATAACGAACAGAAGTTCTTTAATACAAAATAGAAGCAGAGCAAACATCGACCTCCAAAACATCAGAGATGGGATCAGGTGCCACGGAGGAGTGAGCATTCCCCTCGAAACGGTCACGACCGCGGTGTGTGACCTTCATGATAGGAAAACAATGTAAAAATCTGTCGACAATTCAGTGTATAAATAAATGCCTAACAATAAGTATGAAAAATGTCAGTCAGTATTTGACTTAATGATGAATTGTATGTGCTGACGGGGTCATATTGTATCGACCATATAACTTACAAAAAAGATTACTTCACCCAGGGACCTATATACTTTAAGTCCCTGCTTTAACGAGACTGCATTTTTTAAATGCCTCTTTGATCATCTGTAGCTATGATTGGTTATCTGCAACGTATGTAACAGGGGAGCATTACTACTCCTGGGCACCTGATTACATCTCTTGAATATCTAAGATTTCGCGGTTATGCTCTTTTCATACATTGTATTGTTTATAGATTTTTAAAGATCGATCACTGTTCATTATCTTCATTATTTTAATAGAATTTAAGTTCACATTGATATATGTTTAAAATTCTCCTCGATAATACCTCGTTTTCGGAGACCAGGTTTTTAAAAGTTTTTAATTCGCAAGGGTATTAAATTTAATACTTTATAAGCAAACATATTTTAATATAAATATGAAGTAGAAGTATCTCGAAAACATGAATCAAAGAAATCTTTTGACATCCCTTAAATATCTGTTTCGAAATTGAATATTTTACATGAAAAGGACGTTAAAGGTAATCTTACAACCAAGCTATATGATAAACGTGATGATTTTAACTTTTCAATTGTCAACTTTCCTTACTTATGCATCAAAATACCTTCATCGCCTGCATATGGAGATTATATAGAGCATGCTCTTCGTATGAACAATTTCAAAACGAGGTAAAAAAGAAATTTACAAACAAGTTTATGAAACAAGAATATCAGCAGTCTTGTTTAAAGTCATCATTTCGTAAGATCTATGGTATAAACAATGTCCTTGTCAGCCAATACAATCTATCATTGAGTCAAATGCTTACTGACTTTTTTCCTGCGAATTGTTAGTCAATTAATTATGCACTGAATTGACGACGGATTTTGCCGTTATTTCCCAATCATGACAAGGAGCGTACGGTGGGTATGACAGGTCGACAGGGGATGCTAATTCCTCCATGGTACCTGATCCCATCTCTGATTTTAGGAGGTCTGTGTTTGCTCCTTTCCCGATTTGTATTGTTTTATGGACTTTTGATTTGAATACTGTTTTTTATCTTCTGATGTTTTTATTTACATGTTTATTTTGCTTTATCGCCATATTCATTATTGTTATACAAGCCAATTATGATGAGTCCACCCTCACTATGATCAAGGATCCTGATTAATAGCAATTTCGAGTTAAAAATTGAATTCCTACCTTTGAATAAAATTAATTGAATTTATTTACAATATTTCTGTTTCCTAACATACACAGTTGTGGATTGCATGCCCCGTTTTCTTTCTGTAAATAAAGATTGCATCCAGCAAAATTACAGTGACAACTCATAAAACATAGGTAAGCAGGAATGTCTCCCAATTAAATAATTTTAACTTACAAGTAAAATACCGGTAAATATATAAATATCTTAATTATGACAAATTATTAATATGAATCATTTAATTCTACTTTGAAAAAAGGTCAACGGTTCGTGGTAGCTTAGTTGGTAGAGCGCTCGCTCCGTGATCGTGGGGAGGTCGTGAGTTCGCATCTCGGCCGCGACTGACCCAGTCGATAAAATGGGTAGCAACTGTTCCTTCGCCATGCGCTCGGCACTTTGAAGTGAAAGTTGCGGGTCCTTCGGATGAGACGTTAAAAACCGAGGCCCCGTGTCAGCGGCAGGCTTTGGCACGATAAAGATCCCTCACTGCTCAATGGCCCTGCGTGCTGAGTACTGGTCAAAATTTGAAGCCCTTCACCGGCATACGGTGACGTCTCCATATGAGTGAAAAATTCTCGAGAGGGACGTTAAACAATATATACAATCAATCAATCAATCATGAAAAAAGGTCTTTTGAATTTTTGAAGTACAGGATATCATTAATGAATTTAATCAGTAACTATTCTTTTGTATGTGGTTAAGTGACTTTAAATGACAAAAGTATTTCAACCTGAGTTCTAAACCCTTATCGTAAATACTGTATAAAGGGTTATTTTTTCCCCGTTTTATTTAAGAAATTAAATTGTATTATTTGAATTCGCTCCGTTTTAAATTCGCGCAAATGAGTATAGGGCGAAAGGGGCGAAAATAAAAGGGGGCGAAAATTTCCCTTTATACAGTAAATCATTAAGAAATCTACATCGTTGTCTTGTGGTTCGTCAATTATGAGCTTACCGCTGATGAACTCTTAAATAAATGCCCAGGATTATCTATATAGCTGTATAACGAAGATCTCGTAGACAATTAAAGTCAAAGTTTGTCTTATGTTTTGCATGTATTATTTTCATACATAATCTAAATAAAGAGCGTTCTATTAATTCAAATTATCTACATTGATGTACGCAAAAAATAAATATATTTTGTTGGTGTTCTTTCATATTTTAAATATATTAATTTAATTAGCTTCATAATTTTCCAAAAACCCTATGATAATATTCCCTTTAATGGATACGTATAGTGAGTTCTGTATATCATTTCCCTGTAAAACACTTTTTCTGTCACATTTTAGAAGGAAGATTAGATGTTTTTTTTAATTCAATTTTTATACCTGTTTGTAATTTCATTTTTTTTAATTTGGTTTACGATGCATCTTTTCAATCGTAAACGTTTACTTTTTACTACCTGCATATGGCCTGCATATGGCGATTATGTTTCTCAGTTCATCCAATAGCTAAAGCATGCCCTATACCATCGTAGCAAACCACGGTCATAATGTACGATCCTCTCCTATTCTGGCCGTGGTTGCATGAGAAGAGAATATTTCGTAGCTCATTAAAGTATTGACCAATGCGAGTAAAGCATAGTCGGAAATTGACCTTTCATGCGACCTTTCAATACCCAATCGTAGTGTAGGAAATACTGCTGATGAAATTTGTTGATTTCAATTGCGATGGAAACAAAACTTGTCATTGACTGAATATGACGTCACAGTAGAAAGGCGTAAATATTCAAGATTACGACACTTTTTATGAGCAAGCAGCCACGGATAGGAGAGAGCTACATGCGGACTCCGGACCGTGGCTTGAGACGATGGCTCTATACAATGAAAAATTCCACAGCAAGTTGATGAAACACGAATGTCAACAATGATACAATCACCTTGTCATCAAGAACACGCTATCATTAAGTCAAATCCTGATTGACTCTTTTTATGCGCTCGGATGGATAGATCGGAGGCATATTGTTCTTGTTCTGTCTTTCTATCGGTCTGTTTATCTGTTTGTCTGTTTATCTGGTTGTCAACTTTATCATTTGCAATAACTTTTGAACCATGAGAGACAGAGATCTAGACTTCATATTAAGTATGCATTCTTCATTAATTAAGATCCTTCAAATGACACCAAGGTCAATGACCTTGTGACCTTGACTGTCACCTTTATGCTAAAGATAGCTTTTTCGAACCCTCCCAAGAACCATAGGAGATATGTACTTTATATTTGGTATGCATAAAGGTGACAGTCAACGTCAATGTCTTTGTGACCTTGACTGTGTCTCTGTATGCTAAAAATAACCTATTTGAACCTTCGCAATAACTCTTTAACCGTAAGAGTTAGAGACTTCATATTTGGTATAAATACTCCACTAATTCATTTCTTTCATATAAATTGACCTTGACTAAAATTAGCTTTTTTCGAACTTTATTAAAGCCGGGCGCATAGTGCTTCACAAACACATCTTGTTCATACTTATTGTTGGGCTATAATTGACACACTGAATTTCTACAGTTTTTCCGTTATTCCAAAATATTTTAAAAAAGATTTGATCACTCGACAAGGGATACTAACTGCTCCATGAAACCTATTTCTACCTCTGATACTGCAGAGGTATGTATTTGCTCCGCTTCTGATATATATTGTTTGGATGAAGTTGTATATTGTTCGTTAGCTCCAAATTCATCTTTTCTTCCCTATTCCCTGCCTCTCGCTGAGTTTTGCGCTTCACAAATGTTAATCCCTGTAGATCATAAAAAGACTACAGATTCGATTAAATTTCAAACTCATATCAGAGGAATCTAACTGAATACTTCAGAAAACATGAAATCTTTTTCATATGAATAGAGTCTTGAATGTGAATGTATGGTCTTGAACATACATTAAATAGAAGGTGTTGGTTTAGGCATCAGAATGGTTCGAACGTCGATAAATGAGACCAAACTTTGTGCTTTGCGTAGTAAATAAACTTTGTTCTCTTTCTACACAGATAAAAAATATCAAATTCTCAAAAATTTAAGGAAAAGAATTATAAGTTGCAAAATACAATGTTTATTCGAATGGTAAAATCCATTCTAATGTTAAGCATGTAAGGCCACTCGAAAATGGATTCTCACTTTTCCATGGTACCTGATCAAACATCTAATGTTCTAGAGGTCGCTGTTTGCTCTGCTCCAAGATCTGAGTTGTATTGTTCGAGTGTACTTTTGAGCTTGAATACTTTCCTTATCTCTATATATTTTATTATGAATTGAAATGACATAACAAAAATTTAAGGAAAGTGAGTTTTATTGAAAAAAAAACATGAAATGGTCATATATCATCATAGTTTAAAGAGACACTGCGATGCACAAAGGGGAAATTTGACAAATGTATAATTCTTGCATGACCCGTGTAAACTTTGTTCAATTCCTTAAATTATAAGGATTCAGAACCTAACAATTCTAATTTTAAGTAGAAAAATAAAAGTAAAAATAATTGCTTTATACTCCTTCCTCCCTATTGTACGCGTGCGCAGAAAGTTGAATTAGTCTCCATAGTTACCATGGTCTCAAGTACCCAAGAATGAATCTAATAAGGCCAAAATTTTGATGCAATATTTTTAAAAAGTTGCTTAAACATATATTTCTCACCTTTGCATGTTCCAGTTGAATGTTGTTTACAAGTTGGAGCTAAAAGTAAAAGTGGCGTGACTTTGACATACACGAAAACAACAAAACGATAGAAACGATGGAACCTATATTGTGCAGTCTTTTCTTGCAGTTTAATTGTCCTATCTCAGCTTTATATTCATAATTTTCATAAGTCTTTCTCTGTATGCTACAGATATCATAAAAGAAGAACATAAGTTCATTGTGTATTTTAAATGATGTGATTTCAAGTATGGTTGGTTATCCTGTTAAAAATCAAATATATGTATGCATTTTATTTTAATCCCCCGATAATTTCCGTAGTGCACTTGTCCAGATTTATTTAGGATTTTAATGTACGAGTAGTAGTTGAAATTGTTTTTCTCACCTTGCATGTGATATATATCAAAAGTTCAATTTAATGCATTACCACAATTATTTTTCAATTTGACCTCTTAATTTGGTATTGTGTTCCAGTATTTGAACAATCGATCTTCCAATGCAGAAGCCAAATTTCAAAATGGATGTCTTCTACAATCATTTATGAATAATAATGTAATATATTAAATTACTCGTTTTAATTCTGTTCTGTTCTGTTCTAAATTTATCAATTTACACAAAGTTCACAATTGATCAATATGTTGTAAATTTTGCTGAGCTAAACTTGAATCAACAATGCAAGGACAATAATGCAGTGCAATAAGAATAATAAGGGACAAAACAAGATTTAAATCAACTTGATCTTAACAGCGATCAAAAATGTCCTTCAAGCATTGATTGCTCATATTATTCTTCATAGCAAATGCGTCTTTATTCAGGTATTGTCTAATAAATATAAGGAACTATTTTTTGCTACTTAATTTACGGTTCTTAACAATTTAGGATATTTCCTCAAATTAATTCTATTGTGATATAAATTGATACTTGAAACTGTTGAAAAATTCAAAAAAATATTTCCTTCTTACATATAGATGCTTAAAAAGAAAATGCGCATGAATACATTAATAATTGAACGCCTGCATGTTTTGTCAATAGTTACACCATTATTTAACAAAGTAAATAGTCAGCTACGTTTTAGACTGCAAAAAAGAAAATCTGGGGAATTTTTGTCTTTAAGGTAAATCCTTTTAAACAGACTTCTATTCTAATAAATATGGTGGCATACATTTCTGCCTTCTACATGCAAGATAATTTATCTGATCATGATAGATAGGTATGTATAGATATGCAAGTTATTTATGTCAAGATAATTGTTTAATATGGCGGCATGTTTCTGCAAGATAAGTTATGTTAACATGCAACAGAATTGTGTAAACATTCGACTTATTCATCTCAACTTGCAAAATATCATGGAGACATGCAAGTGACCAATCTCTTAAGAGAATTTAATTTTAAAGTTTGTAACCATGCATGCTAACGTCATTATATGACATCATACAAGCAAGATGCAACAGGAGGTATCATGTTGAGTTGTGACTTAATTATGTATGTTAACATGCCTCATACTTATGTCAACGTGCGACTTATTTATGTTAACATGCAAGATAATTATGTTATCATGCAGGTTAGTTATGCAAACATGCGAGATATGAAAGTTGACATGCAACTTATCTTATGTGTTATTATAAATAAGTTGCATGTTAACATAACTATGTTACTTGTTAATATAAGTCACAAGTTGACAGAAATAAGCTGCATGTTAACATAAATAAGCTTCATGTTATAATAATATCTTGCATGTTGACATAAATAAGTTGAAAGTCAACATAATTATGTTGCATCCTGCATCTATGATGTCCGATGCTGGCGTTGGTAAGGACATTTACCGTTTCAAAGTTATACTCTTTGATAATAGTAACTTAATTTGCATGTTAACATAATTTTCTTGCAGGTAGACATAAGTATTTTGCATATTAACATATTTGTTTTTGCGCGTAGGGATCAGAAATATGCCATCATAATAAAGACATAGAAGTTAATATGCAAGAAAATTATGTAAGCGTGAAATTTATTTATGTTAAATTGTTTTAGTATCTGCTAGTATACTGTATCAAATAAACATTTACAACTTTCATTACATCGGAGCACCATTTGAAAAGGAATGAATCATTCAGAGTGGATTATGATATTTATTGAATGAACAAACTTTTTGCCCATGTTGTCAAAATAACAATATTACAGAGTAAAGAAAAAAAATCAACATACTTAAATATTTTAGACCATTTTTAAAATGACGTTTGAGGTCTTCCCAACTCAGGGAAAAATTATTGGGTCCGTATTTTTAGGTGAAAAAAAATTCTTTAAAACATATTTGTTGACGGAATAAAAAGAAAAAAATATTGTGTACTGGGATGAAAAAAAAATTAGTCAAGTTATTTCTAGGCAGAATATTTGAACCAAATATTTTTTGTAAAAAGTGGTCTTAACAATATATATTTAGTGATGAAAAATTTCTGAAGCTTTGGCCCTATTTTGAAAAAAAACAAACATGGGATTTGGGGCGCAGGTGGTTAGCCTCCCATTAGCCTATGGCTTACAAGCCAATCAGAGAGCTTGACTATTTAATATAGGTATGACGAAGACAATGCACATGCATATATAATTATTTCTATTCCGACTTCTCTGTTGTAAATGATTGATCTTATAACGTGCATTAACTTCCAAGAATAAAAGGACGGTGTAGACTGGAACAAGGTAAGGTTTTAAAGCTTGTTTCAAAGGTTTTCTTTTAAATGAAGAAAGACTACCTGTACTAAAATACAGCTAGAGAAATGTGATTGACTTTTAAAAAATGAAAATTACATTTTCCTTTCATATCAAATCATTTGCGGATTCAGGGGAGTTGGGGGGTCTGAAAAAAACCTACAATCTCACTACATTATTTTTTTGATACAATACAAGAATCATATATCCTATGAGCAAGAAATAAAATTCATTTCCGATTGAACATACACAATAAACAAGTTACATTTTTGAATGGTGTGTTTTCCTGCAGCTAGTGTTGTCACAAGGCCATTATCAAACAGTAAATGCTACTAACAATTAGGTCAATCTTTTCGTACTACTTTAAAGTTATACTCTAGCAAAAATACATTGATATTTTTTTTTAACTTTACTGAACTGCATGAATAATTTTTTAAATGTAAATTTTGCTCTCAGTATAACCAGTAATTTCAAAATCAGATTTACATTTTCGAATGGGTCAGGTCTATAGTTTAAAGATATTGCCGTCACTTAGTGTTCCTTTTGTTCTCTGCTTGATCTTTTCTAAAGGACTTTTAAGCTTGATTATTACTCGTTACTGTTTCTTATCTCCATATTCTACCGTTCTTTCAGATTGTAACCCTTTGGTATCTTTTTGCTACGCCAAACACAGGACAATACTATGTAATATTTAGTTGAATGTTCGATCTTATCATATGCATTAAATTCTAAAGAAAAAAATAAATAAACGGATAATGTAGATTGTGACAGGGTTGGTATTTTAAAGCTCTAAAGGTGAACCTTTTTAAATTTGATACCTATATGTATATTTGTTCATTCAACTAGGAGAATGCATTTGGCTTGTAAAATTAAATATAACATTTTCCATTTGCAGATTCAGGGGGGTGGGGAGGGGGGTCTTGAGATCTCCTACAATTTTCCTAAATTATTTTTCTTAAAAAAAATAAAAGCATGGATAAACAATCTGATTTCTAAAATAGCATGGCTTCATCATGTTTTCCTTTATAAAATTGATTATTAATTAATTGATTAATTAGCTAAATTGTGTCAATTCAAACACTTGATTATACATATATTCGATTGAGGAAATGGTAAGCCTTGCTTCAAACCTTGTTCCATCTGAATTCATTGTTTATGTTGCTGATAAAATTCAATGTTATGTTGTTTTTTTTTAATCATGAAATTTAGAACATTATGCCTATTCTAGTCAGCACTTTTTCTGATATACATTTTTTTACTCTATTGAATTGCATCAATAAACTATTAGTGTTTTTCCTTGAAACTTTGTTCACAGTGTATCAAATATTTTCACAATCATATTTACTTTGAATAAGAGAGTAAATTGGACAATTAACTGTCGTGAACCAAACAGGTCAAGTCTGACTATGTAGTAAAGATATTTTTCAAAAAAGAAATAGCTGTTCAAAAGTCTCCATCACTTCCCTTTCTGCCCTTACTTATGCAGCATTATACCTCTATCACCACTCAGTTGATTAGATACTCCACGTAATGTAATGGTTTAGGCCGTGGATATTGGCCTGGATAGCTCAGTGGGTAGAGCACCTGACTGGAGATGCAGGGGTCACAGGTTCGATTCCCGGTTCAGCTATACATTTCCCCCTTCCTGTTACAAATTTGGTGCTGTTGACCGCCCCTTGAATTGCAGGTGAAAGTCCTGTCAGGGGTTATAAGAACTGGGGTTTTGTCTTCGAGGGCGAAGACAATTTAAGGAGGGAGGAATGTAATTGTTTGGGTCATGGATATAGGCCTGAATAGCTCTGTGTAATCAGTCGATTCCCAGTACAGAAATACATATTCTCCCTCTCTTCCTGTTACAGTATGAACAATTTCTACATCGAGGTAAATTATTGATAAACATGTTGATGAAACAAGAATTTCAGCAGTTTCCTTTAAAGTCATCATTTCGTAAGTTCTATGGCCCATACAATACCCTTGTCAGCAAATACAATTTATCATTGAGTCAAATGCTGACTGACTTTTTTCATACTAATTGCTATTCCATTTTTATACATTGTCTTGACGACGGATTTTTTCGTTATTTCCCGATCATGACAAGGAGCACACGGCGGGTGTGACCGGTCGGCAGGGGATGCTCACTCATCCATGGCACCTGATCCCACCTCTGATGTTTTTGTGGTCCGTGTCTGCTCTGCTCCAATTCTGTATCGTTAATTGACTTTTGATCCGGAATACTGTTCGATATCTCATTATGTTTCATTCAAATAATTCATGGGACCATTCGCAGTCTCCTCCTACTCTTAAAAAACACATTAAATATTTTACTAAAAAAGTTTCAACCAATTATTTGAATTTTCTGCTCCGATAAAATTTCACTGTTCAGATTTAAAAAAAAAAGGTGATCATATAAATTCATAAAATAAAATATAGTGAAGTGGGTCTATAATATTTTTTTCTGACAAAAATTTTTTAAGCTTTTTATTTTTATTCATCTATTCAATAACTACTTTAGTAATATATTTGCTAGATTTTTCACAATATTAATGATAGAATTATCATTTTCAAATTTTATCATCAAATCCAATCTATCATTGTAAGGGAAATGGACTGCATGACGTTTTATACTAATTATTAAAACATTTTTGTGACGTCATCTTTTGTTAAACCTGGTTCAATAAATTTGCTATTGTCCTGCACCCCGTCCAATAAGTTAACTGTAGGTGTCCAATAAGATTCAACTTATTGGACAGGTACAGGTAACGTTAAAATGAGAACAAAGGGGAGGCAAATAAGAAAACAGCACTAAAAAGGCAATGACAAATCAAACAATTTATTATGAACAATGTAGGAAATTAGTAGCGTTATATGTTAATATTTCACAAAAAATCCTATTGAACATGGCACAAATAATCCAGTGAATTGAATGTCTCAGATTCATTATTGTAGACGCATCCGTGGCTCCGATCATAAATTTTTAAATTCACAGTTCATTGTTATATAGCAGATTCATTTCACAATGATTGATCCATGGAACGTATAAAGAATCCAATGGACACAAAAGATGAATGAGAAGCATGTGTTTTCTTACACACAACCTTGGGCTTTTTGTTTATTGGAATATCCATTTTTCCGCATTTCGCACAAAATTTAGCTCACGAAATTCCAACGGAATCCGTAATTTCGTTCAGTGATTTATGACCATTTGTCCACCTAGTCCTGCGTCGTTTGAGCGAGTATCTGTCGTTGTTTTGAGGAGTGAGTGGAGTAAAATCCTTCTAAGTTCGAAACCTGCACATAAAAGAGAAAGTTGCATCAGAAATAATCTCCCAATTTCATATAAAATGCTTAAACAGTTGTTCGAGTAAAATCAGAAATAATATCCCAATTTCATATAAAATGCTTAAACAGTTGTTCGAGTAAAATCCTTCAAATCCTAATGCTTTACAAAAATTACCTGTCATAGGAAACTGTTTCTTGCAAATTCCGAAACATAAGAATATATATCCGAATTTCACAGTAAAAACTTGAACTGAGGCATCTTGGTGTAATCGATAAATGGCATCGTCAAAAACACCCGATTCTGGAGGTCTTTTTTTTTCAAAATTAAAATGTACGTCGTCATCCGTGGTCGTTGCGTTGTAAAATGAATAAATTGTAAAGAATTTAGTAGAACTGACTTTAACGCATGCGTAGTATATATAAAAAATGTTGCAATGCGGATAAATAAGACTAAACAAAGTTAATGTTCATATTTATCGATATAATACACCTCTCGATGATTCCTACTATTAATAAAGACAGAAGAAAAACCAAAACTGGTTTTCTTTGGCCTAACTTGATGAACAGTGCTAGGTAGTCATCCAAGCAGAACGAAACCTTGCCTGTGGCTGTCCAATAAGTTAACAATGGAAGTGTTCGACAGTAGTGAAATATTTTAAGTAAGTTATAAGCCCCAAACTGACCATTATGTCAGATATTAGACTCTCCTCGGCGCTAACGCGCCTCGGGTCTTCTAATATCTGACATAATGGACAGTTTTCGGCTTATAACCATTACCTAGGCCATTATTTACACACTGATATTTAGATTACGAAATTTTTTGTTCACTTGATTATGACAAGGAGCCCATTGCTAACTGCTGTGGCCGTTCGACAGGGGATGCTTAGGATCGAATCTTTTTAATTACTGATTTATTAGAGTGTTTTATCACGAGCCCTAGCGAACGTTAATTCGTGGCAATACACGCAATGCTTGTAATTTATTTGTTCTTGGATGTGATATACAAATCTTATGTCAACGTAAGACCTAGATATGAGTCACTTACAAAATTCATAAATGGTTAACAATTTAGTTAATCTATGTTTCACAAATTAAAAAAAAATATAAAATGATGTATAACAATAACTATAAACAAAAAAGCTATTGTTGTACTTTAAAGTGATATATAATTGTCGTTTTTGTTATCTTTTCATGCACTGCTTGTAATCTTGTCTTTCAGATGGCGCCAACTCAAATAACCAGTCTTCAGCAGCTGATCACGCTCACTCAATCGCCCTATGTGTCCTTGCACCATTTAACAACCGGGGGTCAGCATTACATACTTCTCGGGCATACGTGGGCGAACCAAGCGTGTGACATTATACATTACAGGGGCGATGTTCACACAGTCCTAGGATTTATAGACTTAACTATCGCACACAGAGAGCAGCATACTCAAACGCAATTCCAATCAGAAATCACTCCAGCAGGTTTATATATAGTTAACAATGCTGCATATCCGGGAAATCTAGAGGAACATGCAACAGCTTGGAGCAGATGGCTAGAAAGAGAAGGGGAAAAAAGGATCGAACTATATATGTCATGTAGCAGCTCCGAGAATCTGGTGACGTACATAATGACAGGGATTTCAAATTCAAGCCCGATTGTTGCCATAACAGATGTTATCATATGCGAGTTTCAGGAAATTTTTTTGAAAGGATTTGCTAGTGTCATTGCGCCTCTATCTCTCCAATTTTCTGAAAAATTTGCGACTGAAGTAAAGAAGACGCTAGAAACAAAGCCTTTGCTTTTAGAAATATTTGAAAAATTCAAGAAAAAGCTTCTACAACCGCCAAAAATAAGCATACCAAATATTCTCAAGAAATACATAGATACAAAGCGTGACGATGGAATCCGCCCGGAAGATGTTCTTGAAAATAAAAATCTTTTATTAGATATTTCCATGCAATTTTTGAGTCTTTGTGACAAAACTGTAGTATCCTCCTTGCTGTTTTCTCTTGGTTTGGAATTGATAAGTAGCACATCCATTATAAGACTTTGGTACGACGAGAGGAGAGGCAGAATTCCGAATCATGTTTTTAAAAGAGAATGGAGAAAAAGCATAGCTGCGATGTTATGTTCCGTACTTGGTACTTTTTTGGGATGTCTAGTGGGATTCCGGTACTTTGCATCGACGTGCCATCCTTTTTATCTGGGATTCATTTTCAATATCTGCTCTAGAATCATCGGAAAATATATATTTTCACAGCAGTAGACGTTCTTCATTTATTCAAAAAGACAACCGCTTTTCTTTTTTTTATTTCGAAGAAACAAAGACTTTAAATATAAAACGAGAATGGTAAAGTTTGTAGTACATTGAGTTTTAACCATTGTAATGATTATTCAATTATTCACCTTCTAACACATTTTTTTTAATAAAAGTGCCATTGAAATGCAATTATTTTATCTTGAAGAACAGATTATTATGACGTCTTTCTGAATTCTGTTTATATTACAGAGCTTTCCTAATATGCACATCTCTACTGTTTATCTTACTGGACAGAGCTTCTATATCAAAACTTGGAAAAATCTGAACTGCAAATCTACACAATAGAATGTAATCTTTGTAAACTTGTTTATTTTGGTGAAACTAACAGATTAGTTAATAACAGGATATTAGGACATAGATTTCAAATAAACAGTGGGGGTCAGCATCTTTTATGCAAGTATTTTCACTTACCGGATCATTCTATTTTGTCAATGAAAGTTAGAATTCTAGAAAAGATTTACCATCATAAATACAGTCTAACTCTGAATACATCTTCTTGTAGACAACAAGAAAGTTCTTGGATTAGAAAACTAGGGACCGTCTTTCCTAATGAATATAATGACAATGTCGATAGTGTTCGAAATCTTTCCACTTCACAATGTAAAGCAATAAGCAAAACATGAAAATAGAATACCTTGACGCGTTGTCAGAATGGATGAAATGTATCAGATATATGTTAAAATCTTGCATTCAATGATTGAGGGGCAAAAAGAAAACAAACTACCCTTCTATATCTGTGTTCAGCAATTCGGAAGTGAATTTAAAGGAATTGGATAGACTAGATGAGATCTCGTTAAGAGCAACAAGGTGGTTTTCCGTTATGATATTAAAGTAAATAACATTAAATAATTTCGATTACCCATCCCTATTCCCGTTGGACTATTATTTGTTTACCCCTTTTCACCCTCTCCTCCTATTCAATTTACCCCCCTTTTTCCATCTTTGTATACAAAGCTTTCACAGTGAACATTCATATTATTGTACATGTCCTATATGATTTCAGTTTGATTTTGAAATGCCACACGTATAGAGTACAAATTAAATCTATGAAAAAATAATTGTCTTTGTTTGTAAGGCTCATTATCTAAATTGGAACTGGGATTTTAATTCTGCAAGTGCAATCCAACTTATACCCATCTAGCTCCCTTTTTAAGGAGGAAATTCTTCAGAATCATGTCTTTTTGTATATATTTAATATTGCCAACAACCAGAAAGAATTTGATTGATTGATTGATTGAATATTGTTTATTGTCCCTCTCGCGAATTTTCACTCACATGGAGACGACACCACTTGCCGGTGGAGAGCTGCAAATTGTCCTTTACTCGGCACTCAGGGCCATTGAGCATGCAGGGAGGGATCTTTTTCGTGCCAGCACCTACTGCGAAACGGGACCTCGCTTTATACGGTCTCATCCGAAGGACCGGTCTCCACGTCCCATGCTGGGATTCGAACCCGCGACGTAAGGATCAACTCATTACTTCGCGACTCTAGAGCAGACGCTTAAACCATTGTGCCTCGAGGCCGACTTGAATAACCATATCTATATTGGATTCTAAAAATACTTGCAAACAAAGATACATAGCAGTTTCCAGTAAATTGTTCTACCAAGCTTCTTTCTTTACTCCCCACAAAAATTCTAACAGTAGTGAAGGAGAAACTTCAAGAGTTATGTGCAACAATATATTCAAGAACTGATGTAAATCAGATATGGATACTTAAAATTCCAAGGAACCTTTGGGAAATATGAAATAATAAAATTTTACCAAAATCAACAGCATAAACACTCATAACTTTTCAATTTTAACTGGTCCAAATAAGGTAATGAAATGAACAAGTTTTATAATTGCTTTGCTTATTTCTCGGACATATTAATCTGACGATTGGATTTTTGCTCTTTGGAAGATATTTTTCACTTAGATCTTTACAACAAAAAACATGCAAATCTCCTCCTACTGTAACACTCTGAAAGGGGGGGGGGGAGTGATATTTACTTAATTAATTTTTAATATATCCCTACACATACATATATCTCCAGGTAAAAATAGTCTTTAGGTCATGATCTTGAATATATCATTAAAAAATCTTTTTCCCACCAAGTTCTTTACAAAAACTGATTGGGAAGGAAACACCTTTAAAAGTATTAATTGGAGCCATTCGAATTATTCATTCAAATTAATGTATAAGTTGGTAGGGAAAAACCATCGATTTTTACAATGAAATGCATGTTTCTATGAAAAACCATTTTATAGGAATCAATCAGTCTTTTGTTCAGTTTAGCCGATATTTTAAATTGTTTGCTCAATTTCTATTTAAAATATATTAAATAACAAAAACTCACTCCGTCAAGTGTCTTCGAGTAGCAAATGTTGGAAGCTTTTTAACAAAAACAATATTAAGCGTGAAACAGTCCGATTTAATAAAAAGTGTAATACAGCATAATACCCTTTGTCAATCCAATGTCACATGTTTAAAACTTCTCAAAAATAAGCGATATCACTAGGCAAGCATCCTCAGGTAGAGCGATTCAAGTTTTTGTAACGTTTTGAGGGGTTGTACCTGGTTGATTAAAATATCTCGGTTAAGATTGAAATTAAAAAACAAACAATTTTCCTCTTAAAAATGATTTGTTAAAATGATTGGCCTACACATATATACAGATATGGTCTTTCCCTTACTTAGGGGAAAATCACACTTTAGGTCGGCCTTATATTTACAAAAGTAACAGGGGTTCACCCATTGCCACCGGACCGACACCAGTATTGCCTTATTCAGGCTCGTAGTGTCTGTCACGGTGCTAAGTCTTTACTAATCTCCTAGTGGCCAGCCTCTGACAACAAAAGATACTGAATTGTCCTTATTCATGACGTACAGTCATTTGAAATGCTATCAGAGACTAATATCTTACGTATTTCTGTGTAAAGTTTCCTCTTTTGTTTTGATCCTCCTCTACCTACGCGGTTTATGAAATGAATTAACTTATTCAATTGCGCCCGTGTAACACTTCAGAATTTAAATTTCTAAAACGATGTAGAGTTTTTTAGAATGTTAATATAATAGCTTATACATGTATTTCTACATTTCAAAAGCTCATACTGATTTCGTACATTGGAATTTAATGTTTTAGTTCAAAAACCTAAACTTTCAAATGTCCAAACTGGTTTAACATTTTGAGTTTTTAGATTTTTCCCTTTAAATGTTCAAAATTCAAAGAAGATGGGAGAACAAGGCGGGTAGAAGGCCTATAGCGTCTGATATTAAGAAATCATATTCAGTGGGTGATTAGAGTATTTAAATTAACTTCTCATTATTGAAATTTATGAAATTATGAGAGAAAAAAAATACCTGGGGGACAAAATATCTCATAAAATAATTTCTTTCATAAAAATATCGGATGGTATTCGTTGGATTCCAACCATAGCAATAAAAATCCAGCATATCTTACTGCTTTGAGTCTAACACGTAAACCACTTTGCTACATGGCACATAATGATATTGGGCATTTAAATGATGTTTGTCACATGACCCTTGAATTAATGGAATTCAAGTATTTCTCGGAAAGATGCGAATGTTTTGTCATAAAAGTGTACTTTGAAGGTATAGTGGGCCTTCTCTCCATGTTTTGTAAACCCAAAAATGTATATTTTGTTGCAAACATTTAGGATCATCTTTTTAAAAAATGGAGCGAAAAAAATTTGTTAAAGTATGAGAAAATGATCGTTTTTGTTCTTTTTAGTGTGTGTATGCTTTTTATGTTGATATGTTTCTATGTACACACTGTACTATTAATTTGGACCTTCTTTTTGGTTCTATTCTTATCCTACAAGAGTCCTTGCATTGATTGAACAATGATTGAACAATGTGTCTGTCTATATATAATATTACAGTTCAACAGTAATTATAAAAAGTATTAATATGAATCATTTAATGTAATTTTACTTTGTAAAAGGTTTATTGAATTTTTCAGGTCCTGGCTATTAATAATGAATTTAGTTAACAAGTAACTATTCTTTTTTTATGTGGTAAAATGACTTTAAATGACAAAAGTCTTTTAATGTGAGTTCTAACCCCCCTTATCGTAAATAAATCAGAAAGAAATTTACATCGTTGTCTTGTGGTTCGTCAATTATGAGCTTGTCGCTGGTAAACTCCTGAATTAGGACCTCGGATTATCTATATAGCTGTATAATGAAGATCTGGTAGACAATTAAAGTCAAAGCTCTGTCTTATGTTATGCGTTTTTTTTATTTTCATACATAATCTAGATGAATCGTTCTTGAAATTATTTACATTGATGTACAAAATACTAGTAAACAAATTTTGTTGGTTTTCTTTCAAACAATTTTTTTAAAGATTTTGATACACTTAGCCTTATATGTAATACATTTTCCAAAAACCTTATGATAATATTGTCTTAAATAGATAGAGGATATCTATATTGTGTGATCTAATATTGACTTTATCAGACTAGTTGAAATGGTGTATATACAGTTAAACTTCGGTATCTCGACATCGGATATGTCGACAACCTGGGATATGTCGACGTCCGTCCGCGGTCCCGGCATTATTTACTATATAAATGATTTGCAAAAACTCTGATATGTCGACCTCGGTAATATCGACTACCCCGCTTATCTCTACGTATATTCACAGTCCCAAGAGCAAAATTTACCTGGTATATGTCGACATAGGGGCAATTCTGCTCTACTTAACCTAATTGTTTGTCAGCTGGTCGCTCGTCACGCACGGACAACTCCGTGTATCCGGTAAGAAATTCACACCTTTCACACCCATGTTTTGACTAGTAGAAATGTGTTTGTAGGGAATCCCATGCCCCCTCGGCGTTTCTAATACGTTAATTTTTTAGCTTGGGTAAATATCATTGATAAATCTTCTCGATTCTGCGTAAATGTACAACCGTTTATTTATGTTGAAATCTAACAAAACTTACGACATACACGGCCTTTACATCAGCCGTAAGTATAGATGCATATGAAGTTTTTTTAAATACGCAATTCCAGTTAAGGTAGATCGCGGGTTTGCTGACGTCACAATAGGATTTGACGTAAAAAGCTTACCGCGTTCAAATTAGCAAGCATAAAATATCTTCAGCAGTGCTAAAAGTGAAATATATATATTAAAGTTTGTTTGGTGTATTTGAATATTTTTTGTGTGTAATTTAGAATAAATGATGTTTTGATCAAGGCTGTATTTTACATTATAAGTATTTTTAACGCTGATATCTGTTGTGTGTACACACCTTTCTAAAATATCATTGCCTAATTGTTAATACAATACAAAAACAGATCCACTGCCGGTGTGTCTGGCGCCTCCCCTGCAGTTTATTTATTTTTTTTTCACTTTTATGAATTTTGTTTTGTTTGTTTAATTTAGTCTCCATACTAATCAACTTTTATTTTAATTGTTTTACAACCTTCTCTAACTCATTATACAAGGTATTCATTAGTGATGATGTACGCCTAGATTGGTTACTGTGTACATTTTTATGCGCAACAATATTGTCTGAGCTAAGTACAGATAAAAGATTTTCAAAACAAGAAAGAAATGGACAGTAAATGGTACGTCAATATGCTCAATGAACTATAATTTGTACATGAGTTTCTCTTACTGATTATTTTTTTCGGGGGGGGGGGGTAAATTAAATAATAATTATCAACAGGAGAGACGTTAATGATTTAGGTAACATCACCAAATAAAATATGTACGTCCTATAAATTGTCATCTTTAGCTCAGACCCTTTTATTAATAGCGATTCGGCTTACAACTGCAAGTGGTGTTTTGTGAGTGGTCGGGGTCGGGGGTGGGGGTGTCAAGGCAAGAGCTGCAGGTCCTTAGGAAGCAATTTCAGTTAGGGGCACAGCTACTCGTATATATTTTTAGTTGGGGGGTACTATCAACAGCAAAAAGTTCCTTAATAGATAAGCATAAAAAGGAGGAGGGGGGGTGGGTGATCAGGTGTTTTAATTGAGGCTACAATTGTGTCTAGTAGTGATGTTTTCTGAAGTATCACTTGTGTTCTATAGTATACTGTATCCTTTCTACAGTATTCTATATATCGGTAAAGTAATGATAAGATATGGCCTTTGCGACATTTCGAAGGGAAAACTGAAATCTGTTAATTCAGGGATATAAACGAATTCAGTTCATTCTCTGAAGTACACATATATACTGATATGTAAAGTTAGCTACTAGTAACTGGCTACTAGTAGCTGGCAACGAGAAGTGGTAAAGTAAGCTACTAGTAGCTGGCTACGAGAAGTAAGTAAAGTTGGCTACTAGTACATGTAACGATATACTAGTAGCGGGCTACGACAAGCAAGTAAAGTTGGCTACTAGTAACTGGCTACCAGTAACTGACTTGAACATTCTAATACCTTTTGTGTTAAATCATGCTAATTTGGGAGAAATGATCTTGCACTAAAGTTACCGAGATATCGTTATTAATAAACTCAGCTTCTAATACCTTTTGTTTAAAATGATGCAATTTTGGGAGACAAATGTTGATATTATAGAAGTAGCTGCTTTTTTACACCGCTGATATCCACTGATATTGTTGATAAAAACAATCTCTGAGCTTTTCTACATGATCTGGCACTAAAGTTACCGAGATATCGTTATTTACAAACTCAGCTACTAGTACCTTTTGTTTAAAATTATGCAATTTTGTGAGGCAAATTTTGATATTATAGAAGTAGCTGCATCTTAACACAGCTGATATCCACTGATAATGTTGATAAAAACAATCTCTGAGCTTTTCCACATGATGTGGCACTTACGTTACCAAGATATCGTTATTAATAAACTCAGTTACTAGTACCTTTTGTTTAAAATTATGCTATTTTGGGTGACAAATCTTGATATTATAGAAGAAGTTGCATTTTTACATCGCTGATATCCACTGATATTGTTGATAAAAACAATCTCTGAGCTTTTCCACATGATCTGGCACTAAAGTTACCAAGATATCGTTATTAATAAACTCAGCTACTAATACCTTTTGTTTAAAATTATGCAATTTTGGGAGACAAATGTTGATATTATAGAAGTAGCTGGACATTTAAACCGCTGATATCCACTGATATTGATGATGAAAACAATCTCTGAGCTTTTCCACATGATCTGGCACTAAAGTTACCAAGATATCGTTATTAATAAACTCAGCTACTAGTACCTTTGGTTTAAAATTATGCAATTTTGTGAGGCAAATGTTGATATTATAGAAGTAGCTGCATTTTAACACCGCTGATATCTACTGGTATTGTTGATAAAACAAACAATTTCTGAGCTTTTCCACATGATCTGGCACTAAAGTTACCGAGATATCGTTATTAATAAACTCAGCTACTAGTACCTTTTGTTTAAAATTATGCAATTTTAGGAGACAAATGTTGATATCATAGAAGTAGCTGCATTTTTACATCACTGATATCCACTGATATATTTTTTTTGCACCCCCTGTTGCTATGCACCGTAAAGTATTATTTTAAACCCGAATTTCCTTTGTTTGTACACGTTGTCTATGGAGCTCGCTACGCGATCGAGCGGCAATTAGCGCCGATACGTAAGATACGTAGAACTATTGTTTTATTCAGATTTAGTTAGTCAAACCGCACATAGAATTCAGTGCGTCTAGTCTAGACACGTCATCTAAAGCTAAAGCTGTATGTAAGTAGCATAACCAAAAAGAAGCCTGAATATTGGTTGGTGTAAATAAAGGTAGTTTTGTTAACTATTCATAATCAGTATGATGCTTAGCAGGTCTAGATTTACTGCGGAAAAAATCGTTTGGATCAATGCACAAAGTCCATATTTTCTATTCGACCAGGCGTGCTTCACACCGCTAGCTACCAACTTTTGTATCACAAAATTGCATTATATAACACAAAAGTACTAGACACTGAGTATCTTGGAAACCTCATTACTAACCATATCGCTAATCTAAGAGATTGTTTTTATCAACAATTTCAGTGGATATCAGCGGTGTTAAAATGCAGTTACTTCTATAATATCAAGATTTGTCTCCCAAAATTGTATCATTTCAAACAAAAGGTACTAGTAGCTGAGTTTATTAATAACGATATCTTGGTAACTTTAGTGCCAGATCATGTGGAAAAGCTCAGAGATTGTTTTCATCATCAATCTCAGTGGATATCAGTAGCCAGTTACTATTAGCCAATTTTACTTGCTTGTCGTAGCCAGCTACTAGTATCCAGTTACTAGTAGCCAACTTTACTTACTTCTCGTAGTCAGCTACTAGTAGCTAACTTTACCACCTCTCGTAGCCAGCTACTAGTACCAGTTACTAGTAGCTAACTTTACATATCTCATATATACAATTTAGGTCATAGAGGTACTTTTAATTCAACTGCAATATTTCAGATTTAAAATCGAGTACATTTTATTAATAGATAAAAATGATGCAAAAATTATACACAGTATGTTTGAAAATGTTCACAAATCTGGTAAGATGTGTTTTCCTTACACCCATGTACATTGTACATTTGTTATATTTTTTCTGCGCCCCTTTACCCTTGTACGTTTATTGCAAGAAAAAAGATAACACATGGCATTGAAATATATCGAGAAATTGAATTCATGGATTGCATGCTTTATTTTGAGTGAATTGTTGATCATTAATTCAATTTTTTTTCGAGTCATGCACATACGAAAATAATGACGTCGCACCAACGTAATATAACGTCGTGATGAAAATATAACACTTCTGATGAAAAATTGTAAAACTTTAAAGTTTTTTTTGCAAAAAATTGAGCGAGAACACATACTAATTTTTTTAAATAAATCGATTCTAAATTTACTTTACATTTATTGTATCGAGTAATATAAAATTTGTCTGCTTCGTTTTAATTTTATGATTACGGTTTGAAATGCGTATACCGGCAGAAAAGAGACATTTTACTATATATTTCATCGAAAAAGCGTCATCTGTTCTCATCAACATTAGCGCATTTGAATTATGATAACAATCTAACCGCGCAGACGAATCTCAAAAAAATTTCAAAAAGAAAACTTCAAAACGAGAAGAGTTAGCTGACAAATTTTAGTCTATGTTTTCAGGCAGACAGTAAACAAGCGATCTACCTTAAATTTTGGTGTATATACATGTATTTGCGAGGCTTGTCGAGCAAATATACAGTATTTCAACGAGTTGGATAAAGCCAATATCAAATCACACAGTTATAGATGTTCTATCTATCTCATACGACTTTCGTTTAAACAAACTTCCCCTGCGAAGCTATATGAATGATTGCTAATTCAAATTAATGACGTATAATTGTGATGACGTTGCGCCGTTGATGTTGACATGCCTCGAAAGAAAGTAAATCATGTCCAATATTTAGACTTTTTGCTATCTCCGTCTATAAACATTATGTGACGATTGCTTAAGCTTTCAATCAAACGAACTTCTGACTGAAAGTAGTAAGGACCATGGGAAAATTAACTCTTTGGACGATGGCAGTACAAAACGTGTTAGGCAAGGCTAGGGGCCGATTTATTGTTGATCCATGGTAAGTTACACCTACATTACTACTATAGGTAGGCATAGTAGTAAAATATAAAAAATTGTTGAAGATGTTAAAGGAATCTCATGACAACGACTCAACTGCTAGTCTTTACTTTCTCCGAGAACAACATTTGAAAGGAATTGGGGGGAGGGGGGATCTTCCGTCTTCAAGTAGCCTTGATAAAATAAGACACTTCTTTGACATGTACGAGTCTTTTTCTTGCTCTTAACGACATTGTTGCTCTTTATCATTCATTTTATAAGGCCAAGGATTTTTACAAATAAAAGTTTCAATAAAATAAAATCTCGAAGCGAGGGATCGTGTCAAAACCAGAAGTGCTATTGATAAAGCACCTACCCGAGGATAAAGCATAGCTTTATCCAACGGCCTGTATCATCCACACGTATGATATAAATATGCATATTGAGATCTGTAAATCATTTCCCTTTAAAATACTTTTTTGTCTCATTTAAGCAAGTACAGTTTTTTTTACATGCTCTTTTAAATACTATTTTTATACCTGATTACGATTTCAATTTTTATTTGGTATAAGACACATCTTTTCAATCGTCAACCTTTACTTTTTACTACCTGCATATGGGAGTTATGTCTCTCAGTTCCTCCAATACGCTAGAGCATGTCATATACGAAGAAACAATTCACAAGTTGATGACACAAAGAATATCAACAGATTCGTCACCATTTCGCAAGTGCCATTGTCGATACAATGATCTTGTCTGCAGGAATACGCTTTCATTACGTCAAATCCTGACTGACTCTTTTTATGCGCCCGGTTTGATTGATGGGGGACGCATATTATGTTTTTCCTGTTTATCTGTTTGTCTGTTTATTTGTTTTTATCTCTGTCGTCAACTTTAACCTTTGCAATAACATAAATCAAGAGAGATATAAAAAATCATATTTGATACTCCTCTGATTAATTTCTTTGAAATGGCACCAAGTTCAATGTGCTGAGACCTTGATTGTGACCTATATGCTAAAGACAGCTTTACGAACCCTTCCGAGAACTCTTGAACCATTGGAGATATCCAGACTTCATATTTGATATGCTTATCCAACTAATGAAGCTTTTTTAAATGGGACAGTTTCAATGACTTTGTGACCTTAACTGTGACCTAAATGTTAAAAATAGCCTTTTTGAACCTTCGCCATAACGTTTGAACCAAATGAGATAGAGACTTGGTTTTGGTATGCATACTCCACTCATTAAGTTCTTTCAAATAACTAACACAACGTCAACGACCTTGTGACCTTGGATATGACTGTAACCTATATGCAAAAATAATTTTTTCGAGCTTTGTTGCAGCCAGACACATAGTGTTTCACAACACATCTTGATCATATCAATTCTAGGCCATAATTGACACACTGAATTTCTACAGTTTTTTTTTTCCTTCTTCCAGAACATGACAAGGTGTGACTGCTCGGCAAGAGATACTCACTCCTCTATAAAACCTTTTTATCTCTAATGCTGTAGAAGTCCGTATTTACTCCCCTACTGGTATATCGGTATATTGTTTGGATGGAGTGTGATATTGTTCGTCAGCTCCAAATTGATCTTTTCTAACGTATTCCTTGCCTTTCGCTGAGTTCTGTGCTTCAAAAATTTTTATCCTGAAGATTATAAAGCTCAATGAATACTTCAGAAAACGTGAAATCTTTTTCATATGAATAGAATCATGAATGTGAATGTGTGGTCTTGAACAACAGAAAAATAGTTCATGCAGTGGTAGGTGCAGGTATCAGAATGGTTCGAGCGTCGACGAATGGGACAAAACGTTGTGCTTTTTGAAGTAAATAATTAAAGTAACTTTGTTTTCTTTTTACACATATAAAATATATCAAATTCTCAGAAATATAAGAAAAGGAATTTTAAGTTGCAAAATACATGCAATGTTTATTCAAATGAAAAAAAATCCATTCTAATGTTAAACATGTAAGACCGGTCGAAAAGGATTTTCACTCCTCCGTGGCACTTGATCCCGTACCTCTGATGTTTCAGGGGTCACTATTTGCTCTGCTCCTAGGCCTGGTTTGTATTGCTCTTTTAAGTCTTTTATGTCGTTTCAATTCAATATGAAATATATAAAGATAAGAAATGTTATTCAAGCTCAAAAGAAACTTAGTTCTACTGGAAACAAACATGAAATGATCATCTACCATCATAGCTTAAATGCTGCTTTTTCAAGTGTGGTTTGTATCTTGTTCAAAGTAAAATATACGTATGTATGCATTTTATTTTAATCCCGCGATAATTTCCCTAGTGCATTTGTCCGAATGTAGTTAATGTTTTATACTTGCCATGTTGTAGTTGATATTGTTTTTCTCACCTTGCATGTGATATATCAAAAGTTTAATTCAATGCATTACTACAATAATTTCTCAATTTGATCTCTTAAATCGGTATTGTGTTCCAGTATTTGCACAATCGATCTTCCAGTGCAGAAGCCATATCTCAAAATGGATGTCTTCCATAATCATTGATAAATAATAGTGTATTTTTAAATTACTCCTTTTAAAGTTATGAATTAACACAAACGTTCATAATTAGTTACGTTATTGATTTTGCTGAACTTGAATCAACAATACAAGCACCAGTAATGCAGAACAATAAGAATAATAAGGGACAAAACAAGATTTAAATCAACTTGATCATAAAAATGTCCTTCAAGCGTTGATTGCACATATATTATTCTGCACGCAAATACGTCTTTTTTCAGGTATTGTCTAGTGAATATTAGGAACTATTTTTTAATTCTATATAATTTTCAATTCTTAACTATTTACAATATTTCCTCAAAATGATTGCATACTGAATTAAAATACTTGAAACTGTTGAAAATCCAAAAAATATTTTCCTTTTCCCTGTAGATGCTATAAAAAAAGAAATTGCGCATGAATACAATGATCATTGAACGTTTGCATGTTTCGTCAATATATATACAGGGTGTCCCAAAACATGTGTTACACTTTTAAAACATTATAAAAATTTTATGCCTCAAGTTACATTGATGAAATTTAAAATATATAAAAAAAAGTTTTAAATTTTTAGTCAAGCATACATTTGTCACAGTTTCCTTACTGATCATCTACATCTTTTCTTTAGAACTACATATACCATTTTACAATATGCTCCAAATGACGTCCCTTTGAATTAACATTCTGTGAACCCGATTTCTGAAGTTTTTAATATTTTTTCCCAAACTTTAAATGTATCATGCTACCAGTTAAGAGGTTTTTCCCCATTAAAATTGGGTTTCACTAAACAACAGAATTTAAGCTTCTCTTTAACAACATTATCAAAATGGAGGTGGGGTTCATCAGAAAACTATGCACCTGTTAAATTTTCAGAGTAAGGTCAAATACAAATCCAATGAGCAAACTCTACACAACTTCTAATGACTGTCTCTTTCAAATATTGCATTACACTTATCTCTTAATGAATCAATTTTAAATCATCTTTGAGTACCGGTATTTAATGAATACTAGATTTACCAAAGGTGCTATCTTGTTTATACAGGACCCGTCTAGGGGATTTTTGTAATGTTTCAGTAATAACTCTATCAATGGAATTAATGTTGTTTTGGTACAGGCACTCCTTGGTCTTCTAATACCCGAATTAAGTCGTGTCATTTATGGTGCCTATAACATCAAACTCTGTAAATTAGTATCATGTTGGGCACTTTTATTACAGGATGTTGTTTTCTCATGGTTCTAATGACTAAAATAGCAGATTTAGACCTATAGTAAAGTTATAAAATTTCTACCAGCTGTTCACATGAAGGTTCAAAATTAAAAATGCTATAACGTCATTATAACATTATAATTGCCTGACTTCTTAACGGAATTTCCCAAAAGTTTGTCAGATTAAATGTATGTTTATACAATAGATGTTGACAAAATATCTCTGTGAATTCTTTCGGTTTGATAAAGTTATAGATGATTAAAAGTGTAACATAAGTTTTGGGACACCCTGTACATGTAGTTACACCATTATTCCATTTAACAAAGTAAATAGTCAGCTGACGTTTTACACTGGAAAAGGAAAATCTACGGAATTTGGTCTTAAAGGTAAATAATTTTTAACAGACTTCTATTCGGTCAAGTGTGGTGGCATATATTTCTGCCCTCTACATGCAAGAAAATTTATTTGATCATGCTAGATAGGTATGAAACGATATGCAACTTATTTATTTCAACATAATTATGTAATATGGCGGCATGTTTCTGCAAGATAAATTAAATATCAACATGCAACTAATTTATGTAAACATTTGACGTATTCATCTTAACATGCAACATATGTAGACACGCAAGTGAATTTAATTTTTAAGTTCGTAAACAGGCTTGCGAACGTCATTATATGACATCATACAAGAAAGATGCAACAGGAGATATCATGTTGAATTGTGACTTCATTATGTATGTTCACATGCAACATATTTATATCAAAGAACAAATTAATTATGCTAACATACAAGATAATTATGTTATCATACAGGTTAGTTAAATAAACATGCGAGATATGAACGTTGACATGCAACTTATCTTGTAAATGTTATCATAAATACGTCTAATGTAGACATAACTTAGTTACTTGTTAACATAAGTCACAACTTGACATAAACAACTGCATGTTAACATAAACAAGCTTCATGTTATAATAACTATCTTGCATGTTGGTTTTCTTGCGTTTTAGGGATCAGAAATGTGCCATCATAATGAAGACATAGAAGTTAACACGCAAGAAAATTAATAACTACAATATGCGAAATATGCATGTCAACATGCAACGTCTTATTATTTGGCATGTTGACATAGATATCTTACATGTTATCTGTCATGTGAACTTAAATAAGTTGCTCGTTAGCATAATTATCTTGCATGGTGACAGAAATATGTCGCATGTCTACACACATTGTGTTGTTCGTAAACATGAAAAGTTGGCTTGCTGACAAATATGTCTTGCAGGCTGACATAATTATCTAGCATGTAAATATAAATATTTGTCGCTAGTCAACACGATGATGTCGTATCAATAACATGTTGCTATGCGATTTTTTTAGATGGCACAGGCGCAAGGTCAAAATCAAATAAGCACTCTTCAGCAACTTCTCCAGCTCACACAGACGCCAGATTTGTCCATGTACCATTTTAAAACGCAGCAACCTGAACACCATTACATATTGCTGGGTAATACATGGATGAACCAAGCGTGTGAAATAATACATTACAGAGAAATTGATCACGTGGTCTTAGGGTTTATAGACAAACGTCCTACAGAAAGAGCCGTACTGTGGAACTCAATTGCAAGTAGATATCTCTAATGGGTTTGGAGATAATAAACAATGCCCCAATGCCAGATATTGCAACAGCTTGGAGCAGATGGCTAGAAATAGAAGGGGAGGAAAGATATTTTATGTCCGCTCGCAACTCTGTGAAAGTTTTATAGCACAAAATGACGGGGGATCCATATTTTCACCTGATTGACGACGGCATAGATGTACTGAAAAGCGATTTGAACAAAATTTTGTTTAAAGGAATTGTAAGCTTCATGGCCTTTTACTTTCTCAAAGACCACACTGAAAAAATTGTATCTGAAATTAATACAAAACCCCAAACAAGGAGTAAGATTCTACTGTTTATTTTTAAAGCCTTGGGAAAGTTTGGAACATCGCCAAACGACATTAAAATGCAGCGTTTGTATATTTTAGCCGAAGCTGTACGATGTTCCTTATTGTTTTCGATGATTTTAGAAATCTTTGTGTTCATATTCAAACTGTGGTTCAAAAAGAAACGAAATACAATCACAAATCAAACTTTTAAAAGGAAACTTGTCAAAATAACAACTGCGATGTTGTGTGCGATGTTTGGTACTACCTTAGGGTGCATGTTGGGTTTCCGGTTCTCAACCTATCTGTGGGTTTTGTTGAGGAGTCCGTATCTTCTGGGATTCACATTGAATATAATCGTTCGAGCCTTAGGAATAATACTGCTTGCACCGCCATAAATTGCGATTTCCCCCCTTGTATTTGAATAGTACATTAAACAATTGCAGTACATTGTAAAAGGAATGAAAAGGCAAATAGTATACAGTTATGGAATGGGTACGAGGGAAATAGCAAATTTATGGTTCCCCGAGGGAGGAAACTATTTCCCGAGGCGGCGAAGCCGCCGAGGGAAATAGTTTCTGCCGAGGGGAACCATAAATTTGCTATTTCTCGAGTTCACATACCATAACTGTTTTATTATACCGAAACAATCATAGGCGATTTATTTTTTTTACCAGATATTCTGACATTTAAAAAAACACTATAGAGGCATAATTACAAGTGCATGCGATTAAACAGATTGTATGATAAGTAATGAATCATGTCCTAACACAATTAAATTAATTTTTTAAAGTATTTTCACTGACATTTTGAAGATATAACGCTATCTTCATTTTGCTAGAATTCAAGTATGATTTTGACATCGCAAGTCGAAATGTTTTGACGTCAGTACATTGCTAATAACATGACGTCATAGACTCGAGATTTCTTGAACGCTCCGCCTACTGAACACTTTGATTGGTCAAAATTACTAATAAATATTCATGAGGGAGTAGTCCCAGGGAGTAGCTCTGATTTTCCAGGGAGTAGTACTCGGATGAGTGAAAAATTCTCTTCTCGGGTAAATAAGCAGTTTTATGGTATTACTTTTACATAGAGTAATTACAGTAGATGTATAATAATGCATGTTATTGTCATAATTTTGAATTAAGTGTCACAAATATTTCCCTTGTATATTTTTAAAATGCCATAATTAAATCAATTTTTGGGAGAATACCAAATAAGTTACTGTGCTAATGGATAATTGTCAAAGTTTGTCAGTTGATGCATTTTGTGCCCTTGAGATACAGTTTTTCAACTAAAAAGTATGTCAATATGACCTGTTTTTGTGGTATCGCACTTTTATTTCAATATGTAGTATGTTTAGAAGCTTAGAATTATCAAATTTTGTTCGTTGACTCATTTGATTCCTAAACGTTTGCCAGCCAACAAATTAGGTTACAATGTTCCTCTTTTGACTAAGGCTTTCTCTATATTACGTTCTTTGGAAAATATGAAGTTTGTCATAAATCATCTTTGTCACATGATGCATAGAGTTTTTAGAGAGTGTTTAAAAACGAGAACTACTTTTCACATTTCAAGGCTTTATCTAAAATATTTACATTACAAACAGGCCAAGAGTAAACGAGAAAAAGTTGTATCAGAAGCAATTGCCATAAAGAGCTATTGGATTTTGTGCAGTTAGTAGAGAAAACGATAAGCCGTAGAAGAAAGTAGAAAATATTAAAATAACACACTCTCGCGCACCCATTCTCACAAAGAAACAAAATTAAATTAAATTGCAAACTTTGCCAGAAGGATATGGAGACAACATACAGTATTCAGTCTCAAAGTCCATAAACAGTACAAAATAAGAGCAGGGCAAACACGGACCTCCGAAACATGAGAGATGGGATTAGGTGCCATGGAGGAGTAAGCATTCCCTGCTGACCGGTCACCACCGCCGTGTGCTCTTTGTCATGATCAGGAAATAATGAGAAAAAACCGTAGTCAAATCAGTGTACAGCTGTATAATCAATGGACTAAAAATCAGTATGAAAAACTTCAGTCAGCATTTGACTCAATGATAAATTGTATTTGCTGACAAAGCCATTGTATCAACCATAGAACTTACAAAATGATGACTTTAAAAGAGACTGCTGATATTCTTGTTTCATCAACTTGCTTGTCAATAATTAACCTAGTTTTACAAATTGTTCATACGTAGAACAAGCTCTTGCGTTTCGAATCAACTGAGATATATACACTCCGTATGCAGGTGATGAAGGTATACTGCTGCATAAGTAAGGGAAGTTAGAAAATTTAAAGATATCACATTTATCATATAGCTTGGTTGTTAGATTACCATTAACATCCTTTTCAAGTAAGATATCCAAGTATGAAACAGATTTGTCAGACTCTGTGGTATCTTTTATCTCAAGCTCAACAGGATATATCGTATCGACGTAGGAATGGAAATTACCATTGTTAATTGACAATAAGTCGTCGATATATCTAAATATCGAGTTGAAGTCCACCGCAAGTGTTTTTTTTCTTTTCACAGATGATATTTTGCACAAATTCTGCTTCATATGAATTTAAAAATAGGTCGCTAATAACGGATCGAAATTGGTACCCATGGGAATTCCAATAGATTGTTGGAATACCTGGTCTCCAAAAACCACATAGATATTCTCAATCAGAAACTCAAGTATCTCTTTGATGTCAACTTCATAGTACTTGTGTGTGCAACCAGAATGTGTTATAACAAAATAATGCCAATGACCAAAACCAGGTAAGTAAATTTACGAGCTCCATTTTTTTTTTTTAAAAAAAGCTGTCAATGATATCAAAAGCCTGGTCTTTTTATCGTGGGGAATTGTTGTATATGAGGTTGAAAAGTCGTAAGTTTTTAAGCTGTTGATTTTGGTAAAATAAAATAAAATAATATTGGCGATGAAATGGAGATATAACTTTAAATACAATCAATTATCAATAAAACAGATGCTAGTTTCAAAACATACATTATAACTTCAGCGAGTTGTCTTGTGGTTCGTCAATTATGAGCTTGCCGCTGATTTCTTGAATAAGGACCTCGGATTATCTATATAGCTGTATAATGAAGATATGGTAGACAATTAAAATCTTAGTCTGTCTTGTGTTTTGATTTATCATTTTCATCCATAATCTAAACAAAGCTTTCTAAAAAAATATTTACATTGATCTACTCAGAAAACAGATATATATATATATATATATTGTAACGAGACCGAGGGTATCGTGTAATAAACTCGTGGGCCGCTATTGGTTTTCTGGTCACTTGGTCGAGATTTGATGGTTCCGTTGGTCACAGTTTATGTAATGGCTAATAACCAATTTTTGGTCACTTAATTGGTTAATGGAATGACCAACTTTTGGTCACTTATTTGGTTGACGTAATGACCAACTTTTGGTCACTTAATAGATTGACGAAATGACCAAATTTTGGTCACTTTAAACAATGTTTCTTAGGAATAACACTTGTTAAAAGTTGATAACATTTATTAAGACGATCAAATGGTTCACTTATAAACACACAAAATGGTACACTGTAACTTGGTTGGTACAACGTTATTTGGTTAACAAAAAGGTGACCAACCGATGGTCAATCCAGGACGTTCCTAATAACTTGGTTCCCTTTAATGGTTTCGTATACATACACTTGGTACCGTCTTATAACCGAAGTATACGGAGTCGTTCCCCAAAGTGACTTAGGTCACTTTCCCTTTCCAGGGAAGGCTGTGTGCTCCGAGTCGCTCCCCACAGCCGACTGAAGTCTAAACCCAAAACAGCTGGTTTATATAGACAAAAGTTGTTATGATGACGTAAGAGACAATCAGATACCTATATTACGTCACAATCAATACAATCAATAAGTTAGCGGGTTTTGACCAACAAAATTATACATACTAAAATAATAACGTTGTACCCATATAAAACATACAAAATACATCACTTTGTCTTTAAATTATACAAGTTAAGTTAATAAAGTCATATTAAATCAATTATTGTTCATTTCTTACGTTAACTGTTCATTGACAATTATTTACGGAGTTTATAAACATCGGGTTCAAGTTCCATATATTCCAAACTTGTAAACAAGAGTTAACCCGAATTTCACAGGTACACTTCGTGAAACGTAACATTACCCCCTTCTTAAGTCGAAACGTCCTCGTTTCGGGGTATTTAATCAATGACTTATTCAAGTCCACTGGTAATGTCTTTCGAGATACGCGTTACACGGATATAATGTCATCTGCTTCACCACAAAACAGCTTCATCTGGTCATGATTCACATATTTTGGTTTCTCGGCTGTAGACTTTCTCACTTTGAATACCGAATCGGACACGGCACTTAACACTGTGTAAGGTCCATTCCAATGAACCTTAAATTTAGGACATTTTCCTTTGGACCTTGACTTTGACGCAATCCACACACATAGTCCTGGGGTGTACTTAATCTGGTTTGACTTGGTGCCATACTTTCGTTTCTGGTTATCGGTTGCTTCTATCCATCGGGTGCAATAATCTGAACTGGTAACAACGTCCTTGTTACCCTTCTTGGTCCGTGGTAAAGGACCAAGGATGTCGTTGGCCACTTGTTCCAGTGGTTCTCTAGGTAAACATTGACCCGGTTTTCCTCTGACTTCCCTTGGTTGATTCTTCTTTGAGTCACCAACGGTACAGTCTCTGATATGCTTCTCAGCGTCGTTTGTCTTCTTCTCGTCACGAGGTTCACATAGTCGTCGGTCATCATTATCATTGTGTAAAGCTTCTTGTACGCAAATTTTGAACACAGGATTGTGTTCACTCTTAATGTCACATGGTAATCTATTCTTTCCCAATGTAAGAGTTCCTTCACCCAAATTCAATTGACAATGATGCTGTTTCAGAAAATCAAGACCTAAAATCATATGTGACTCAACGTCAGCGACGATCACCTTATGTTCCGTAACTTCACCATCAACACCAATTTGAAGTTCAGTCTGACCTTCTGGTACAACTAAATCACCGTTTGCCATCTGTAAGTTACTACGGTTTGGAAATAATTTAGGTCTAACACATCTTTCTATCTCGTAATATTTCTTTGGGTGGATAACTGTTATAACTGAACCAGTGTCAATGACACAACTGATTTTCACATTGTTAACAAACACGTCAATTGTTAATAAGTTGGTACTGCGAGTATTTGAGTTCTTTATTCCAAAAACGTGTGGCCTTTTCTGTTTTGTAGTTGACGTTAGGCCGCCGACGTCAACTACCGGTACTGTGCGTTTTCCTGGTTCTCAGGTTCTCTGGTCGTCACGTCTTTTACGTATTCCGGTTTTCTTTGGTTTCTGTATTTTTCATTATTTAGGTGCCGTTGTAGTAACCTGCATTCTCTTTTGATGTGACCATCTTTCTTACAGTAGAAACAGGGACCTTTCTTGTAAAACTTCTTTTCTGTGTTTTGACTGATCATAGCTATTTGATATGAGTTATCATCGTTTTCGGTTATGTACGTTGGTTCGTCTCTCTGCATACGCACTGCAACTTTATTTCGTCTCCCCCGTGCTTGTTGAAAGGCCTCATATTCCAATGCCAGTCGCACTGCATCTTTTAGGTCTGTAGGTTTTCCTTGAAACACTGCCCATTCCATTTCTTGGTCATTTAAACTTCCGATGAACGAATCTTTGGTTATCTGGTCGCGGAAACTTAGGGGTGCGTTCGGGTATGACATCCTCGTAAGTCGCTTTATGTCTTGCATTAATTCTGTGATCGTTTCGTTTTTCTTCCGTATTCTGTTCTTTAGTTGCGTCTTGTAGATTTCTGTTTGGTTTTTTGGGTCAAATCTTGCTGCTAGTGCGGTAACAAGGTGACGAAAATTATACCGATATTCTGGTAGTAGGTCACTCAAAACGCTTAGTGCCGGGCCGCGAAGATGGTAGCTAACTCTAATGCCTTTGTTTCTTCATTCCAATTGTTTAATTGGGCAATCATGTCAAAATGAACTATGTAGTCGTTCCAGTTCATGGTACCATCGAATGTTGCTGGTTTTCTCCCTTTAGGTTCCGTGGTACGCCTGAATCCGTGGTCATGGGCTTGTCTTGTGTGACCATAATTTGGTACATCGTAATCGAAGCTGCGCATGGTCGGCTGAAATTCGTTGGTCTCATCATTGGTAGTGTAACTTCGTGGCACCGTCGGGTTTGACCAACTTGTCCTTGAATGTTCATAATCACAAAATTCGTCATATGAATTTTGTAGGTACGTATTTCTATATGGTCGATGTTCACTGCGTATTTGGTCATCTTCAGACGTAGTACTGGTACCGGACTGCACGCAATTTTGGTCTACATATTGGTTGTTAGCACTCGTTGGTCTCACTTGAGATTGTAATAGGTTCATTTGGGACTTCAAGGTTTTTAATTCTTGTAGAATTGTGTGTAGAGTATCGTTGTTACATGCGTTGACTGCGCTGCCGTCTCCTATCTGGTCGTTGTTATTAACCCGCAAAAGAACTTCTTTACTTGGAGTACCGTCGATAAACTGTGGTTCTTTTGGTTCTGTATTATAGTCACTTTTCTCAACCAATTTTTCGTTCCTCGACATCTTTGTAATAATTTAGGTTCACACTTCACAGAATAGCGGATCCCACCGCTGCCACCAATGTAACGAGACCGAGGGTATCGTGTAATAAACTCGTGGGCCGCTATTGGTTTTCTGGTCACTTGGTCGAGATTTGATGGTTCCGTTGGTCACAGTTTATGTAATGGCTAATAACCAATTTTTGGTCACTTAATTGGTTAATGGAATGACCAACTTTTGGTCACTTATTTGGTTGACGTAATGACCAACTTTTGGTCACTTAATAGATTGACGAAATGACCAAATTTTGGTCACTTTAAACAATGTTTCTTAGGAATAACACTTGTTAAAAGTTGATAACATTTATTAAGACGATCAAATGGTTCACTTATAAACACACAAAATGGTACACTGTAACTTGGTTGGTACAACGTTATTTGGTTAACAAAAAGGTGACCAACCGATGGTCAATCCAGGACGTTCCTAATAACTTGGTTCCCTTTAATGGTTTCGTATACATACACTTGGTACCGTCTTATAACCGAAGTATACGGAGTCGTTCCCCAAAGTGACTTAGGTCACTTTCCCTTTCCAGGGAAGGCTGTGTGCTCCGAGTCGCTCCCCACAGCCGACTGAAGTCTAAACCCAAAACAGCTGGTTTATATAGACAAAAGTTGTTATGATGACGTAAGAGACAATCAGATACCTATATTACGTCACAATCAATACAATCAATAAGTTAGCGGGTTTTGACCAACAAAATTATACATACTAAAATAATAACGTTGTACCCATATAAAACATACAAAATACATCACTTTGTCTTTAAATTATACAAGTTAAGTTAATAAAGTCATATTAAATCAATTATTGTTCATTTCTTACGTTAACTGTTCATTGACAATTATTTACGGAGTTTATAAACATCGGGTTCAAGTTCCATATATTCCAAACTTGTAAACAAGAGTTAACCCGAATTTCACAGGTACACTTCGTGAAACGTAACAATATATATATATATATATATATATATATATATATATGATTTGTATCACACAAGCCAATCCATTGATCACTTCATGAATTCGAAAAATAAGACAGTTATTCCTTAAATGCATGTGCATTTGCAAAAAAAGGAAAAAAAACACGGAATACATTCATGTATACCTGTCAGCAAAAACCGTTTGAATATCCACGCCTGCAGGTCGAGAATACGCATCGAACGCAGTGATAAAACATTTACCTGAATACTGCTATCGTTACAGGGATGTGCACATGTCGAAAGAAATGTCCTATTTTACTTTTATTGAAATATGCATCTCAGAAGTCATGTAATCCATTGCTAACTCTACAGTAAAAAAAAAGTCAGCACCTAGCACTTGGACACACGTGGTCCACGACGATCAGTTTATTTGGTCAGGGGAAATTTCAAAGGTGGAAATCTCACTGGTATTTTGGTTGATTGAAAAAAAAATGCAAATATTTTTTTTTCTCTCAAAAAAAAAATATAAATTTACTACTGTCTGTATATATAAATATGGACAAGATATTAAAGTCAAAATTTATAAACATAGCTTAACTACATCAAATCTATTTTATAGCATGCATCATTACGAATCTTTCATCTTTTAACGAGATTTTTCTTGTGAAAGGAGGGGGTGGGTGCCTGGGTGGCCATGGGGGTGGTGGTGAAAATGCATAACAGTCTCCTCAAATAAATAAATTAAACAAACATCTTAAAAGGATCGGATAATCATTACGATCAATTATTTTCAAATACATATTGTGTACTGGCTTTATTTTTTAAAATATAGACCTAATATAACTTGATTTAAAGTTATTTATAATTTTTTACACAATAAACGAGTTTGGTTCTGTGCTACATGAATGATCAAAATAGAATTAATTAGTGGATCCAGATGGGGCAAGTTCTGGGGGGTTGGAACCCCCCTTTATTTTCGTACACACACAGATAGAATTTTTTTCTGTAATATAGATATTTATGCGTCGAATAATTTGAAGTAATAAAAAAATCTGTCCTTTCTGCTCGGTAGATCTGTAGATGTATGCAGATTTGCTTTCCTCTGTGTACCTTCACAACCCCGCCTAAGGACCCTGGATACCCACAAGTAATATGCCAGGAAGATTCCAGCGAACTTTAGCTATACCATTTTAGGACCATCTCCAGAAGTAATGAACTTGTAGAGATATGCATAAAATATTTTAAATCGAGAAAGGTTTAAAATGCTCCCATAGTATGCAGATGGAGGCTCACTTTTTCCGAGGATAATCTAGCTTTTGCTGCAGTTTTAAATAATATTCTGATTTGAAAGCTCTCTTCACATTTTTTGTTACCGGAAAATATGCAGTAATGTACCGAACAGAAAGGTTACAGGACCCCCCCCCCCCCACGATCTATCCCTTCCTAAAAAGGATTTTAAGGGTGGCAAATAGGTTTTGTTGGTGTTGTTGTTGCTTTATTTTTTTGGTTTTGCTTTTGATTTATTTCTTTTTGCTTTTCAACTGCTTTTGGAGGCCCCCTTTCTCATAAAGTAATAAGGACTTGAAGTGGCCGTGGTTTAATTCTACGCTAATGAGTGGTGGGGGCACCGACCTGAAACACCCCCACCCCCGCTTTTCTAAACTGGCTGGATCCGCCTCTATAATTGAATGTGAATTATATTTCTTGACATAAAATTTTAATGATTAAAAAATAATCGATGCATATAGGAACGGAAAGCGAACTGCCGATGAGAATGCCACATTCTAACTAAAATTAACTTTTAAACTTATTCCTATTGTCTAAATACTTTTTGTCCAGATTCCTTGCCTGAGAAGGTAATTGAGAAAGTTCACAATGTTCCCATTCTTATGATGTAGATTTAACTTTTTTCCCCTTTCAATTTCTGCGTTTAGGTAAATTTTCTTGTCAAAAGTAAATTATCATTTCAATTTTTGAACAAGTTTTGACAATCGACATCCCTGCCTGAAAAAAAAATCCTTGATCTGTCTCTAGGGTTAATAAATGGTAGAGCACAAAGTGCGTAGAATTTTAAACCTAATTTTGCGCTAACGAATGGTTACAGGAGAGAGAGAGAGAGAGAGAGAGAGAGATTTTAATGGTTCAATAAATAAAAACCTAAATAAAAATTATCCGTATTGAACCAGCTTTCAAGTATCCCTACCCTAGTTTTTAAAATTTATCTCCCAAATATTCCTACAGGAATTATTTTTATTTTTGAAAAAGCTAGACTGTCAGACAGGGATAATGAAATCTCGAAAATGAAACACTTCCTGTACTACATAATTATAAAACAGTCACATACCCCAAAATGTACTTACTTTGTGGTCGGAGTGAGACAGTAAAACATCTCAAAAATGGATTTAGCAGAAATGTATGTCTTCCATGAATGTTTAGGTAACGGTCATGTCAATTATCCCCCCTAAAAATACAAAATGCCTAAATGTCAATATAAACAGGAGATGGTCTTTCTTTCTGTGTGTTAAAGAACCTACAGATGTTCAAATGAAATTTTGTATTCTGGTTAAATGCCTTTATTTCTTGAAATAAATAATTACCGTATATCAAACTACTCGGTTTAGATTTGAGATTAGTACTAAAGTAATCAGTTATAATTGAAGAAGGAATTTTGCGATGCAAAACAACTGCAGACTATATAGAATGTTTATTACAACTATTGAGAGACAATTTTCAGTTACACATTATGAAACAGTTATAAATATACTTTAGATACACCCCCCCCCCCTTTCAGCCGCGCAAATACCAAATAACTTCTCTTTCCACTTGTGATATTTTCCCTGACCAAAATCTGATCAGCACGGACTAAGTGTTTTGAAGTGCTAGTCTGTACGGAGTAATGACAGTGTGTTTACTATTGAGCTTTTTATGGAGTTTATTTCTTTTTTGTGATGCATATTTCAATAAATGGAATTCAGGGTGTATATCACTTGACTTGTGCACATCTTCGAACCGATGCAGTAACCTTATTATGTTCCCCAAACGAAGTTGGGGAACATATTGTTTTTACTCTGTTTCTTATTATGTTCCCCAAACGGAGTTTGGGAACATATTGTTTTTACTCTGTTTCTTATTATTAGGGTCTTCCGTCTTCAGCGGAAGACCCTTCTATTATTCTTTTGTTTCTTTTTCAATTTTCTTATTATTATTATTATTATTATTATTCTTTTTTTCTGCACAAATTTTGTGCCGACGATTCCTCAGAGATTTTTCGATCGATTTGTTTCAAATTTTCAGGGTTGGTGCACAATTATCTGAAGTTAATTCCGGCCGAAGGATTTTTGGAAAATCACTTCCGGTCTAGAGTTATCGCCCTTTTCTTAAAATTCAGATGACCTCCGTGTCTGTGACAGAACTCAATAACGGCTCAAGCTAGAGCGCTGAAATTTTCAGCGATAATAGAGGACATGTTGCCATGTTGCACCTGGGTCAGGAAATTTTCCGGAAGTTTCTAGTATGGAAGCTCGGTAGGGGTCAAAATTTAGGACACGAATCATGACTGATTTTTTAAGACATTTTGCTTCATATCTTTTAAAGTATAATTATTTTGTTAAAACATACTGAACATCATTTGTGCAAAACATCAAGATCTTTCATATTATACCAAGAAAAAAGCGCTGACTCATCACATTAAGGGCAAAAAGGGGCCAAAAGTCTTTAATCGATAACTCTTTAACAATCAATATTTTGGTATATATTACTGAACAAAAAATGTTGAGCTTAACAATCTACAACAATATATTATGATATTCATATCATGTGGTACATAATTAGGGGCCACAAGGGGCCAGAATGCTAAATCTTTGATGCTTTATATCTCGAAAGGGAGAAATATTTTGATAAGCAATATTGAACGAAATATGTTCAAAATAATGTTCTAAACAATATGCAACCTTTCATTTTTTGCTAAACGTCCCCATTAAGGAGTTGAAGGGATGGCCCCTAAAAATTTCTTTTGCTAATAGCTCAAAAACGAATAAGAATTTCTGAACAATTATTGAACACAAAATGTTCAAAATCTTAAGACCTTCAAGATGAGATCCCGAAATAGGGGCTGGGCACTCGAATTAGGGGCCAAAAGGGGCCAAAAGTCTTTTTTCAATAACTCTTTATCAGTTAATATTTTTTAATACATTACTGAAGCAAAGATCTTTATCTCAACCATCTCCAACTATATATTATGATTTTCATGTCGTATGGTACAAAATTAGGGGCTATAAGGGGCCAGAATGCTAAATCTTTGATGCTTTATATCTCGAAAGGGAGAAATATTTTGATAAGCAATATTGAACGAAATATGTTCAAAATAATGTTCTAAACAATATGCAACGTTTCATTTTTTGCTAAACGTCCCCATTAAGGAGTTTAAGGGATGGCCCCTAAAAATTTCTTTTGCTAATAGCTCAAAAACGAATTAGAATTTCTGAACAATTATTGAACACAAAATGTTCAAAATCTTAAGACCTTCAAGATGAGATCCCGAAATAGGGGCTGGGCACTCGAATTAGGGGCCAAGAGGGGCCAAAAGTCTTTTTTCAATAACTCTTTATCAGTTAATATTTTGTAAATCATTTCTGAAGCAAAGATGTTTATCTCAACCATTTCCAACTATATATTATGATTTTCATGTCGTATGGTACAAAATTAGGGGCTATAAGGGGCCAGAAAGCTAAATCTTTGATGCTTTATATCTCGAAAGGGAGAAATATTTTGATAAGCAATATTGAACAAAAGATGTTCAAAATCATGTTCTGAACAATATGCAACCTTTCATTTTTTGCTAAGCGTCCCCATTAAGGAGTTCAAGGGTTGGCCCCTAAATATTTCTTTTGCTTATAGTTCAAAAATGGAAAAGAATTTCTGAAAAGATATTGAACAAAAAATGTTCAAAATCTTAAGATCTTTCAGATGAGATCTCAAAATAGGGGCTTGGCACTCGAATTAGGGGCTGAGAGGGGCCAAAAGTCTTTTTTCGATAACTCTTTATCAGTTTATATTTTGTAATACATTACTGAAACAAAGATGTTAATCTCAACAATCTTCAACTATATATTATGGTTTTTATGTCGTATGGTACATAATTAGGGGCTACAAGGGGCCAGAATGCTTAATTTTTGATGCTTTATATCTCGAAAGGTAGAAATATTTTGATAAGCAATATTGAGCAAAAGATGTTTAAAATAATGTTCTGAACAAAATGCAACCTTTCAATTTTCCTTAAACGTCCCCATTAAGGAGTTAAAGGGTTGTCCCCTAAATATTTCTTTTGCTAATAGCTCAAAAACGAAAAAGAATTTCTGAATAGTTATTGAACGAAAAATGTTCAAAATCGTAAGAGCTTTCAGATGAGATCTCAAAATAGGGGCTGGGTACTCGAATTAGGGGCCAAGAGGGGCCAAAAGTCTTTGTTGGATAACTCTTTATTAGTTTATATTTTGTAATACATTACTGAAGCAAATATGTTTATCTCAACCGTCTACAACTATATATTATGATTTTTATGTCGCATGGTACATAATTAGGGGCCACAAGGGGCCAGAATGCTAAATCTTTGATGCTTTATATCTCGAAAGGGAGAAATATTTTGATAAGCAATAAAGATTTTCAAAATAATGTTCTGAACAATATGCAACCTTTCATTTTTTGCTTAACGTCCCCATTGAGGAGTTGAAGGGTTGCCCCTTAAATATTTCTTTTGCTTATTTCTCAAAAACGAAAATAAATTTTTGAATAGTTGTTGAACAAAAAAACTTCAAAATCTTAAGAGCTTTAAGATGATATGAAAAAAGAGGGCCGATTCCCAAAATTAGGGGCTGTGAGGGGCAAAATGCCGATTTTTTAAAAGTCTTTAATGTTCAATGTCTTTTTACAGATTGTGGTAAATCATTATTTTAGAATGAAAATCTCATTCAAAATCTTATCTCATCTCAACAAGAATCGAACGGAAGACCCACTCGTTGTTCACAACGAGATCGTATCTAGTTATTATTATGTTCCCCAAACGAAGTTGGGGAACATATTGTTTTTACTCTGTTTCTTATTATTATTATTTTTCTTCTTCCTGGGAAAATTTTGTCCACGAGTGATCTTGTAAACTACACATCCGACTAAGGTAAAATGTTTTTAGGGTCAGTAGACATGTTATGTAGATTTGCCGAACGAAGGTCATTTTGCGTGCACGTGCTTGCAAGAGCGCGCACGTGCAACACGTAAAATGACCAATATAATGAATATTGCTGTAACTTTTCTTTCTTTTGATGAATTTTTTTGAAACTCATAATGTAAGGATAATTTAGTAGTATAGACATGATGGCATGGTCAAAATAGCAAGATCTCACGCGCATGCACGTGCGCTTCGCTCTGATTGGCTGAAACTAAAGTCTCAATATCTTTCTTGTTTCTTGTCATAATCTTTTGAAATTTTTAACATAGTCCTACATTATGAAGATCTACAGCATGATATATAAAAATTTTCATGAAAGCATGTGCATGCGCGCGTGCTGCAATCTGATTGGTTGAAACTTTAAATGGCTATATCTCTTTTGTTTTTTGACGAAATTCTTTGGAATTTAAAACATAGTCATGCATTAGGATATCCTAAAATATGGTATAGAAAAAAATTCATGAAATCACATGCATGCACGTGTGCTGCAATCTGATTGGCTGAAACGTTATATGGCTATATCTCCTTTGATTTTTGACGAAATGTTTGGAATTTTAAAATATAGTCATTCATTTAGATATCCTTCAATACGATAAAGATAAAGATCTATGAAATCACGCGCATGCATGTGTGCTGCAATCTGATTGGCTGAAACTTAAAATGGCTATAACTCCGTTTGTTTTTCAACCAAACAGGATGGGATTTAGATAATAGATAAATATAAGGGGCTCCTACAAGAAGGTGTAGTCATTATGCACGTGCGTGCACGTGAAATGAGTAAAATTAAAAATATACTCGAATTAGTGTATTTTTTAATACTTTTGGATTAAATGCTTTGATATTAAGTATATTAAAATTTTAGATAGTGTAGACAAGATAATATGGTCGTTATGCACATGAACACGCGTGCAATGCCTATTTTTAGATATATTTTGTATTTTTCTGGGAAGACCTTGATTAAGTCTAAATTCCATAAAGTATTTCTTATTTAATAGAGATTACAGGGAATATGGCACCAAAAGGGAGTTGGGGAGCGTTTGGGGAACATCTGTAACGGTCCCCGTTACAATTAGCACTAGTTTATAATTTAATTCAAAAAGTCTTTAAATGAAGCCTGAAAATTAAATCTTTTCAAGAAACAATTTTCATTATATGCCTCTCAATGTGCTTCAAGGTTCTTTAAAATTCTCAGAAAGGTCTAATTAAAAGTAGAAATTTTTATCCCAAAAAAGCATTTTTAGATACCAATGTTTATTAACATGATATGAAATTAGAAGTAATTATGTTCCCCAAACGAAGTTGGGGAACATATTGTTTTTACTCTGTTTCTTTTTATTATTATTTTTCTTTTTCTTCTTCTTCTTCTTCTTCCTGGGTACTTTTTTGTCCGGGAGTGATCTTGTAAACTACACATCCGACTTAGGTAAAACCTTTTTAGGGTCAGTAGGCATGTTATGTAGATTTGCGGAACAAAGGTTATTTTGCGCGTACGTGCTTGCAAGAGCGTGCACGTGCAACGCGTGAAATGACCAATATAATAGATATAGCCGTAACTTTTCTATTTTTGGATGAAATGCTTTGAAACTCATAATGTGATGATATATTAGTAGCATAGACAATATGACATGGTCAAAATAGCAAGATCTCACGCGCATGCACGTGCGCTTCACTCTGATTGGCTGAAACTAAAGTCTCAATATCTTTCTTGATTTTTGACGAAATCCTTTGAAATTTTGAACATAGCCATGCATTAGGATAACCTACAACATGATATATAGCAATTATCATGAAAGCACGTGCATGCATATGTGCTGCAATCTGATTGGCTTAAACTTTAAATAGCTATAACTCCCTTGATTTTCAACCAAACATGATGGGATTTGGAACATAGATAGATATAATGGACTTCTACAAGACGGTATGGTCACCATGCACATGCATACACGTGCGTGTACGTGTGCTGCAATCTGATTGGCTGAAACTTTGAACAGCTATAACTCCCTTGGTTTTTAACCAAACGGGGTGGGATTTAGAACATAGATAGATGAAATGGACTTCTAGAAGAAGGTATGGTCACCATGCTCATGTATGCGTGCACGTGAAATGAGTAAATTCAAAAATACACTTGAATGAGCGTATTTTTTAAAAATATTTTTGGATTTAATACATTAATATTTAGTGTATTAAAATATATAGATTGTGTTGACAAGATGATATGGTCATTACGCACATGCATTCACATGCGCACGCGTGCAATGCTAAAGTTTTAATGAATTTGGTACACTTCTGGGTAAACGTTGTTAAAATCTCAAATGCATGGAGTTTGTCTTATTTAATGAAGCTTACAGGGAATATGGCACCAAAAGGGAGTTGGGGAGCGTTTGGGGAACATCTGTAACGGTCCCCGTTACAATTAGCACTAGTTATTATTATTTTTTTTCTTATTTGTTCTCCGGTACTTTTTTGTCCGCGAGTGTTCTCAGAAACTGTTCACCCAACTGACCTAAAACCTTTTTAGGGTTAATAGGTGTGTAGTGTAGGTGTGCGGAACGAAGGTCATTTTGCGCGCATACGCCTGCACGTGCGTGCGCGTGAAATGAGTGAATTGACTGATATACTTAATATAGCTATAACTTTTACATTTTTTGATGAAATGCTTTGAAACTCATTTCATAAGGATATATTAATAGTGTTAATAATATCACGCTGTCAAATAAGCACGAACTCACGTGCATGCACGTGCGCCTTGCTCTGATTGGCTGAAACAAAAATCTCAATATCTCTTTTGTTTTCCGACGAAATGCTTTGAAATCTTTAACATTGTCATGAATTAGGATATCCTACAATATGATATGGAAAAAAATTCATGAAATCACGCGCATGCACGTGCGCTGCAATCTGATTGGCTGAAACTTTAAATGGCTATATCTCCTTTGTTGTTTGACGAAATGCTTTGAAATTTAAAACATAGTCATGCATTAGGACATCCTGCAATATGATATATAAAAAAATTCAAGAAATCACGCGCATGCACGTGTGCTGCAATCTGATTGGCTGAAACTTTAAATGGCTATATCTCCTTTGATTTTTGATGAAATGCTTTGAAATTTAAAACATAATCATGCATTAGGATATTCTACAATATGATTTAGAAAAAAAATCTTGAAATCACGTGGATGCACGTGTGCTGCAATCTGATTGGCTGAAACTTGAAATGGCTATAATTCCCTTGGCTTTCAACCAAACAGGATGGGATAAAGAACTTAGATAGATATATGGGCCTCTAACAAGAAGGTATAGTCATCGTGCACGCACGTGCGTGCATTTGGAACGAGTGAAATTAGAAATACACTTGAATGAGTGATTTGTAATACTTTTGGACTAAATGCTTTCATATAAAGTATATTTTGATATGTAGAAAGTGTAGGCAAGATTATATGATCATTATGCACGTGCATTCACATGGGCACGCGTGCAATGTTAAAATTTGAATATAATTGGTATCCTTTTGGGAAAACGTTGTTAAAGTCAAAAATGCACAGATGTTGTCTTATATAATAAGGCTTACAGGGAATATGGCACCAAAAGGGAGTTGGGGAGCGTTTGGGGAACATCTGTAACGGTTCCCGTTACAATTAGCCCTAGTTATTATTATTTTTCTTCTTGGGAAAATTTTGTCCGCGAATGATCTTGTAAAGTACACATCCGATTAAGGGGAAACCTTTTTAGGATAAGTAGGCATGTTATGTAGATTTGCGGAACGAAGGTCATTTTGCGCGCACGTGCTTGCAAGAGCGCGCACGTGCAACACGTGAAATGACCAATATACTTGAAATTGACGTAACTTTTACATTTTTTGATGTTATGCTTTGATATTTAGCATAAATAGACATATTATATATGAAGATAAGATGACATTGTCATCATGCCATTTTGCGCGCACGTGCTTGCAAGAGCGCGCACGTGCAACACGTAAAATGACCAATATTATGGATATAGCCGTAACTTTTCTATTTTTTGATGAAATCTTTTGAAATTTATTATGTATGCACGTGCGCTTCGCTCTGATTGGCTGAAACTAAAGTCTCTATGTCTTTCTTGTTTTTCAACAAAATCCTATGAAATTTTGAACATAGCCATGCATTAAGATATCCTACAACATGATATATAGCAATTATCATGAAAACACGTGCATGCACGTGTGCTGCAATCTGATTGGCTTAAACTTTGAATAGCTATAACTCCCTTGGTCTTCAACCAAACAGGATGGGATTTGGAACATAGATAGATATAATGAACTTCTACAAGACGGTATGATCACCATGCACATGCATACACGTGCGTATACGTGCGCTGTAATCTGATTGGCTGAAACTTTAAACAGCTATATTTCCCTTGGTTTTCAACCAAACGGGGTGGGATTTAGAACATAGATAGATGTAAAGGACTTCTACAAGAATATATTGTCACCATGCTCATGTATGCACGTGGGTGCACATGAAATGAGATAAATCAAAAATACACTTGAATGAGCGTATTTTTTAATACTTTTGGATTAAATGCTTTAATACTAGTATTTAGTATATAAAAACATATAGATTGTGTTGACAAGATGATATGGTCATTATGCACATGCATTCACATGCGCACGCTTGCAATGCTAAAATTTGAATGAAGTTGGCGTTGTTAAAGTCTCAAATTGATAGATTTTGTCCAATTTAATGAAGCTTACAGGGAATATGGCACCAAAAGGGACTTGGGGAGCGTTTGGGGAACATCTGTAACGGTCCCCGTTACAATTAGCACTAGTTACCAGGTATGGGTACGTTTACAGCGTTCGACGCGTTTTCTCGATATGCATCAATTGCATAGGACTTGCAAATCAAAGACGTTGGTTGTTTTGTTCCATTCAAATGATAATAATTTCAAAAAAGTGTGTGCGAATTATACTGCTTTTTATTTCAAGTTTATTCTGCATAAATTGGCGCACTGTAAAAATATACGTACTCATGCATCTACATGTAAATTTCTCTTCCAAACTTGCATTTTTTTCTTTTGATTCAAATCAATAATCATTCAGAAATATGCTTATTATGTTGTTTATTTTGGTTTTGAAATGTCTTGATCACCTCATGTGTTCTTATATATGCTTTACCATCGGAGATGTGCACAAGTCGATACCCAAGCCAAAAAACCATTCAAGTGTAACGAGCGCATTGGGGGTATATATCGTTACAATGAGACAATGTATCTGAAAGAAATATGGCGGAAAACGGCTATAGTTGGTATGAAACAAGTCGTACATAGATGAAAATGTTGCGTTTTTAAGAATTCATGTCAGCTTTAATTTGACTCACGATGACTTCACTGTCCATTAAATTAGCATAGTGAATCCAATGAGAAAATACATGATTATGCTTCCTGTCAGTTTGTCTCTATATAACCCATACCCTACTATTCTCGCATAGTGGTCTAAGCATTTATATAGCGTAAGCATACTATGCCGAATTATTATGCTTCCTGTCAGTTTGTCTCTATATAACCCATACCCTACTATTCTCGCATAGTGGTCTAAGGATTTATATAGCGTAAGCATACTATGCCGAAATAGTGCACGGCTTTATTTACTGAATAAAATTCTTCCATGCACTTGCCGGGGATCGAACTGACGACCATGAGATTATAATAAGTAACATTAGCAAAGACACTTTAAACGATGTTACTAATAAGTTATGTGGTATATTTTTAAACACAGCTAAATCAACATTTGGGGTTAGTCGTAATTTTAAGAAAGATAATTGTGAAAACAAACGCAATAAACCCTGGTTCAATAAAGAGTGTAAGACGGCGAGAAAGAAATATCATTTGGCAAAGCGATTAAATAGTAAAAATCCTTGTTTAGAAAATAAAGCTAATATTCAATTAGAAAGCAAAAATTATAAAAAGATTATGGATTCGTGTATAAAAGATTATAGGAAAGGCATAACAAAAAACTTGAAATCTTTACGATCAACAAATACTAGAGAATATTGGAAAATTTTAAATGGTCCTAATGCGTTAAATAAATGTGCTGTAGATATTAATGCTATGTTTGATTTTCTGAAGGGCATCAATGAAGGTCATGACAATGACATAGAAGATGTTGATACTCTAAGTTTTCCAACAGATAGCCGTGTATGTGATGATTTTTTGAATTTTGAGATTAGTGAGGAAGAAATTTTATGTGCAGTTAAAAGATTAAAAAATAATAAGGCCGCAGGCTATGACCAGTTGCTAAACGAACATATTTCATCAACAATAGCTACGTTTTTGCCTGTATATAAAAAAATTTTTAACTTGATTTTTGATAGTGGAATAATTCCAGACGAATGGTTCACGGGTATTGTCAAACCGATTTTTAAAAATAAAGGTGACCCAACAAATCCAGAAAATTATCGTCCAATAACACTTTTAAGTTGTCTTGGTAAGCTTTTTACCTCCATTTTATGTAAACGCTTGGAATGTTATGTAGATAGCTTAAATCTTATAAGCGAAAGCCAAACTGGCTTTCGGAAAGGTTATTCTACCTTGGATAATATACTTAGTTTACATTTTCTTTCAAACATGGTGATGTCTCTCAAAAAGAAACTTTTTTGTGCTTTTATTGACTTCAAACAGGCATTCGACACAGTGTGGAGAAATGGGCTTTGGTACAAACTTTTGAATAATGGCATTACCGGAAAATGTTTTACTTTTATAAAAAATATGTATAATGGTGTCAAGTCTCTTGTGACTATGAATGGTCTTTCATCTGAATTTTACAATTGTAACATTGGTGTCCGCCAAGGAGAAAATTTATCACCTCTCCTGTTTTCTATGTATATTAATGATCTAGAAGAGTTTCTGGCCAGCAAAAATGTACATGGGCTATCTTTTAATAATGTAAGCAGTTCAAACTCTGTAGAAAATGAAATTTTGATGTATTTTAAATTATTTATTTTGTTCTATGCTGACGATACAGTTATAATGTCTGAGTCTGCAGAGGGTTTACAACATGCTCTAAATGAGTTTCATTCATATTGTGTACAATGGAAACTGACTGTCAATGTAGACAAAACAAAAATTATGATTTTTTCGAAAGGTCCATCTGTTAAGAATGTATTTTATTACAATAATTCTGTTATTGAAATTGTGAACGAATTTAAATACCTAGGTATACTGTTTTCTCGATCAGGTTCATTCTGTAAAACTAAAAAACATTTATGTGAGCAAGCTCAAAAAGCCATGTATGGAATTATACGAAAAATTCGACAATTTAATTTACCAGTAGATTGCCAGCTTGATTTGTTCGATAAAGTTGTCACTCCAGTACTTTTGTATGGATGTGAGATATGGGGTTTTGAGAACATTGATATAATTGAACGTGTTCATCTTAAATTTTTGAAACATATTTTTAATCTAAAAAGTAGTACTCCTAGTTATATGGTTTATGGCGAAACGGGTCGCTTCCCTTTGTATATAACAGTGTATTCGAGAATGATATCCTATTGGGCAAAATTATTGGTAAGCCCTGAAAACAAGATTGTTTATGTTACATATAGACATTTATTTGAACAGTTCAGTACAGGAAGTCATAAGAATCCTTGGATTTTATGTATTAAGAATATACTTGATAGTTGTGGCTTCTCAAATGTGTGGAATGAACAGACCTTTATAAATATTAAATGGCTAAAGGCTATAGTTGATCAACGTCTTAAAGATCAGTACATACAGAAGTGGCAAAGTAATATGCGCGATTCATCTAAAGGTCTCTTTTATAGTATCTTCAAAACAGAATTTGGATTTGAAAAATATTTAGCCTTACTACCAAAAAAATTTAGAACAATATTAATTAAACTAAGAACAACAAATCATCGTCTTCCAGTTGAGACTGGGAGATGGTTTGGGATTCCCAAAAATGATAGACAATGTAATCTTTGTAATAATGGACAAATAGCTGATGAATATCACTACATTTTAGAATGCAAATATTTTTCCGAATGTAGAAAAAAATATCTTCCCAGTAAATATTGTAATAGACCAAATTTTTTCAAATTATCAGAATTGTTGTCATCTGCTGACTCCAAACTATTGATTAAACTATGCTGTTACATAAATAGAGTATATGAAAAAGTCTGTCCTCCATAGTTATCTTTGTTACTTTATATGAATATTTCCGCCATTTCACGTGTATCTTGTATATTATTCTTTGTATATATTGTACATATTGTTGAACCTCATGTACCATTGATATGGTCTGAGTGAATAAATTGAACTTGAACTTGAACTTGAACTTGATTGTCAGCCCGATGCCTTATCGATTACGCCATAGAGACGATCACTGATTGGTATAATTTTATGAAATATATAAACTTAATTTATACAATTGACACAAGAAGGAGAAAATAGACAAATATTATTTGAAAACAGTTATATTATTCTAAGGAACTTTAGATTAATGTGTACAACAAACTTTCAAACTAATTACATACAGATCGTTAGATGAACTGATTTTATAGGGTCATTAAAACGCATTTTTATATGACGCTTGATTGAAGGATGTAAAAGAAAATTATCAATGAGAATCGACGTCTGCAAACAAATAAGGCTTACGAACAAAACAGAAAATAAAGATGTGTTGCTTTGGGACAGAAAATCCCGACTTATTTAGAGAAAATACTAGTAACCAAAATACAGTACCGACCAGACCCAACCTGACACAAAGCAGTCCCAGAGCAGTCCCGGGGACTGCTTTCTGGGACTGCTAAAGCAGTCCCACAGCGGTCCCAGAGCAGTCCCACAGCAGTCCCAGCAGTCCCAGCGGTCCCAGAGAGCAGTCCCAGCAGTCCCAGTGGGCGGGTTTATTATTTAATGGGCGGAGCTAACTCAGAAATGAGATTTCCAATAAACAATGGAACTATAAAAGGCAGTAGAAATTGATTCTGGGTAGTATGCCAGGAATCCTTACATGTACGCGAAGGTCATTTATGAACAGAACATGTATGCGCCTAAAAATTGAAATAATTATAATATTTATTGGAGGAAGAAGGCTTTCACACTTACATGTACATATATGAATTACACTGAACATGAATATTTAATCACAATTCTTGGGTATATTAATAATTCCTGTGTGATTGATACTGGTTCCCATATTTATTTTTATACAGAAAATTAAACGTGAATTAATTATTTTCCACCAGAAGAAGCTTTAATAGATCTTATCATTATATGACCAATTTAGACTATTGGGATACTCTAAAGTTAGAGTTTTCTTAGTTATTGGGGCTTTTAAAAATTTTTTTGTTAATTTTGCCAAGTATTATTTTTCAGTCATGATTATTTTTACTGTCATGACAATTTAATTATCGTTAATGCCTAGTTCTATAAAACTCAGTTTTAAGTGTTTTATTTGTAAATGTTAGAGTGTACATCTGTAAATCACCAGAATGGAAACTTCAGATTATGTTCAAAATTAATTAAACCAAAAGAAATTTATACACATTTCATTTATCACATTTTTTCGCATTAAATAAATTGAAATTAGGGTCATTGTTTACCAGCATGTTCAATGATGTGTAACACTGATATAAATACCCAAATAACATATATCGATTTTTCTGCCCAAAGGCGATTGAAACAATGGGTGTTGATACCATCTTATAAATATTAATCGGCCAGGTAAACACAAGCAAAACAGATAAGAAATAAATCACAATTCCCGGTATTTTCATTAAAAAAAAAAATAAATATACCCTTTTAATAACTTGTTTATTCTTTTAAAGCTACCGGTAATTAATTAATTCCCCAATGATTATTCACATAGTTTATGTTACGGGAGAATGGTAGCATAATTTTATTTCATGGTCATTTAATACCGGTAAATTGTTGGGTTTTATTTGAGGGTTACATGGAATACTCTTTTTTTAGCGTGATCCTTATAAAATGTGTAGCATTTTCATATTTCATTGTAATGATTATTTTTAGATAGTACATGTACCAATGCAAATTTTGAGTACAAATTAAAATTCAAATTAGATAATTAAAAAAGGCCCACATATAGCTATTTTTTTTTCTCATAAACTTGTAGTTTATTTTTAGGGATAAAAATTTTCTCATGAATTCCTTATTTATCAACCTAATTTTTTTTAATCTAAATACACATTAATTTGTGTCAGTATACAGTCCCTGAAAATATAAATTAACTCTAATAATCTCTACTTATTAAAAGAATGTAAGAAATCCTTGCTTATTAAACAGTTTAAACTCCTCTCTGCTGCAAGTAAACAAAACAATAGGGAGCCTGCAAATTCAGAATACACAAGGGGGCGGAGCTATCATGTCACTCAGAACCTTTTTCACACATGAGTGAACAAAGCAGTCCCAGAAAGCAGTCCCAGGGGCAGCTGGGACTGCTGGGACTGCTTTTCATAGCAGTCCCAGAGCAGTCCCATAGCGGTCCCAGAGCAGTCCCACAGCGGTCCCAGAGCAGTCCCACAGCAGTCCCAAAGCAGTCCCGGGGTCTGCTTTCTGGGACTGCTTTGGTGTCAGGTTGGGTCTGGTCGGTACTGTAACTAAGCATGCAAACAATTTTAGCATGAATATTTTGAATTAGTTCTTGCAGGTGCGCTGTTTAAGCACCGATATTTTCAGGAAAAAGTCAAATAGATTGCCGCATAAATAATTAACAGTCAGCATAATAATAACAATAGTGTTGCATTATGCATGTACTATGCCTAAATAGTAGGCAGGGTTTGACACATAGTGCACTCGCCTCCGGCTCGTGCACCATGTGTCAAACCCTGCCTACTATTTAGGCATAGTACATGCATAATGCAACACTATTATATAATTATTATGCTTCCTGTCAGTTTGTCTCTATATAACCCATACCCTACTATTCTCGCATAGTGGTCTAAGGATTTATATAGCGTAAGCATACTATGCCGAAATAGTGCACGGCCTTCTTTTCTGAATAAAATTCTTCAATGCACAATGGACACAATGGACACAATGCTAGTCCGATGCCTTATCGATTACGCCACAGAGACGATCACTGATTGGAAGAATTTTATTAAATATATAAACTTAATTCATACAATTGACACAAGAAGGAGAAAATAGACAAATATTATTTGAAAACAGTTATATTTATTCTAAAGAATCTTAGGTAAATGTGTACAACAAAGTTTCAAACTAATTACATACAGATCGTTAGAAGAATTGATATCATGGGGTCATTAAAACGCTTTTTTATATAGCGCTTGATTGAAGGATGTAAAAGAAAATTATCAATGAGAATCCACGTCTGTAAACAAATCAGTCTTACTAACAAAACAGAAAATAAAGATTATATTCTCCCTCACTTCGTTCGTCCGAATATAAATTAATTATACTCTTTATTCTGTATTGAAAGAATAATCAACTCATATGTATGGAATGCTGCTCGTCAGAACGTTTATTACAATTCTAACACATTTGTATTTATTTCAACACCCATTATTTTTAATCATTAAATAATATTGATAAATACATACATATATGTGTGTGTGTGTGCCTAATTTACTGGTTTCCATTCCTTACAACGTTCTGTACGAGCGGTAGAATAACTTTTAAAGCACGCACCTGCTATTTATATGACCATGTCACGTGACATAAAAACCACACAGATCCACCACTCTGTTCACACAGGAAATACCCATAACGACAATAATAATAATTATATTCTCCCTCACTTCGTTCGTCCGAATATAAATTAATTATACTCTTTATTCTGTATTGAAAGAATAATCAACTCATATGTATGGAATGCTGCTCGTCAGAACGTAGAACAATCAAAGAGAAAATTGTAAAAAATAATAATACCTGTCTACACACACACTATATATATGCATATATATTTATTAATATATATTCATTTATATTTACACGAAAAGACTATTAGACACTTTCAATTTGTTATCTATACAATCCTTAATATAATTGTCTCTGGAATAGTCAGATTTCCAACGTCCATGTATTTTGATCAGACGCTCCGACACATTTTTCTCGGCTGCAGTTGTTGCCCCTCCACTTCGCAGACTGTGCAAACCAAAGCCTTTTGAATCTATTCCCACTTTTTCCACAATAACTCTCGGGCTCTTGTATATGAAATCGGCTTGTTAATACCGCACAACATATATTTTCCACATGACTTGTAAAATCTAATTGCTCTGAATACATATTCCTCTGGTTTATCCTGAATTTCAGCTAGATTTAAATAATGCTTAATCCAAGATACAGGACACAGCTTCCCTCCTGCCTCTGCCAATGTCACTTCGTTACCACGCCTGTATACGTCAGTTTTGCTGGATTCGATGCAAACATTCATGTATAAATTCTTGAAAATTATATTTTTCACTTTAATATTAGATAATTCACTAAATCGCAAAAAACCTGCAAAACTCAACAACAACATAGCCACTGTTCTCACACTTCGTAAATCACAATTTTGCTCCCGTTCCCCATATACATTTATAATCTTCTCTAACACATCTGGCGAAATTGGTTCCTTCTTCTTTATGGGCTTTGATAAAATTCGTTTCCCCCCTCCATTAAACTATGAATAACACTGTCGTCACAAGGATTAGAAAACGCACAATGAAGATCATGATACCACTTTATACTATAGAAAAATGAACACATAACTGCTTCAGAAACTCCTTGTTGAATTAATCCACTTAAGAAAATGGCTATCACACTAGATTTTGCGGGAAAACTTGCGACATCTTTGGAAATACACCACTGCGTAAATTTCTTGAAATACGTTTCATACTGCTTGACTGTGTTTTTACTTTTTGCACTTTTCATGATGTGGAATATTGAGGAATCTGCCGATTTAAACTGCTCTTTCGTTGACATGTCTTTAATTTCCGCCCAAGTATTATTAAAAATCTGTGAATAAACAGCAAAAATATAACAACACACACACTTACATATTTAAACGGCTATTATTATATTTTTCTGAAATCAATTCTAACAACCAAAACGTTGCTCAAAAACATATCTTGAGCAAATATACTCGACTTGTCTGATCCTGACATAAAAAATTTTCTTGGGTTCTTATATTCAACATATTCTTTTATATAAGATTTGTAAGATGTTGTACTTTTATCCCATATCATTGGCCAAAATAAAGCAGACAACCATTTAGGAATGATTAAAGTTCCATATGCATTACACAAACGCAAATGTTTTATCACTTTGCCTATAAGGAAAGGAGGAGGTACTATCCAACAATTTTCACCTGACCAATCATAAGCGAAAGCGTCAACTCCTGTAGTGCCTGGATTCCAATATTTCGAATAAAACCTTTTAACTTTGTTATTCTTACAATTTGCAAAAAGATCAATTGTAAAAGGACCCCATATTCTATCAAAATATCGGAAAATGTGATCAGACACACTCCAATCATCACTGTCAAACATGGGACTGTAACTATCTGCATCCATGTTGTATTCTCTTGGTATCCACTGTACTTCAAGTAAAATACTGTATTGCACACAGACACCAAATATACTCAATGCCAGCTGATGCAGCTCGTCAACCATACTACCTTTACATGCGATGCGCACGACATTTTGATTATCTGTAAATATTTTCACAAATCTTCCACTCAACACATCTGCCAGACTTGTTAAAACTATTTGTACTGACTTTAATTCTCTCCAAGTTGAACTTTTACTTTTTTCACACTGATCCCACATGTAATGAGCTATTTTCTTATTCCTTTCACATATAAACCCTGCGCCTGCATGAGAACTTGCATCCGAAAAAATAATTTTCTCTGGTGTCTTATCAATACATGTAAAATATTTGCAAGGGAGCTTACTGATATTGTAATGCCAAAACTCCAACTCTTGAATATTCCCATTGTCTATATACAAAATTTCATCCCAGCCAGTTTTAGAGCAAATTGTAATACTGAGACGTCTAGTCATTAACTGACATATATTTCCCAAAGATGGTTTTAATGCGATAATTTTTCCCACAACAGAAGATAATTTTCTCGCCGAAATATTGTTTTTATTCTCTAAAAGTTCTTTTAATAAAGATTTAATATTACTAATTTTTTCCAAAGGAACTTCTAGCATCCCGCTTTTCAAATTCCACAAAAACCCTAACCACACCATACTCTGAGTAGGCTCAAGTACTGACTTCTCAGTATTTATAACAAAACCTGATCTCTGTAACGTGTCTTGTATTATGTCTGATGCAGACTTGCACTTCTCGTACGTATCACAAACCCAACCATCGTCCAAGTATACTACCACAGGTATACCACATGATCTCCAATATTTCACTAAAACTCTCACTACTTTTGTAAAAACATGCCCTGCTGAAGATAAACCAAAAGGTAACACATTAAATTCGAAAAATCTGAATTTGTCACCATATTTCCAAGAAAAACCTAAATATTTGTGAAAGTCTGGATGTATATCAATATGGTGATAACCTGATTTTAAATCAAACTTAATCATGTGCATTCCCTGTTTTGCATATTGTAAAGCCTCACTCACCCCTTCAAACTTCACCTTTTGTTTTTCTACAAATTGATTTACATGTCGAAGATCTAACACCAACCTTTTCTTACCTGTGCTGTTCACTGAAACAGTAAGTGGATTAACAACATGTATTTTTTCTTCAGATATTTCGTGAATACAACCAGAATTTAAAAGATCATTGATGGCTGTACAAACAAAATCACTGTGAATATGAGCCGACTTATTATTTTTTAAAACGACCTTAGGCGGCAATTGAATAAATGGAATTACATAACCAAACTGAATAGTATTTTTAACAAATATGTTTGAAGACAATTCACTCTTCCAAAATTGTAAACAATTTTTTAACCGAAACTTTACTGAAATCTTCGAACACGTGTTTAACTCATATTCATAAGAATCACCCATACAGCCTTCATTTTCACTATACTCAACTTGTTCTCTACTACTGCTTGTTGGCGTTGTTGCTAGAGGCCGATGCGACCGTGGAAGCTGACACTGGAACTTGTTGTCCTCTGGCAAATGGGCAGTCCCTGACGTAATGTCCGACCTGTCTGCAGAAAAAGCACTTCCGTTCAAAGTTCTGTTGACCTGCGCCGTATTCGATTGGTTTGGCGAATTGCTTGTACCCCCCTGTAGCAAACGTTTGGCCGAAAGTGCGAAAAAAGTCGTTGGCAGCAAATGCATTCTGTCTACGGTTTTGCATGGGATATGTATATGGCTTCCCTCTGTAATTACGCTTACGAACAGCACGGCTAACAGCGCCCCGTAACTTAACAGCGTCGTCATTGTTGTCTGCTAATGGATCGTCTAAATATTCGTTGACAGTATCCCACCCGTGCCTGTCTGCTATTTTTAGAATCTTGTTTCGTTGTCGCAACTCGCCGATTTCTTTCTCAATTGTCAGTGCCGCATTCTCCAAATCTTTCTTCTCTATAAAGTTTTTTGTTTCAATCAACTTCTCTATTCTCTCTGTATTAAAGGTATGCTGAATGCGATGTCCCTCGTGTTTGAAATCGAATGAGTTATGTTTAGTATCCTCCCGTGCGCTATCCTCGTGTCCGGTATTCGTGGCGGGATTATTAGGTTTACTGTTAATTTGCTTCACAATAGAACTCACAATGACCTCATTCTGCTGTTGCAAAGCTTTTCTCAATGAAGTATTAAATAAAGATACTGCATCCTCGTTAGACAATTGTTCACTAGTACTAGACTCGCCCAATAAAACTTCTTCAGAATAGTGCACATCTGAACTCGCTGTACTGGTTTCCATTCCTTACAACGTTCTGTACGAGCGGTAGAATAACTTTTAAAGCACGCACCTGCTATTTATATGACCATGTCACGTGACATAAAAACCACACAGATCCACCACTCTGTTCACACAGGAAATACCCATAACGACAATAATAATAATGAGTATCTTTGGGACGGAAAATCCGGATTTAGAGAAAATACTAGTAACCAAAATAAATAAGCATGCAGCTAATTTTAGCATGAAGATTTTGAATGAGTTTTTGCAAGTGCGCTGTGTTACCACCATTATTTTCAGGAAAAAATCAAATGGATTGCCGCATAAATAATAACAACAGTCAGCATAATAATAACAATAGTGTTGCATTATGCATGTACTATGCCTAAATAGTAGGCAGGGTTTTTTTTTTTATTTATACAAAATTTTATTCACATAAGTGAATGGGATTGGGCAGCAGGCAAAGCCTATTTTAGCCCTCTCCCTACAAGGTCAAAATGAACACACAATATATAGATATAAAAATAAATAGACACACATAGTAGCAAAAACAAAAGAACAAAAACAAGAGAAAAAAAAAAAAAAAAGTAGAAAGAGAGAGAGAAAAAAAATTTACAATGAAATACATGTACCGGTTATAAAGTGTTGGCATGAGTAACCTCCGGCTCGTGCACCATGTGTCAAACCCTGCCTACTATTTAGGCATAGTACATGCATAATGCAACACTATTATATAAATAGAGTCTGACACAACTGTTTCATATTTGGATCTTTTGACTGGGAAGAAGCTTTAATCGTAGCGACAAAACTTTATGACAAATGTGATGACTTCAACAGATCTATCCCTTATCACCTTCATTTATTTTGCAATATACCCTTTATCTCCTTATCACTTTATGATCTTAGTTGATTAAATACACAAACTGATTAACCAAGGACATCGACAAGTCAACAATATGCAAATTCTATTGTTGATCATGATACAGTTAGCTCGTTAGCAAATACAATCTATCATTAAGTCGAATTCTGACTGAAGTTTTCCATATATTTTGTAAGTCCGTTATGTACACACTGAATTGTCTATGAATTTTATATGATCATGACAAGGATCACGCAGCGAGTCGAACTGCTCGATATATGATCCTTAGTCCTTTAGTGAACCTGATCCCACCTCTGATATTTCTAGAGGCTTGTGTTTTCTGTCGGTTGGCTCTGTTAACGGATTGCCATTCGGAATTCCTGTCGCTAATACAGACTCTAGAGTTTGCAATTGTTGTTCTACGGTCGACTTTCTTAGGCCTTTGTCGTAAATATCATAATTCACATATGTCTCGGTCATTTATACAACATAGGAGGAAGTTTTTTGGTAAAAAAAATAAGCATAGTTAAACATGTAAATCATACAAGCTTTGAAATAGTTATTGTAAATTGTATCAGTTTGAATTTTACGACATGTTTAACTACGAAGACACACTTGAAGTAAATAATCCTTAAGTATCAGAGGTTTGGTGTCAGATGCAAATAGTACTAGAAGTTATATTGCACATTGCATGAATAACTTTATAGAATGACAGATACATGTAGTTGCTAACTACAAATTACAAAAAGTGCACAACACTGCGCATAAAGATATTAGATTCGTTTTAAATAATCTTTGAACTTGATTACTGTTTGTTATCTTGATATTCTAGATTAAAAAGAAGTTCCGGTTCACATAATTGATCTTTAATTGTAACCCGTCCGTGGCGGACGGGTTACAATTTTTCAGCTTATCAGCCAATCAGCGGTCTTAATTATTGAATAAATTAAACCAACTGTGTCTTTATTTAAATGTTCGATATTATTACGTGTCTTAACTTCCAAGACTAAAAGGAAGGTGTAGACTGGAACAAGGTAAGATTTAAAAGGTATTTTCAAAGGTGATTTTTTCAACAAGTTGAATTAAGACTACACTAATCTTGTACACTGAACTATGAAATCTTCTAGATTAGAAAAAAATGAATAGGACATTTTTCTTTTATAAAAAATCATTTTCAGATTCAGGGATATTGGGGTCTTGAAAACCCCTGCAATCTTAGAATCATTTAAGAAAAAAAAACAAATGTCATTTTAACAACATATCCATTGAATGAAATTGAGTCTACATGCAAAACCACTGTTCTATAGGTGGGTCCGTGTACTGTGGTGGAATATTTCTCCATCCTACATGCAAGATAAATTATGTTAACATGCAAGAAAATTATGTTGACAAGCAAGATAATTATGTTGATATGCAAGATAATTATGTTAACATGCAAGTTACAAATCTTTTAAGGGAATCTTTTTTAAATATGGGTAAACCCCGAGATGACGCACGTATCTGACATCATAGATCCAAGATGCAACATAATTGTTGTGAGAAGATGGGATTTACTGCGTGTTGACATGCGATATAATTATGTTGACATGAAGATATTTATGTCAACATGCAAGATACTTATGTTAACATGCGAGATATTATCTAGACATGCAGGATATTTATGTTAACATGCAACTTTTTTATGTCAACATGCACGATAATAACTTGCATATCAACTTACATATCTTGCATGTTAACATAATTATCTTGCATGTTGACATAATTATTTTGCATGTTGACAAAAATAAGTCGCATCTTGACATAATTATCTTGCATGTTGACATAAATAAGTCGCATGTTGCCATGATTATCTTGCATGCTGACATAAAAAAAGTCGCATGTCTACATAATTATGTTGCATATTGCATCTAAAATGTCAGATACAGGCGTTAGTGAGTAAATTTACCCATATGAAAAATATTTATACCCGCACTTTCTAAAGAAAGTTCGGGTAGTCTCATGTCCGTCCGTCCGTCCGTCCGGCCGTCTGTCACACTTTTCTTCCCTGAACTCCTCCTACATTTTACACAGTAGCTTAATCATCTTTTGGGAGATGGTTGGTGGTGTCATGTAGATGTGCAGTAAAGTTTCGGAATTTTGATTTTGCCCCGGGGGTCAAATGGGGGTCGAAAAATGACGTTTTTTATGCAAAAAGTCCCGTCTTCCCTGAACTCCTTCTACATTTTACTCAGCAGCCTAACCACCTTTTGGGGGATGATTGGTGGTGTCATGTAGATGTGCAGTAAGGTTTCGGAATTTAGATTTTGCCCCGGGGGGGTCAAATGGGGGTCGAAAAATGACGTTTGTATGCAAAAAGTCCCGTCTTCCCTGAACTCTTTCTACATTTTACTCAGCAGCCTAATCACGTTTTAGGGGATGATTGATGGTGTCATGTAGATGTGCAGTAAGGTTTCGGAATTTTGATTTTGCCCTGGGGGGTCAAATGGGGGTCGAAAAATGAAGTTTTTTATGCAAAAAGCCCCATCTTCCCTGAACTCCTCTTACATTTTATTCAGCAGCCTAATCACCTTTTGGGAGATGGTTGGTGGTGTCATGTAGATGTGCAGTAAGGTTTTGGAATTTTGATTTTGCCCCGGGGGTTCAAATGGGGGTCGAAAAATGACGTTTTTTATGCAAAAAGCCCCGTCTTCCCTTAACTCATTCTACATTTTACACAGTAGCCTAATCATCTTTTGGGAGATGGTTGGTGGTGTCTGGTAGATGTGCAGTAAGGTTTCGAAATTTAGATTTTGCCCCGGGGGGTCAAATGGGGGTCGAAAAATGACATTATGCAAAAAGCCCCGTCTTCCCTGAACTTCTCTTACATTTTACTCAGCAGCCTAATCATCTTTTGGGAGATGGTTGGTGGTGTCATGTAGATGTGCAGTAAGGTTTCGGAATTTTGATTTTGCCCCAGGGGGTCAAAAAATGACGTTTTTTATGCAAAAAGCCCCGTCTTCCCTGAACTTCTCCTACATTTTACACAGTAGCCTAATCATCTTTTGGGAGATGGTTGGTGGTGTTATGTAGATGTGCAGTAAGGTTTCGTAATTTTGATTTTTCCCCCGGGGGTCAAATGGGGGTGGAAAAATGACGTTTTTAGTGCAAAAAGTCCTGTCTTTCCTGAAGTCCTCCTTAATGTTATTCAGAAGCCTAATCATCTTTTAGGAGAGTTAAATATTTTGAAAATTATGTAAAACATCAACGTCAAGGGGTAAAAAAGCATCGCATGCTGGGAAACACCTTGAATTCTTATGAGTAATTAATGTACATGTCAAATGTGAGAGTCATATCTCATCTCAATCAAAAGTTATGAGCAAATGCAACATTTTTGAAAAGTAGGTTAGACTTCAAGGTCAAGGTCACAGAGTAAAAGTCATGATTCATTTGGAAAGATCTTATCACAGGTACATGTAATAATATACATGCATTATAATATGAATGCCCTAACTTTTCTCTTTCAAAATGATGCATTTATAACAATTAAATTTTTTTGCAAGTAGGTCAAACTTCTAAGTCATATGTAAACTAGTGCTAATTGTAACGGGGACCGTTACAGATGTTCCCCAAACGCTCCCCATCTCCCTTTTGGTGCCATATTCCCTGTTAGCTTCATTTAATAAGACACACTTTATGCATTTGAGACTTTAACAACGTTTACCCAGAAGGGTACCAAATTCATTCAAATTTTAGCATTGCACGCGTGCGCATATGAATGTACGTGCGTAATGACCATATCATCTTGTCTACACTATCTATATACTTTAATATACTAAATATTAAAGTATTTAATTCAAAAGTATTAAAAAATAGGCTCATTCAAGTGTAGTTTTGGTTTTACTCATTTCACGTGCACGCACGTGCATACATGAGCATGGTAACATACTCTTGTAGAAGTCAATTACATCTATCTATATTCTAAATCCCACCCCGTTTGGTTGAAAACCAAGGGAGTTCTAGTTGATTAAAGTTTCAGCCAATCAGATTGCAGCGTACGTTCACGCACGTGTTTTGATGTGCATGGTGATCATACCTTCTTGTAGAAGTCCATTATATCTATCAATGTTCCAAATCTCATCCTGTTTGGTTGAAAATTAAAGGAGTTATAGCTATTTAAAGTTTCAGCCAATCAGATTGCAGCGCACGTACACGCACGTGTATGGATGTGCATGGTGACCATACCTTCTTGTAGAAGTCTATTATATCTATCTATGTTCCAAATCCCATCCTGTTTGGTTGAAAACCAAGGGAGTTACAGCTATTTAAAGTTTCAGCCAATCAGATTGCAGCACACGTGCATGCACGTGTTTTCTTGATAATTGCTATATATCATGTTGTAGGATATCCTAATGCATGGCTATGTTCAAAATTTCAAAGGATTTCATCAAAACCCAAGAAAGATATTGAGACTTTAGTTTCAGCCAATCAGAGCGAAGCGCACGTGCATGCGCGTGAGATCTTGCTATTTTGCCCATGTCATATTGTCTATGCTACTACTATATCCTTATATTATTAGTTTCAAAGCATTTCATCAAAACAGTAAAGATTTACGTCTATATCAATTAAATCGGTCATTTCACGTGTTGCTCGTGCGCGCTCTTGCAAGCACGTGCACACAAAATGGCATGTTGACAATGTCATCTTATCTACATTTATAATATGTCTACATATTCTAAATATCAAAGCATTACATCGAAAAATGTAAAAGTTACGGCAATTTCAAGTATATTGGTCATTTCACGTGTTGCACGTGCGCGCTCTTGCAAGCACGTGCGCGCAAAATGACCTTCGTTCCGCAAATCTACATAACATGCCTACTTACCCTAAAAAGGTTTCCCCTTAATCGGATGTGTACTTTACAAGATCATTCGCGGACAAAATTTTCCCGAGAAGAAAAATAATAATAACTAGTTCTAATTGTAACGGGGACCGTTACAGATGTTCCCCAAACGCTCCCCAACTCCTTTTTTGTGCGAATTTCCTTTAAAACTTTTTTAATATGCTCAGTATTGCAGGATTTCATAAAAGAAATTTAAAAGCTACAATGATATAAACTTTTTGTCATTTAACGCACTGCACGCAAAAGCACGTGCTTGCACATCCAAGGTGATCATGGCATGTTGCTAAATCATTAACATTTCTTTATATATTCCAAGAACCAATAAAAAATCATAAAATTATTAGTGTCACCGTTCTACAAATATATTGATCATTTTACGCATTGCGCATGCGCAAGTGCATGCAAACATAGTAGTATCACGTAGGAATCCATTATACCTTTTCATATTCAAAATTTCATCATGTTTTGTTGAGAAACAAGAAAGTTATAGGCATTTAAAGTTTTAGCCAATCAGATTGCAGAACACGTGCTTGCGCATGCTTTTATGATAATTCTTATATTTCATGCTGTAGATCTTTATAATGTTTGACTATGTTCAAAATTTCAAAGGATTTTATCAAAAAACAAGAAAGATATTGAGAATTTAGTTTCAGCCAACCAGAGCGAAGCGCACGTGCATGCGCGTGACATCTTGCTATTTTGATCATGTCATCTTGTCTACGCTACTAATATATCCCTACATTATAAATTTCAAAAGATTTCATCAGAAAATAAAAAAGTTACGGCTATATCCATTATATTGGTCATTTCACGTGTTGCACGTGCGCGCTCTTGCAAGCACGTGCGCGCAAAATGGCATGTTGACAATGTCATCTTATCTATATTTATAATATGTCTCTATATTCTAAATATCAAAGCATTAAATCGAAAAATATAAAAGTTACGGCAATTTCAAGTATATTGGTCATTTCACGTGTTGCACGTGCGCGCTCTTGCAAGCACGTGCGCACAAAATGAACTTCGTTCCGCAAATCTACATAACATGCCTACTTACCCTAAAAAGGTTTCACCTAAGTCGGATGTGTAGTTTACAAGATCACTCGCGGACAAAATTTTCCCAGGAAGAAAAATAATAAGAACTAGAGCAAAGCTCGTTGCAAAGCAACGAGTAGGTCTTCCGTCCTGTTTGACCGGAAGTAGCTTTCATTTTTAACAAAAATGAGAAATAACGCCCAAAAATGGTTTGAATCCTCCAAATCCATGTTAATTAATGCAAAAATAAGCCATTTACTGCTACTTCCGGTTTGACCAGAAGTGATGACGACGGACGGAAAATTAATTTTAACGCTCCCAGAGACATATGTTACCAAAAAACTTATCAAGAACGGCAAAAATACGCGTTTTCCGACTACTTCCGGTTTGGCCGGAAGTGACGACGCCGGGCGTATTTTGACGACTCCAATAGATTAAGCTTGACATTTTGAACAACTTTGCTTCTTTGACGTATCACAAATTCTCAAAACTTTTTGAGATATAAAGGAAAAACTTTCGGCCCCTCCAGGCCCCTAATTTAAGGGGCCAGCCCTTTTTTCGAGATGTCATTTGGTAGATCTTGATATTCTACATCTTTTTTGTTCTACATGCTTTAACAAAATATTTCTAGGTAAAAATTTATCGTAGAAAAGGTGCTAAATATTTTAAAATTCCTGATAGGACTATTTTAGGGCCATAGCGAGCGTCGGCGCTACCTACTTCCGGTGAAAATGATATACTCAATGCACTTCTCCAAAGGTTGATCTATCATCACTGAAAATTTCATACTTCTATCTTCAACGGTTTTTGAGAACATTGCCGGACAAAGTGACCCTCTAAAAATGACAAAATTGCGAAAATCTCCGAACCGGAAGTGACGTCATTAAAATAAAAAATTTTGTTTCTAGATTTTTTGATGTTCTATCAGACCTGAAAGTTTCATGAAAATCCATCGAGCCGTTTTCGAGAACTCGCGTGCACAAAATCGGTAAGAAAAAAAATAATAATAAGAAAAATAGTGGAAAAGAAACCTAAGAAAAACAATAAGGTCTTCCGCTGAAGACGGAAGACCTTAATAATAATAATAAGAAACAGAGTAAAAACAATATGTTCCCCAACTTCGTTTGGGGAACATAATAAGAAACAGAGTAAAAACAATATGTTCCCAAACTCCGTTTGGGGAACATAAAAAAAAACCACAGGTAAATACTAGTACATAAGTTTAATATGAATGCCTTGTCTCTTCTCATTCAGTAGATATGACCGTGATGACCAAGGTTAAATTTATTGAGACAGATGGACAGTCTGACATACAAATGTACATATTTCTATATGAATTGGGTAAAATTGGCCCAGTGGTTCTAGAGAAGTTAAAAATGTAAAATGTTTTCAGACAAACAGATGGACGACACGTCACAACAGACGTTATATGATAAGGAAACCAGAAAAGCTCAAATGAGTGTTTTGAAATGGTTACAATATGGTTGCGGTATTTGAAAAGCTGTTTTTTTCATGCAGAGATATGCATGACCAACATATTCATGTTTTATATTTTCTTTAGTAATTTGTTTGTTTGTTGTGAATACATCTCTCTCAGGAATTTTTCCCTCATATGGAGACAGCACCAAATAATAACTAGTGCTAATTGTAACGGGGACCGTTACAGATGTTCCCCAAACGCTCCCCATCTCCCTTTTGGTGCCATATTCCCTGTTAGCTTCATTTAATAAGACACACTTTATGCATTTGAGACTTTAACAACGTTTACCCAGAAGGGTACCAAATTCATTCAAATTTTAGCATTGCACGCGTGCGCATATGAATGTACGTGCGTAATGACCATATCATCTTGTCTACACTATCTATATACTTTAATATACTAAATATTAAAGTATTTAATTCAAAAGTATTAAAAAATAGGCTCATTCAAGTGTAGTTTTGGTTTTACTCATTTCACGTGCACGCACGTGCATACATGAGCATGGTAACATACTCTTGTAGAAGTCAATTACATCTATCTATATTCTAAATCCCACCCCGTTTGGTTGAAAACCAAGGGAGTTCTAGTTGATTAAAGTTTCAGCCAATCAGATTGCAGCGTACGTTCACGCACGTGTTTTGATGTGCATGGTGATCATACCTTCTTGTAGAAGTCCATTATATCTATCAATGTTCCAAATCTCATCCTGTTTGGTTGAAAATTAAAGGAGTTATAGCTATTTAAAGTTTCAGCCAATCAGATTGCAGCGCACGTACACGCACGTGTATGGATGTGCATGGTGACCATACCTTCTTGTAGAAGTCTATTATATCTATCTATGTTCCAAATCCCATCCTGTTTGGTTGAAAACCAAGGGAGTTACAGCTATTTAAAGTTTCAGCCAATCAGATTGCAGCACACGTGCATGCACGTGTTTTCTTGATAATTGCTATATATCATGTTGTAGGATATCCTAATGCATGGCTATGTTCAAAATTTCAAAGGATTTCATCAAAACCCAAGAAAGATATTGAGACTTTAGTTTCAGCCAATCAGAGCGAAGCGCACGTGCATGCGCGTGAGATCTTGCTATTTTGCCCATGTCATATTGTCTATGCTACTACTATATCCTTATATTATTAGTTTCAAAGCATTTCATCAAAACAGTAAAGATTTACGTCTATATCAATTAAATCGGTCATTTCACGTGTTGCTCGTGCGCGCTCTTGCAAGCACGTGCACACAAAATGGCATGTTGACAATGTCATCTTATCTACATTTATAATATGTCTACATATTCTAAATATCAAAGCATTACATCGAAAAATGTAAAAGTTACGGCAATTTCAAGTATATTGGTCATTTCACGTGTTGCACGTGCGCGCTCTTGCAAGCACGTGCGCGCAAAATGACCTTCGTTCCGCAAATCTACATAACATGCCTACTTACCCTAAAAAGGTTTCCCCTTAATCGGATGTGTACTTTACAAGATCATTCGCGGACAAAATTTTCCCGAGAAGAAAAATAATAATAACTAGAAACGAAACTCGTTGCGAGCAACGAGAGGTCTTCCGTCCGATTCAGAAAAAAACAACGTAAAATCAGACTTAAAAAGAGATTTTAAAAATCGGACACAAGGGGAATCGAACCCGGGTCGCCAGCGTGAATATCCATTGCGGTACCCATTACGCCTTTTGGAACCCGCTTCAAATTTAACATTCTAATATCGCAAGACTGTTTTTTTGATTCCAACATACATTACATTTTTTTAACAATTCAGTTTGGAATTGTAAAATGACAGGCAGCTTGCTAAACTTTGCTCAAGATGATCACATCGGAATTTGTTACTTGAGTTTTAACAGTAATTTTTAGGATAGATAATCTATTAATGATGAACAGATGATACTGTTTTCTTTCCTTTTTTCGATGTGTATTCAATTTTTTATTCCATGCAACTCCAAATACAAGCATGCCAATGTTATATATTTCTGCACTATTGTCACCATTTGTCTACTACTTAAGTCGGGTCACGATACATTATTTCGTTCCAAACGTTACAAGTAGTTCTTAACGCTATTCCTTTGAAATATTTGATCTATTTGATGGATTTGATAGCTTCAATGAAAATTAGAAATGTATGTTCTTAAAACCGGAATTTCGAGCGTTAGAAAGTATATTTATCACATTATACAAATATGATATCGTATACGGCCAAGTAACACTAAAGCTGTGAATTCGGTAAGATTTTCCACGAATTTTGTATCCTGTTTCCCCCAAAGTCGAGATGAGTTACACGTTCATGAAAAGACAGGAATGTTTCACTGAAAAAAAATCACTCGCCCTCCGACGGTCAAGGAATGTGATACTATTTATGTTCGATAACTTGCATTTATTTCAAGAATATTTTTATAACCTTTAATAAACAATCTTTTTAAAAAATGTTTTTCTTATTTTTGTCTTTTCTATTCATTTAATATGTCACAAGCCTGCGTGGAAAAATAAACAGAAGTCAAGTAATAATTCAGAAACATAGTGAATATTAAGTCAGACAAGTTTCTTGAAATGCTATTACTTATAACCATGGTTTAGGATAAGTTTTCCCTGGTGCAAAACAAAAGATTGTTGTCATCGTATTTCCACTTGTAGTTATGTTGTATTCTACTTTGAGATGCAGACAAAAGCAATTTCAATAGACGTTTGAGGAAACCTCATATTAAAACTATACTCAGTGCAACGTAATTGCGATGTAGCAATCTAAATAATCCTTTACATTTCATAAATCTTTTTGGTAGAAGTTTCGTTCATCTAAACGCTCAGCTGACCTTCTAGAACCCGACTTGCTTAATGGCGGAGTTCACGGAGACGCCCGCCATCTTGGACACGCTTCAGATTTTTAAATGCGAATATCTGGTGTGTGGATTGATCAATTCTAAAATAAACTATATATTAGGCCTTTCCAGTAGAGTCTCCATTAATATTAAATTTATCAAAGAAAAATATTGAAAAACAAAAAAAGTTGAAAAAGTGCATATTTTGAATTTACTTCCTGTAGCGACCGGAAGTACTGACGACGCAAACGAGGTCAAAATTGCACATCTATAACTCATGGTCTATCATCTCTAATAAGTCTCCAGTTAATATCTTCAGCCGTTTTCGAGAACATTCGAAGACAAAATTGCATTTTAAAATCAGGAAATTGCCCATAACTTGGCACTGGTAGCGAATTTTCCAACAAACGGAATTTTATATAAAATTCATATAGTGACCTATCATTCCTGAAATTTTCATTGAATTCCACCGAATAGTTTACGAGAAATCGCCTGCACAAAATTTTGTCTAAAAAAAAAAGAATAATAATAATAATAATAAGAAACAATAGAATGGCTATAAGGTCTTCCGTGAAGACGGAAGACCTTAACTAGATGAGATCTCGTTGCGAGCAACGAGTAGGTCTTCCGTTGAATTTTTCGATAAGATGAGATGTGATTTTGACTGAGATATTCGTTAAAAGAGAATGACAATAAGTTTTCCTTCATTAATTTTAAAGTTTCTGTTTTTTATCACGATATTCTGAACATCTTTTGTTCAATATGGCTTATAAAAATACTCTCTCTTTTGGAGACGTAAAGCAGAAAAAAATATATAATTTTGGCTCCTTGTAACCACTTATTACGTAACACATTATAAAAATTATATCATATATTGTTGCAAATCGTTAAGATAAATACTTTTGTTTTAGTAATGTATAACAAAATATTGATCATTAGAGAGTTATAGAAAAAAGACTCTTGGCCCCTCTGAGCCCCTAATTTTAGGGGTCAGCCCTATTTTCTTGAAATTAAATGAAAGGTCTTGTGATTTTGAAGTTTTTTTGTTCAACACTTATTCAGAGATTTCTTTTCGTTGTGGAGATATGTTAAATGGAAATATTTAGGGGCCACTACTACTAGTCCTTAATGGGGCCGTTTTACAAAAATTCAAAGTATGCATATTGTTTAGAATTTTATTCTGACCATCTTTTGTTCAATATTGCTTATCAAAATATTCCCCCTTTTCGAGATATACAGCGTCAAAGATTTGACATTCTGGCCCCTTGTGACCCCTAATTACGTAACATATGATCAAAATTTTATCGTATATTGTTGCAAATTGTTAAGATAAATACTTTTGCTTCAGTAATGTATAACAAAATATTGATCATTAGAGAGTTATAGAAAAAAGACTCTTGGCCCCTCTGAGCCCCTAATTTAAGGGGTCGGCCCTATTTTCTTGATATCAAATGAAAGGTCTTGTGATTTTGAAGATTTTTTGTTCAAGACTTATTCAGAGATTTCTTTTCGTTGTGGAGATATGTTAAATGGAAATATTTAGGGGCCACTACTACAAGTCCTTAATGGGGCCGTTTAGCAAAAAATCAAAGTATGCATATTGTTTAGAACATTATTCTGACCATCTTTTGTTCAATATTGCTTATCAAAATATTCCCCCTTTTCGAGATATAAAGCGTAAAAGATTTGACATTCTGGCCCCTTGTGACCCCTAATTACGTAAGATATGATCAAAATTGTATCATATATTGTTGCAAATCGTTAAGATAAATACTTTTGCTTCAGTAATGTATTACAAAATATTGTTGATAAGAGAGTTATAGAAAAAAGACTTTTGGCCCCTCTGAGCCCATATTTTGAGGAGTCAGCCCCATTTTCTTGATTTAAAATAAAAGGTCTTGTGATTTTGAAGACTTTTTATTCAACACCTATTCAGAGATTTCTTTTCGTTGTGGAGACATGCTTCGTATAGATATTTAGGGACCACCCCTACAAGTCCCTAATGGGGCCATTTTTCAAAAATTCAAAGTATGCATATTGTTTAGAATTTTATTCTGACCATCTTTTGTTCAATATTGCTTATCAAAATATTCCCCCTTTTCGAGATATAAAGTGTCAAAGATTTGACATTCTGGCCCCTTGTGACCCCTAATTACGTAACATATGATCAAAATTTTATCAAATATTGTTGCAAATTGTTAAGATAAATACTTTTGCTTCAGTAATGTATAACAAAATATTGATCATTAGAGAGTTATAGATAAAAGACTTTTGGCCCCTCTGAGCCCCTAATTTGAGGGGTCAGCCCCATTTTCTTGATATCAAATGAAAGGTCTTGTGATTTTGCACATTTTATCTTCAATATGATTTAACAAATTTTGAACATGTATGAAGATATGAAACAAAATGTGTCGAATTATGTGAGATATTTTTGAGCCATTTTTTTAAACCCAGGTGAGCTTTGGTGCCTTTTGCACTGGATAGATATAGTCTCAAAATGGCACTTCTACAATTCATTCTCTATCTACACTGAAAATCTCAACGCAATATCTCAAGTCATTTAGGAGGAGTTACCAGGACAAGGAGACCCTCTGAAAATCGGGAAAACGTCCATATCTCACGACCGGAAGTGACGATCTCAGTATAAAAAATTTCCAATAAGGTTCAGATCAATATCTATTAGATCTGAAAGTTTCGTGAAAATCCATCGAGCCGTTTCCGAGAACTCGCGTGCACAAAATCGGTAAGAATAATAATAAAAATAATAATAAGAAGAAGAGGGAAAAAGAAACAGAACGAAAACAATAAGGTCTTCCGTTGGAAACGGAAGACCTTAATAAGAAACAGAGTAAAAACAATATGTTCCCAAACTCCGTTTGGGGAACATAATGAAGACAAGATGTGTTTGTGAAACACTGATGTCCCTGTATTGAAGCCTATGGCGAAGGTTGAAGTTTCTCAAATATATGTCAAACTCAAAGGTCAAGGTCAAAGGGTTCAAATTGTTGATATTAGAAGAAAGTCTTGTCACAAGGAATGCACATGTGAAATGAGTAATCCCTAATACTTCCTGTTGAAAAGTTAATTGCCAAGGTTAATTTTTTTTTAAGTGGTTCAAACTCCAGGGTCAAGATCAAACATATTTAAACCTGTTGACAGTTCACAATGAATACAGTACATGTTAAGCATGAAAGCCCTAGCACCTACTGATCAAAATTTAAGCCAAGTTTAAGGTTTGGTATTTTTCTTGTAAAAATGTGTATCCTAGGTCAAGCGATCAGAGGTAAAAATTAATGGTACCCAAATAAAAGGTCTTAATTGTCACAAGAAATAAACCTATAAAATGTGGAAGCCATTTGTATAGCCCATCCCACTTAAAACTTATGGGCAAGGTTATAATTTCTGCAGACAAATAGACAGACATAATATAAACACAAGAAACAAAATATGTATAATTAGTCAAATGGAAAAAAATTTCATGGACAGGGAGTGGGTAGGGAGATTGGACACCCCCCCCCCGGAATTTGCTTTGTTATTTAAACAAGTCTATATATATATATATATTCTGAAGCAAATAAAAAATGACTTTGGACATCCTCCCCCTGACTTAGAAAACATTGACCCAACTATCATTGTTTTTATTTTGTTTATTTGTTTTCAGTCTTTTTTTCTCCTGCTTGTCAGGAAATTCTGGGCTGGAATTTTTTGACTGAGATGTAAACCCACCTCCCTACTCCCGAAAAAAAATTCTGGATCCGCACCAGTATTGGCAGTAACTGAATGTCACATCGACAACGGGAGATAACTTGACAATATGAAATTCGTGTAGTGTGGCATGCGATGATCTTTGACCCTTTTTGAACTTTAACCTAATCGTTTGGGTTTATTTTACCCCCCACTATACTTAAACTTGTACTTACCGACCTCCATAGTCTTGTCAACTTCATGAAATATATAATCCAATTATAACACAAAATGAATATTAATCCAATGCACACCAGACTGCAGCATGACACTGCTAATGCTATTCCATTCGGCAAACCTTCGTGCCGTCGATTCCGTCACCTTATCAGATGAAGTGGGAATTGGCCGAGGTGTGCCGAATGGAGTTTAATCTAAAAATATGATAATGGGTGACGCAACGTGATGTGATGTAGAAATTTACATGTTAACATGTATAGTACAAGAGCAAATTTTAAATTGATTCATAACAAACGATGTTTTAACAAAACTGTTCCATCTAGCCTATTCCAAAAAGTATGTGCTGTGTGATTGTGATGTCGAGAGGGGGGGATTAGTAAATTTGAAAAGGTATATTATACACTTATCCACTGGGTGTGAGTGGGATAGCTCTTTTATCAAACCCGCGACAGAGAACTATTCCCCGAGGGCTTGCCCGAGGGGAATAGTTTCTGTCAAGGGTTTGCTAAAAGAGTTATCCCACTCACAAACAGTGGATAAGCGTTTTATTATACTGATGTATATTATAATTTCTGAGGTTTGAATTTTTTCGGAGTAAGATAATACTGCAAGAAAAATCTGAAATCCTGATGACGTCACAATGCTACTGAAGTTATTATGACATAATCATTAGATAGATACATCGTTGGAAATCAAAATTGGAGGCAAAAATTGCATGAAAATTTTCCGAGGGTGGATAGCAAAAACTATACCCCGGGGTATAGCTTTGCTATGCGTGAACTATAAAAGATAGCTATTTTACCTTCTGAACTTTATATAGGAAACATTTTAACAGAAGTATAATAAAATGAATTAAGCATGTAAAATAAATATAAGAGGTTCAGAGTTATAGGTCATAGGGAGAATTTCATACTCAATTTGATGAATACACTGTACATGTAAATTATATAGAATTATTTTGACTTTTTCCTTGGAAAGCCGCCCAATATGTAGGAGCGTGTATTTAGAGGCAAACACCTTAGTGCGGGTATTACTGTCTCATGACAGCATCTAGTTTCCTATAAGATTGGTAACTTGCATGTTCACATAAATATGTTGCATGTCTACATAATAATGTTGCATGTTAACATAATTTATCTTGCATGTAGGGGGCAGAAATATGCCACCATAGTGTACCACTAATAATTCAAAATTCTATCATGATTTAGAGTTTTACAATTTTAAAATATTAGTTCAAATTTCTAAATTTAAAAAACAAAATTAGTTCGTATATTAAGATTAAACATCCAAACTCTCACATTTCCAAACAAGTTTAACATTTTGATTTTGTTTTTTTTAAGTTTTACCTTAAGGGGGCCGACTGTCTTTTTCATTGCGCAATATTAAATTTCATTTTTCAAACGTTTTAGATTTTTAGAAATTTAGAACTTTGGTTCAAACATTCAAATTTTAAATAACCAAAAACCGAAGGCTTTAAATTTTTTACCTCTGATATCCAATATATCAAATTTCCAACTGTATTTGAATTTTAAAAGTATGTCTATATCAATTTAAATATTCAGAATATCTAAATCCTCTTTTTGGTTGACCAAAAGCACTTTTTGGCAGGCTCGTAGCATCGATTCGTTTTTAAAAGTGGGGGGTTGGCCAGAGAAATTTTTTTTACTTACCTATAAAAGTTGTCAAGCAAAAAAAAAAAAAAGGAAATTTTCAAAACTCGAAAATCCTATTTATTTCGTTGGGGGTGGGTGGGGATGGGGTGGGGTGGGTAAGTGGCCAACTTTTTCCAAGGTCAACCTCATTTTACTTCCAATATTTTGCCAGACAGTACTACATTTCCTTCATATCACTATTCTATGGTAAGAAGTGTGTGTGTGTGTGTGGGGGGGGGGGGACCAACCTTTCAGTGGACATTTTCAATAGTAAATGTAATGTTAGGGAAAAAATGGGGGGACAGCCCCCCCCCCCCGCCCCCTCTTGCTACGTCCCTGTTTGGCATAGTTTCAAAATTCAAACCGGGTTTGGATTTTGATATTTTGAATATTTGAAGTAAAATTCTTAGAAGTGAACATGTACAAGGTGGGGAGTTGTTGTTGTTTTTTGGGGTTGTTGTTGTTGTTGTTTTTGTTTGTTTGTTTGTTTTTTTTTGGGGGGGGGGTTGTTATTTTGAGTGTTTGAATCAATTTTCTAAATTAAAAAAAAATTGATTGTTTTGAAAGTTTAAATTTAGAAGTTTGAAGTAAATTTGTAAAAATCAAATTACGAAAAACGATACTGAAGTTTGGATACTGAACTATCTGAACAAACCATAGATTAAAGACTCCAGAATTTAAAATGAACAAATCGTTTTTTGAAATTTGATTTTTCATATTTAGGGTAAAAATCTAAAATTTCAAAATATTAAACTGTTTGGAAAGAACAAGGTACACTTTTGCCTTATTTGGCCCTGTGAATTTGGGGAAAACTCTGAATAGTTTTAGTTATCAATACTTTGAATATCACTTTGATCTTTGGTGGCTGTGTATCTATCAAAAAAGGCGTAATTTTCCGGCTAGTCAATGCATTATGACGTCAAGAAATGCGACAATTTCCTCATACTCTGAAAATGTCTACAAAAACAGCTAGTTATTAAAGCTATTTTTATTTTTATATTTAACCTCTGATCTAAAATATACAACTATAGTAAATGATAGAAATGTTTCTGAGGATAAAGAGACGTTTTATTTTTTTAGATCAGAGAGTGTGCTCATATTATTTTTCTTAACTGAAAGTACTCAGTTACAACTGTTACCCTAAAAATTCAAGAAAACTGCAATTTCATAAATTCTCCAAGACCTGGTCTTGTAGAAGAAAAAAATAATAGGATATGAAAGCACTTAATCTCTATTTTATTTTAATGCTTCAAATGGAAAATAAGTTAGTCAATAAATCGGTATATTAACAGGACCATTTTATGCATAAAGTGAACTTACCTCTGTAAAGTAAAGGTTTTTGAAACAAAATATTTAAATTTCAACAAACGAAACCAGTTTGAATTTTTGAAAATTAGAAATTATAACTAATATCTTAAAATTGTAAAACTCTTAATCATTTTAGAATTTAAATTTTAGTGTGACACAGACAAGGACCTAATACAATACAAGTTTTAAATACACATTCAGCACGTAAAAAAATCCAAATTTTCTTAAACCTTCATAATAATTAGGTTACATTTTTCATGAAGCTTGTAGCGTAACAAGGTCATTATCAAACAGCCAAAACTGGACGATGTTTTGGTATTGCTTAAAAGTTATATTCTAGCAAAACCGTTTTATATTATATTTTTTAACTTTTAAAGCTACATTGAGCAACATGTATAACTATGTTTTAATTGAAATTTTGCTCTACGTCATGTGACGGATTACCGTTGCGACCTTTACCAAACGAATCAATGCTAGATTTCTTTTTTGAAAAATACATTGAATATTGTTTCTTTTGTACTCTGTTCTATCTGTGCTGTTTTAAAGGAATTCTGAGATTTATTAATGTTCGCTATCTCCATATTCTACAATATAAAGAGGTTAGAGTTCGCATAAAATGTAGTTGTTTACAAATTATAACCCTGTTGCCTATGCTTAAGAGGCCAAATAGAGGGTTTGGCTATTGCTATTTTAAATAGAATTATGACGAAGAAAGCGCACATGAGTACATCTGTTATACAAATTTTTTGTCTTTAGTTGATTCTTTGATCTTATCATGTGCATACATTTCGAAAATAAACGGATAATTTAGAATCAGGTTTTCTTTATTTTACTAAAGACTTGCTACACTGATAAGAAATCAATTATGTAAACTTTCTGCCCCTATATACTGTAGATCGCTATATTTTCGCGACACCTTATTTTCGTGCAAGGGCAGAAGACTGGTAGATATGCATTAAAATCAGAGAGGGCTACTTTAAAAAATAACTAGTGTTAATTGTAACGGGGACCGTTAGAGACGTTCCCCAAACGCTCCCCAACATTGTTGTGACTAATTCCTGAAAAACTTTTTTAAAATATGCTCAGTATCGAAGAATTTCATAAAAGAAACATAAAAACTACAATGATATCAATTATATGTAAATAAACGCATTTCACGCGCACGCACGTGCACGCACATGCAAGATAATCATGACATTTCCAAATCATTAACATATCTATATATCTTGAGAATCAATGAAAAAAATCATAAAAATTTAACTGTTACTGTTTTTTTATTAGCTCACCTGAGCCGAAGGCTCAAGTGAGCTTTTCTGATCACATTTTGTCTGTAGTCCGTCTGTCCGTCCGTCTGTCTGTCTGTCTGTCTGTTTCGACTTCTTCTCAAGAACCGCTGGGCCAATTTCAACCAAACTTGCCACAAAGCATCCTTAGGTGAAGGGGATTCAAATTTGTTCAAATGAAGGGCCACGCCCTCGTTTAAGGGGAGGTAATTGGGAATTAATAAAAAATTTGGTGGCATGTTTTAAAAATCTTCTTCTCAAGAACCACTGTGCCAGGAAAGATGAAACTTATATGGAAGCATCCTCAGGTAGTGTAAATTCAAGTTTGTTCAAATCATGACCCCCAGGGGTAGGGCGGGGCCACAATGGCCGACCAAAGTTTTACATAGAAATATATAGGAAAATTCTTTAAAAATCTTCTTCTCAAGAATAGCAAAGCCATGATTGATCATGGGACTACTTTTGTATTTAAACTTTTCAATAATAAACCAATTTCTACTTTTTCCTAGCCACAGTGCTCAGGTGAGCGATGTGGCCCATGGACCTCTTGTTATTTTGTTCATTTTGTGTATTTCGTGTGCCTACGTGCATGAAGTCATGCTCTTTCATTTTATTTTGATAGTAGCATAATATTTGCATCAACTATACCTAATCATATTCTAAATTTCATCCATTTTGTTGAGAACCAAGAAAGTAATAGACATTCAAAGTTTCAGCCAATCAGATTGCAGCACACGTGCATACACATGATTTCATGATAAGTCTTTTATATCATACTGTAGATCTCAATAATGTATGACTACTTTCAAAATTTCAAAGGATTATGACAAAAAACAAGAAGGATATTGAGACTTTAGTTTCAGCCAATCAGAGCGAAGCGCACGTACATGCGCGTGAGCTCTTGCTGTTTTAACCATGTCATCTTGTGTATACTACTAATATATCCTCACATCTTGAGTTTCAAAACATTTCATCAAAAAATAGAAAAGTTACGACTATATCCATTATATTGGTCATTTCACGTGTTGCACGTACACGCCTTTGCAAGCACGTGCACGCAAATTGACCTTCGTTCCGCAAATCTACTAAAAAAAAATGCCTACTTACCCTAAAAAGGTTATAACGCGAAAGTTACGCGTTTATTCGCTAAAATTTGGCGTTATAACGCGAAAAATTTGTTGTTGTTTTTTTACCTACGAAAATTAGCTGATTGGGTTTTCGTATTAATGTGATTGGTTAAGAGATAAGAAAAACAATCAAGATTTTTTTTTATTTCTTTCTAATAGACGTCGCTACAGTCAACCCACGATATGCCAGGGGTCTAGCGGCAATGTTTTGACTCAGGGCCTTTAGCTTGCGAGGATGAGTACAAAAGACACAAATTCAAACGTAAAAGTTATATACTAGTACGTAATTTATATCGGATTTTGTTAGTGTGCCAACAGACTTTGTGTTCCTTCAAATGATCATAATAGTATTAATAGAAAAGATACGTATTGAAAAATTCACTGTTTAGGGATCGTTGATTATGTTATGTCTACGCAAAATTTGGTTAGTATTGGTTGCATTTTTACAAAGTTAGAAATTTTACGTCTGAACTATAGGTCCCTTAAACAATAAGCTCATGGATCACATCGCTCACCTGAGCACTGTGGTGACATGTAGGAATAAAGCAAAAATATCATTTCAGTATTTAAAAAATTAAATAGATAAATGGTATAGACCTATCCATAAAAAGGGGTTATGATTACAACCTTGCATCTACACAATTAAGGATGCTTATATTTTTCTTTGACCACCAGTGGATTTTTTTTTTGTAAGTTTATTCTGAATTTACACTACCTGAGATGCTTCCATATAAATATGACCAATTGTAGCTTTGTTGTTCTTGAGAAAAAAGATTTTTTTATTTCCTGTGTATTCCTTTGTTTAAAATTGCTCTTTGACCTTTGATCATGCATTGTGGGTCTCATCCTACATCTGGTATCATGATTTGAACAACATGAATCTACACTAACTTAGGATGCTTCCGAACAGATAAATATTTTGTGCAATTAAGTGAATTTATTCTGAGATAAAACTTTGATCATCCAGTTTGGCCCCACCCAACTCCGGGTATAAATGATTTAACAACCTTGAATCTACCATATATATGATATGACCAATCATGGCTTAATCATTTACAATTTAAAGATATTTAAATCTATGTTTCCTAAATTCAAACTCTTTGTTTCCTAAATTAAAACATTAAAATGAATTGATGTTGTGTATGTATTTAAGCATAAAAACTATTATTTTGCTTTGAAGTAATATATAGTTATCTTTATGAATATCTTTTAATGAACTGCTTGGTATCCTGTCTTTCAGATGGCGCGAGTTAAAATAACCAATCTTCAGCACCTCATCACGCTTACTCAATCGCCCAATGTGTCCTTACACCATTTAATAACAGGGGGTCAGCATTACATACTTCTCGGGCATACGTGGGTGAATCAAGCGTGTGACATTATACATTACAGGGACAATGTTCACACAGTCCTCGGATTTTTAAGCATACCTATGGAAATCGCACACAAAGAGCAGCATACTGGAGCCCAATTCCAAATAGAAATCACTCAAGGTTTATATATAGTAAACAATGCTAACAATGCTGCATATCCGAGAACTCTAGACGATCATGCAACAGCCTGGAGCAGATGGCTAGAAAGAGAAGGAGAAAAAAGGAACTGTGTGTCAGGTAGCAACTCCAAGAATCTGGTGACGAACATAATGACAGGGAATTCAAATTCAAGCCTGATTGTTGCCATAACAGATGTTATCATATGCGATTTTCATGAAATTTTATTGAAAGGAATTGCTAGTTTCATTGCACCTTTAGTTCTCAAAGTTCCATCTGATGATATTGCTACTGGCATAAAGAAGACCATTAAAGAAAGGAGCACACTATCAAGAATAGGAATAACTTTCAAGAAAAAGTTTCTAAAACCGCCAAAAATAAATATACCAGATATTCTCAAGAAACGCATAGATACAATTTGTATAGAGCAGGGAATCCGCCCAGAAGATGTTCTTTACAATAAAGAACTTTTATTAGATATTTCCATGCAATTTATTACTCTTTGTGACAAAACTGTAGGATACTCATTCCTGTTTTCAATTGTTTTGGAATTGTTAAGTTACTGTATCAAATCCATTATTAAACTTTGGTACGGCAGAAACAGAGGCAGAATCCCGAATCATGTTAGAAAAAGAGAATGGGTAAAAAGTTTTACTGCGATGTTATGTGCCGTACTTGGTACTTTTTTAGGATGTCTAGTGGGATTTCGCACCCAAACATGGACCTGGAATCCTTTTTTCCTAGGAATTATTTTTAACATCCTCTCTCGATTTATCGGAGCAGTAATGCTGCCGCAGTGGTAGATTTCCAGACGTTTAATTCATTTTAAAAAATAGCCAATTTTCTTTTTTATTGAAAAAAACAAAAAAAAACTTAACAGGAATTTTAAAGTTTGTAGTGCATTGAGTTTTAACCATTGTATTAATATTGATTTCTCAAATATTCATTTTCCAACACATGTTTCTTTTTTATATAAAATTGCCATTGAAATACAATTCCTTGAAGAACAGAACGTCATCATTTTTGTAGTTTTTCAATGAGCTAGGACTACCTATCTTATCAAGTTGAGTTCTTTTCAAGGAAGAAAAATATAAAAATATAATTTGGAATACGAATCGATGTAATAATTCTTAATTTGATTTTTTAAGTTGTTTTTCGTTTTTGCTCCATTTTATAGAGAAGATGACTGCAGACATTATTTAGTTTTGTTTGTTACTTACAAAAATTGACTTGCTCCGACCGCGACCCGATTTTTGCATATTTTAAATGTCGATAAGTTTTAAATAAATCGTGATAATTCAAAATAATTAATACAAATCATTTGAATTTATTGTTAAAATATTTCTACCAAATTTGGATAACATATGACGTCAAATAAAAAAGATATGGCAGAAGTTCATGAACTTTTCGTACAACCCTCATATTTAATATTGTCAACAACCTTACTGAATTGGAATAACCATATCTATATATATTCGGAAAAAATTCCTGAAAATCCTTGCATGCAAACAAGAATACACAGCGGGCTCCAGTAAATGTTCTATCAAGCTTTTTTTCTTTACTCAATCGCAAAAAATTAACAGTGGTGAATGGGGAAAATTCAGGAGTGCTGTGCAACAATATATTCAAGCTCTCATAACTTTTCAATTCTAATTGGTCCAAATAAGGTACTGAAATGAACAAGTTTTAATTGCTTTCTTTGCTTATTTCTAGGGCATATTAATCTGACGATTGGATTTTTGCTCTTTGAAAGATATTTTTCACTTATAGATACAAGATACAAGATATTTTATTTACCAATCAAGGGCCCCGAGGGGCATTTCGACATACACAAATGTACAATTTAAACATTCTTTTCTTTTTTTTAACAATATAATTTTTTTATAGTTATATAAATGATCAAGTTACACAATATTATTGTTCTCAGTGTCAATGATCATACATAATTAATACAAGTGTCCAGAAGAATGTCAATGATCACAAAACAATACAAAAATGTGATGCTATACATGTATCTTTACAACAGAAAACATGCAAACCTTCTCCTTCTGTAACACTCTGAAAAGGGGGGGGGGGGGCAAAGTGATATTTACGTGATTGTTTTTTTTTTTTTAAATACATGCCTATACATGTATATGTATCTCCAGGTAAAAATAGCCTTTAGGCCATGATCTTGAATATATCTTTAAAAAATCTTTTCCCACAAAATTCTTTACAAAAACTGAGAGAGAATATCCTTAGAATCGGGAAGGAAATACCTTTAAAAGTATTTATTGGAGCCATTCGAATTATTCATTCAAATTAATGCATAAGTTGGTAGGGAAAAACATCGATTTTTACAATGAAATGCATGTTTCTATGAAAAACCATTTTATTTGAATCAACCATGCAGTCTTTTGTTCAGTTTAATCGATATCTTAGATTGTTTGCTCAATTTCTATTTGAAATATATAAATAACAAAAATTCACTCCGTCAAGTGTCTTCAAGTAGCAAATGTTGAAAGCTTTTTAACAAAAACAATATTGAGCGTGAAATACTCCGGTCTAATAGAAGGTATAATACAGCATAATACCCTTTGTCGATCCAATGTTACATGTTTAAGACTTCTCAAGAAAACACTTTGTAATGATAAGCGATATCACTAGGCAAGCATCCTCAGGTAGAGCGATTCAAGTTTTTGTAACGTGTTGAGGGGTCGTACCTAATTGATTAAAGGATCTCGGTTTTTGGATTGATTTTAAAAAGAAACAATTTTCCTCTTATAATGATTAGCTAAAACTGATTGGCTTCCAAATAAATACAAATATTGCCCTTCCCTTACTTAGGGGAAATCACACTTGAAGGTCAGCATTATATTTTAAAAAGTAACCGGGGATTCCCATTGCCACCAGACCGACACTAGGATTGCCTTATTCAGGCTCGTAGTGTCAGTCAAGACGCTAAGTCCTAGTTAATCTCCTAGTGGTCAGCCTCTGACAACAGAGGTGACTGAATTGTCCTTATTCAGGACGTACGTACAGTTATCCAATGTTATCAGAGACTACTAGTATTTTCTCACGTATTTCTATGTAAAGTTTTCCTCTTTTATTGATTGTGACCCTCCTCTACCTACGCGGTTTTTGATATGAATTAACTTATTTAATTGGGTCCGTGTAACACTTAACGATTCAAATTTCTAAAAATATTTAGAGTTTTAGAATATTAATATAATAGCTTAAATTTCTAAATTTCAGAAGCTCAAACTCATTTCGTATATTGGAATTTAATATTTTAGTTCAAAAAAAACTAAACTTTCAAATTTCCAAACTGGTTTAACATTTTGAGTTTTTAGAGTTTTACCTTAAATGTTCAAAATTCACATTTCCAAATAAAATTTAATTATTAGTAAATAATGTTTATATGTTTTAATGTAAACACTGTACTATTAACTTGGACCTTCTTTTTTGCCCTATTCTTATCCTACAAGAGGCCATGCATTGAACAATGATTGAACAATGTATCTGCCTTTATATATAATTTTACAGTTCAACAGAATAAATTTGTTGAAAGTTCTACTTGCATACTTCTTTAGTAAAAGTCATACCAGGCCCAGGAGCCACAACTATATGCTGTTTAACTACTAGCCACCCTTATAACAGTTCGTACCTATTGGAAGCTGCTAGCATGTTTCTGTTATGTTGTGTAGTGAGTATGCTATTGACTCTCTTTTTCTTTTACAATTTTCTATGAGTGTCAAAACATCATAATAACAAACTTATGCTTAAACACATAACCAGGGCTTCCATGGAACAGTTGTTGAATCAACTTTTATATCAAATAATGTAAAACCCGTCAACCAATTCGCCAGAGTAAAATGTAATACACATTACATTCCATCTATGAAAGATTTTGAAAAGTCTACAATTTCAAACATACTCCACAAATCAAATCTTTGTAACTTCACAGCTAATTTTTGGGAAAAGAGCATGCTAGTAATTAAGCAGAATATTAGCTATATGAAATATATCAGCACTATTTACAATTGAACTCTCAGTCATCAGATGTGACAGCAGATATCCATGTCCTCAATAAGTTTAAAATGCTGAATAATATCTCATTCCTAAAATACACAAAACCATCAACATTTTCATGTGTCAAAACAAATTCTAGTTCTATACATGTAGATCTCAAAGTTCACATTGATGTATGCTTGAATTTCTGATCGAAAATTTCTCGTTTTCGGAGACCAGGTTTTCCAACAATTTTTTTTTTTAATTCGCAAGGGTATTAAATTTGACGCTTTGCAAGCAAACATATTTTTATATTAATATGAAGCAGAATTATTTCAAAAACGTGAATCCAAGAGATCTTTTGACATCCCTTACACATCTTTTTCATATTTGGATATTTTACTTTAAAAAAAGACGTTAATGGTAATTTTGCAACCAAGCTCTATGATAAACATGATGACTTCAACTTTTCAATTGTCAACTTCCCTTTCTTATGCAGCAATATAACTTCATCACCTGCATACTGAGTTTATATATTTCAGTTGATTTGATACGCAAGAGCGTGCTCTACGTATAAACAATTTCTAAAACGAGGTAAAATATTGACAAACAAGTTAATGAAACAAGAAGATCAGCAGAATATCAGCAGTCTCGTATAAAGTCATCATTTCGTACGTTCTATGGTCAATAATATGACCTTGTCAGCAAATACAGTTTATCATTGAGTCGAATGCTTACTGATTTTTTTCCTGCTAATTGTTAGTCCATTATTTATACACTGAATTGACGACGGATTTTCCGTTATTTCCTAATCATGACAAAGAGCACACGGCGGGTGTGACCGGTCAGCAGGGGATGCTCACTCCTCCATGGCATTTGATTCCACCTCTGATGTTTTGGAGGTCCGTGTTTGCTCCACTCCTATTTTGTATTGGTTTTTGGACTTTTGATTTGAATACAGTACTGTTTGTTATCTACAGATGTTTCATTTACGGGTTTATTTTGCTTGATCATTATTTCTTATCGTCATATTTATTATTCTTATACAAGCCAAACCTGATGAGTCTACCGTCACCATGATCAAGGTTCCTGAATAATAGCAATTTCAAGTAAAGACTTGAATCCCCACCTTTAAATAAAATTAATTAAACTGATTTACACTTTTTCCTGTTTCTAAGCATAGACAAATGTGGATTGCATACTCGGTTTTTTCTGTAAATGAAGATTTCAACAAAACATTTACAGTGACAACTAATAAAACACAGGTAAGCATGAATGTCTCCCATTAAAATAATGATATCTTACGAATAATATACAGTCAATAGAAAAATGTCTTAATTATGAAAAATTATTAATATGAATCATTTAATTTTATTTCACTTTAATAAAGATCTAGTGAATATTTAAAGTCTAGGCTATCATTAAAGAATTTAAGCAATAACTATTCTTTTTTATGAGGTTAAATGACTTTAAATGACAAATGTCTGTCAACCTGAGTTCTAAACCACCTAATCGTAAATAAATCAGCAAAAATCTACATTGTTGTCTTGTGGTTAGTCAATTATGAGCTTACCGCTGATGAACTCTTACATAATGTCCTCTGATTATCTATATAGCTGTATAATGAAGATCTGGTAGACAATTAAAGTCATACTATGTCTTATGTTTTGTATTTATTATTTTGAAACATAAACTTCTACATGAGAAGCAGAAAACGCTTGCTGTTGTCCTCAACTCGGCATTCGATACATCGACTATATATTATCAATTAACAAAATAGCTACTTCAAATCATACATATATATATCGACTTACTATATTCCAGTAATCTTGAAGTGAAAGATACCACAAAGTATGACACATATGTTTCCTTTTGAATATTTAACAAGAAAAATACAATAATGGTAGCCTTATAACAAAGATTTATGATGAATATATGACGACTTCAATCTTTCAATCGTCAACTTCCCTTACTGATATAGCAATATACATGTATCTTCATCACCTTCATATGGATTTATGTCTAAAAGTTCATTCGATACGATGGAGCAGGTTCTACGTTTGAAATATTTATAAACCGAAGCAAGCTATTAACAAACAAGCTGTTGACACAAGAATATCGACAGTCTCCTTTAAAGTCATCGTTTTGCAAGTTTAGAGTCCATACAATAATACAGCATTTGACGACTGACTTTTTTTTTTTACTAATTTTAGTCCATTATTTACACTGAATTGTCTACGATTTTTTTAATTTTTTTTCCCCCGATCATGATAAGGAGCACACGTTTTGAGTGATCGGTCGGCAGGGGATGCTCATGTCATCACACATTGATTCCACCAATGATATTTTTGATATAATTGTTTTATCTGTTCCCGGTGTGTGTTGTTTAAATGGCTTTTAAGCTTGAATACTGTTAGTTATCTCCATATTCCACATTTAATCTCCTTTATTTTGATTAGCTTGATGCACTAAAAAAATAATTAAGAAATATAAAAGACAAGATTTGAATCTAACAAAGACAATAGACTCGTTCAAGCTTTGGTTGATCACGTATCTGTGTTGTTACACTTCCGCGTCGGAAATGCGACTTTACTCTCGTATTTTTATTTCATTTTATAAAATATTTTCTTAAAAACATTTGAATTGTATACTTAAATAAAAAAAACAAATTTATCTGGAAAAAATGTATTAGATTTTTTTCTTAATTTTGATCATATCTATAATAACGGAAAAAAGCGCGCACGAATACATTCATTAAGAACTTTAGTGCCCTTTGTAAAGTTGTAGACGAATGTTTTTTATCTAGTTGTTGGTATAACACTGAGTTGACGGTGTATAGTGGGACGAGGAAGAATTTAAAAGTTGGTTCACATGGTAAATATAGATTTTTTAACAGTGTACAGTACTATTAACAAAGGAAAAATTATTTTCTTTTGAATAGACAGCCTATCTTATTTTCATTTTCTTTTTCTTTCTTTTTTTTTCATCTGTTCACGATTATTTCAAATATTGCTCAGAGGAAAATAGAAATTCATATCAAAGTATCAGCAAAGTACTTTCTTCTGCTTGCTTTTCATGCTGCATTGTCTTTTAGTTTGCATAGACATAGTCCAAATCTCTAATAAATTTCAGACTTTCCCAATATTCCAAAATCACCCAATTTATTCAAATGTTTTTAAATTTTTTTTTTTAATTTGTTATCAATACAAATCCTTTAAAAAAGACACAAAAATACGGACTCTTGTATACAACAGAGGTTGTATTTGGTGGGAAGGAAAAGTAAGGCTACCTCGATTAAATAAAAATTTTAACATATGCTTAAAGCTATACATGGTTTATCTGAGCTAAAAAAAAAATTAAAAAATGAACTTGGATGTACATTGTAGATGAACATGATATTTGTTATATACGTTCAAATTCAAATTTTCACCGATTTTGAACTTGAATAACCCCACGTTTCTGTTGTTAAAGTGACTTTAAACCATGTCTCAAATCTAAATGCGGAGTCCGAAAATATATCGATTTATCCTTTAAATATTCTAATTGATTTGAAACAGAGATACATTGTGGGTTCAAGTAAATGTTCAACCAAGCCTCTTTCGTTACTCCTCACTAGGATTGACAGTAGTGAAGGAAAAACTTCAGGAGTACTGTGCAACAATATATTCAAGAAGTGGTTTGAATCAGATGTGGATACTAAAAAATTCCAAAGAACTTTTGGACAATTTGAAATCACAAGATTTTACAAAAATCAACAGCTTAAAAACCTACGACTTTTCAGCTTTATATACAACCATTCCCCTCGATAAATTAAAGTCCAGGCTTTTTGATATCATTGACAGCTGCTTTTTAATAAAAATGGAACTCGTAAATTTACTTTCCTGGTCATTGGTCATTTCCAAAATTATTTTGTTTAAACAGATTCTGATTGCACACAAAAGTACATGGTTTTGCCGTAGTGTTGGCAAATCGGACGATTTTTATTAACCGGTTACTCGCTTAATCTTCCGATCGAGTACCCGGTTACTCGGATTTTTTTTTTTTTTTTTTTTTTGTTATAGTTTCCATATTTATTATTAATCTCATCCTTTTACATATTGATAGAAGTAAATAATAAATGTTACATATATGAACTTTATTTACAAAAACAAACTCCAAAAACAAATGATTTTAAATGTCACTTGAAACGGGGAATTTGTTTTTGTTTAAGAAAATAATTTTATCAACACATGAAGAAGATATATGTCGTGATCGAGGATATCATACCCTGCAACATTTTGCAACTATATATACTGGTTATTTTTTGCTGAGTTCCATGCAAGTCACTGGTTATCGAATTATTTTTCAATCTTAGGTGATTTAGCATATTTGTAGTTCCAGCCCAACCGTATACGATTCACATAAATTGCATCTGACAGATTTCGAGTCCGCCGTTCTTTAACAATATTTCCATGCTTTAGATGATTATGGCGGCATTTTGTTAAAGTGTGTTTCTCTGACCATCACGGGTCTAAATGAGGTAATTATAACTCAGGTCTCCAAAACGTGTACCCCCTGGCAATTAAAGTCGTCAGTAATTAAACTAATCAAAACAAATCAATCATATTTGTGAACGACTAAAGCAAGCCTAACGGTAATTAAATTAGGGAAATGTGTCAATATACATTTACAAATACCAAAAAATATTTTAAACGTATTTAACATGAAAATGTATTTTTATCCGAGAACCCGAATAGCAGTTTTACTAACCGATAGTCGCATCGTTCGACGGTTAACCGTACGTTAACCGGGTACTCGTTGCCAACACTAGTTTTTGGAGACCAGGTATTCCAACAATCTATTGGAATTCCACTGGGTACCAATTGCACTCCGTTATAAGCAGACCTATTTTTATATTCATATGAAACAGAATTTGTGCAAAATCTTATGCGTGAAAAGAAGAAAACACTTGCTGTGGCCTTCAACTCGACATTTAGATATATCGACGACGTATTGTCAATTAACAATGGTGATTTCCATTCCTACGTCGATACGATATATCCTGGTGAGCTTGAGATAAAAGATACAACAGAGTCTGACACATCTGTTTCATACTTAGATATTTTACTTGAAAAAGACGTTCGTGATAATGTAACAACCAAGCTATATGATAAACGTGATGACTTTAACTTTTCTATTGTCAACTTCCCTTACTTATGCAGCAAATTATACCTTCGTCACCTGCATACGGAGTTTATATCTCTCAGTTGATTCGATTTGCAAGAGGATGCTCTACGTATGAACAATTTCTAAAATGAGATAAATTATTGACAAACAAATTAATGAAACAAGAATATCATTAGTCTCGTTTAAAGTCATCATTTCGTAAGTTCTATGGCCGATACAATGACCTTGTCAGCAAATACAATTTATCATTATGTCTAATGCTGAATGACGTCTTTATGCTTATTGTAATTCCATGATTTATACACTAAATTGACGACGGATTTTTCCGTTATTTCCCGGTCATGATAACGAGCACACGGCGGATATGACCGGTCGGCACGGGATGCTCACTCCTTCATGGCACCTGATCTCACCTCTGTTGTTTCGAAGGACCGTTTTTGCTCTGCTCCTATTTTTTATTGCTTTTGGACTTTGATATTGAATACTGTTCGTTATCTCCATATCCTTCTATTACATTTTATTACTTTGCACATTAATGTGGTAAAATATAATTAATGGCCTGTATCAATAACGAAAATGGCATATGGCGAAAACGATTTCTACTAATTTAGTCCTTTATTTCTTTCTTAATTTAATGAAAACAAATAAGTGTAGGCACTTGTCATAAGTGGCTTATGGTAGCTACACTCCTTGAATCTGTTGCAAAATATCAACAGTACTGTTAAATTTAGGTTGACCTAGATTTTTATGTAGACTACACTTTTGTTTTATGCACTGGGAAACATTCTCTTGGTCTGATTAGTATATGAATAAAATCGGTTTTTTTTTTTTAATTCTATTCGACACATTTTAGTAAATATATTGCAAATTTGTTATAAAGTCTAGAAAAAATAAGAATCTCATTTTATTACAAAAAAAAATTTACATCGATTTTCATTTTTTTCCTTTTTCTCCTAGCTAACACAAATCTTTCTGAACAAAGAATATAAGAGAAACAGTCATCAAACACCTGACGTGAATATTTTCTTTAAAATTGTGAACAAACATTAATACTTCCGCCCTCCAAATGTGTCCTTACTGGAGTTTTTTTCACCACTATCTAATATAGAAAACGCGCATGAATACATTTAAAACTTTTGAGTCTCGTAAAGTGATATTCGACCTTATTTAAATACGTCATAAATTTTCAAAGAGAAACTGATGTTGACTGGAACGAGGAGTACTAGTATCTGAAACTTGGTTCATATGGTAAATACTTTTTTTACCGTTATACTTATGCTGTGAGGATTTTTTTAAGGCGAAGAGAAAGTTTTCTTTTGATGACATAAACTAAAAGGCCTATTTTATTTTTTGTTTGTTCATTCGTTTGATTATTTCTTATATATCTGTTCACTGCTCTTTAATTTCCTGCATGCACAATGACAAAAATTAAAATTTATTTTGCAGAATAATATTGTTTTGTTTACTTTCGATATACATGTAGTCACTTATTTTACTACCAATTATGCCACAAACATCGTAGAATTTGGGGTATAGTAATGATATACGAAGACAGAAGAAGCAAGGGGATTCAGATCTAACCAAACTTTTCATTTGTATCAAATTATTCGAACATGACCCTCACTCCGGAAAAACGGACATGTCAGTTCACTTTAGTTAATAATCGCTCCACAAAAAATACCCCAAAATACATTATAATGTATAGTGGGGTATTTTTTTGTGGAGCGATTATTTTGGGGTTTTGACAATTTGTTCCTATTGCAAACATGTTGACTAAGTGTACTAAATATAAATTGTGAAAAAATTGTCAAATAAGCCCCGGGGTTGAATATCGGGGAGGGGGGAGGGGGGTCCTGTCCACAAGTACCTGTGATTCTGACATATTTGTTTCATATATGGATATTTTACCAGAAAACGACTTTGATGGTTATCTACCAACAAAATTTTATGTTGCGTTCAACTTTTATTTCGTCCCTTATTTAAATAGCAATATCTCTGGAATACACATCTTCCAGTTGATTCCATTCTCAAGAGCATACTCCATGTAAGTGAACAATTTCTAACATAAGGTATCTCGTTAAAATTCAACATTTCGCAAGTTCTCTAATCGATCGATAAAATGACGTCAGCAAATATTATTCAATTATGGACACTTTTAGTGTGAAATATGGTTTGTTACTCAACAGAAAAATATTCTTATTGACCGACGTGAAGCTACTATTACTACTCCATGGCATATGATCTCATATGTGATGTTCTTCAAAGTCCCACTTTTGCTTTGCTCCAAGTTTATAATGTTACAATGGTCTTATAAATTGAGCTTGATAATTGTTCGCTCTCTTCATATTGGGTCTTCTATAATGCGACATCCTTTGAACTTTGACTTTTGCAAATTAACAATCTACTTACATTTTAAGTTTACATCCTCAAGAATTAATATGCAGGGTTAAATTCTGCTTTAAAAAAATACTAAATGCAGCGAAAATACCTTAAAGCTGTACTAAGTGTACATGTATATAAATGTAAAGTAACCATGAAGAAAGCAAATCGTTTTATAAAGTGGTTCAAATTGTTGCTTTAACGTTTGGCATCTAACTTCCAGATGGCACAGGAACAAGGAAAAACTAAAATAACGGATCTTCAGCATCTCATCACGCTTACAAGTTCGGACAATATGTCCATGCACCATTTAAAAGTCAGTCGAGGCTTGTATGATCACCATTACATTTTGCTAGGGCACAAGTGGGAGGATGAAGCCTGTGAAATAATACATTACACGGTCAACACAGACTTAAATGTGATTGGCAAAGGAATCGCAAAGAAAGAGATGCTATCTAGAGAACAGCTCAAAGCCGACATCGAGAAAGAATTATATATTATAAACAATGATGCATATCCGAGAAATTCAGAGGCTATTGCAACTGCCTGGAGCAGATGGCGAGGGAGGGAGGGAGAAACAAGGTACTATGTCTCAGCTAGCAACTGTGAGAATCTTGTGACGTACATATTGACAGGAGTTTCACAATCAGAGCAGTGGAACCTGGCTGGATTTTTCAAAAGGGCCTTGGGGGACTCTATAGATGTACTCATTTGCGAGTGGCTAGAAACCTTGTTAAAGGGATGTGCAAGCATCTTGGTTTCTCCGTTGCTCAGACGTCACTCTAAAAAATTCGCAACTGAAATAAATGAAAAACTAAAAGCAAGAAATTGGGCATCACGAGCAGCAGTAAGATTCATAAATATTTTCCGACAATCGCCAATGACACGTGTACCAAAATTTCTTAAAAATTTCGTAGAAGGATTTAGAAAACAGCACGGAATTAAAACAGAAGAAATCTATCACATTGATAGATTTATGTACGAAATTTCAGTACAGTTTTTAATTCTCGGTGTCAAAACTGTGGGATACTCATTCCTCTTTTCAATTATTTTGGAATTCATAAGCTTTTTGTCCATAATCAAATTTCGGGAAGACAAGAAGAGAGGTCTAATCACGAATCCCGTTTATAAAAGAGAATTAGTCAAAAGAATGATCGCCATGATGTGTGCCTCAGGTGGTACTGTCTTAGGATGTCTGTTGGGTTTTCTGTTCACAACATCTTTATGGAATGGCCCATCTGTTCTTGGATTTCTAGGAAATATTTTATTTCGACTCCTAGGAAGCGTTACTGCTGGAGCTGTAGTAGATTGGGTCAGAATTGGCTAAAATTATTCTAAACAACGACTAATTCTCTTTTGCAGAATAGATATTAAAGCAATAAGACCGCAGGCAAGGCATCATATTGTGTCAATAACAGTTACTGTCATTATTATGTCCCCTCTAAAGTGTGGGAGGGTGGGTAGGTGTTTAACTTCCTAAAGATATCGCTACATAGTAAATCAGTGTTCATAGTTAGCATTATAATATAGTATAGAAAAAGCATGTAGACGTTTATATGTTCTACGAATGTTAAAACACTCCCTTTGTCGAGATGCGTTAATAAAATTATATATGTCCTTTATTAGACCAAATTTAGAATATGGTGACGTTGTTTGAGGTAATTGTAATGAAAAGGAATCATCTTTACTGGAAGAATTTCAGATTACTGCGAGAATTGGGGTGGAATACATTATCTGACAGAAGGAAGGAGTTTTATGAATAGACTTACTTTTACAATTGACAACTGACTTTTACAATTTTAACATAGTCAAACTCCAATCACTAAAATGTAAGAGTCAGCTGTCAAATGTAAAAGTAAGTCTCTTCATAAAACTCCAATAGTACATTAATAAATATTATTTGACAAAATAGCGCCACAATACCTTTAAGATCTATTAAGACCTTGTGTTCCACCCAAACCACATATTCATTTAGACACAATGATCAATGATGGCCTTACTTTTCTTATTCCTCAAACGAGGACCACATCATATATGAATAGTTATTTCCCATCTATAAACTACAAATCAATAATTTACCTAAAACATTTTTGTGACGTAATCTTTTGTTAAACGTGGTTCAATAAATTTGTTATTGTCCTGTATCCCGTCCAATAAGTTACCTGTAGGTGCCCAATAAGATTCAACTTATTGGACGGGTACAGGTAACGAAAATGAGAACAAAGGGCGAGGCAAATAAGTAAACAGCACTCAAAAAGCAATGGCAAATCAAACAATTTAATATGAACAATGTTGGAGATTAGTAGCGTTAAATGTTAATATTTCACAAAATATCCTATTGAAAATGGCACAAATAATCCAGTGAGTTGAATGTCTCAGATTCATTATTGTAGGCCTTTCAACTGCCGCTAGGGGTCGGTGTTATGAACGATAATTCACTGCTGAAACTTGTTTAGAGCAGGCTCGGGGTATCTAACTGTTTACACGCAAGGCAGTATTTAAAATTTCACAAGTGTTTCTTTGCTCTCAGTAGAATCCAGTGGTTTTAAGATTTAGCACAAATGTAAAACTTATTTACTGTATAGTTCCGGACACCGGTTTACTGCATATAATTAAAATCTTTAATTAAAATAAAAAGTGAAATCTACCCTCCTTCTCAGTTCTAACCTAATTAAATTTTTATTCTCGGTCGTTCCCCTTCGTGCTTAGTAACACAAATAAGATGATCAATTGTTGCACTTACTTGTAAAAATATATATATTTACACAGGAAGCGAAAAAGCGCGAACACAAAAAACATAACATTAAATTTTCTTCTTCATAATAATCGTCAAAGAGAGTTAAAACTATTGAATATAGTCTGTTCCCCATTCATTTGACTCCTGTTATTTCAGGTAGAGTGAAGGCATTCTCTTTCTCTTGGTCAAAACTTTTTGTGTACAAAACAATGTAAGGAACCCTTTTGTGTATATAACAATACCAATGCTGAAGCAGCCTATATGTCATTCCTATAAACGATAACTCATAAATCGGCACTAAGTTGGTCATTTTTCACACCTGGGTTACCTGTCCTTAAACACAACATCGGAAAAGTCAATTATAAATGATTAAACTTTTTAATGATGTAATTAAATGTATGCATAAGTTATTATCTTTTTTGATAATTTCATGTACCTATAAATCTATCTATACAATGTTTTTTTACCATAGGTGCAACTTGAAAAATTAGTCGAAAGGCCTAATTATTGTAGACGCATCCGTGGCTCCGATCAAAAATTTCGTAAATTCACCGTTCATTGCAATATACTGGAGTAATAGATTCATTTCACAATGATTGATCCATGGAACATATATAGAATCCAATGGACACAAAAGATAAACGAAAAGCATGCGTTTTCACTTCTTACACACAACCTTGGGCTTTTTGTTTATTGAAATATCCATTTTTTCCGCATTTAGCATAAAATTTAGCTTACGAAATTCCAACGGAATCTGTAATTTCGTTCGGTGATTTATCACCATTTGTCCACCTAGTCCCGCGTTGTTCAGTTGTTTAAGCGAGTTTCTATCGTTGTTTTAAGAAGTGGCGGGAGTAAAATCCTTCCGAGTTCAAAACCTGCACACAAAAGAGAAAGTGCTGCATTTTTTTAAAAAAAACATTAGAAATAATCTCCAAATTTCAAAGAAAATTCTGAAACAGTTGTTGGAGTAAAACCCTTCAAATCGATTACATTACAAAAATTACCTGTTCACAGGAAACTGTTTCTTGCAAATTCCGAAACATAAGAATATATATCCGGATTTCACAGAAGAAAACTTGAACTGAGGAGGCATCTTGGTGTAATCGATAAATTGCATCGTCAAAACACCCGATTCTGAAATCAATGTCTTTTTTTTCGGAATTAAAATTTACGTCGTCATCCGTGTTCGTTGCGTTGTAAAATGAATAAATTGTAAAGAATTTAGTAAAACTGACTTTTACACATGCGTAGTATGTATAAAAATGTTGCAATGCGGATAAATAAGACTAAACAAAGTTAATGTTCATATTAATCGATATAAAACATCTCTCGATGATTCCTACTATTAATAAAGACAGAAGAAAAACCAAAACTGGTTTTCTTTGGCCTAACTTGATGAACAGTGCCAGGTAGTCATCCAAGCAGAACGAGACCTTACCTGTGGATGTCCAATAAGTTAACAATGGACGTGTTCGATAGTGGTGAAATGTTTTAGGTAAGTTATAAGCCTCAAACTGACCATTATGTCAGATATTAGACTCTCCTCGGCGCTAACGCGCCTCGGGTCGTCTAATATCTGACATAATGGACAGTTTTCGGCTTATAACCATTACATATCATATCAGAAGTTTACCAACGCAATCTTCTTTCACTAATGCCATTAAAAAGACTCATTATAGAACACACAATAAGCTTTTTAATCATGAAAATATTATTTCAATAAAAAATACTATTTACAATGTCAGCTAAGAAATAATGCTAGTAGTTTAAACGGTGATTTACAGAAATATTATATTAGTGATAGTTCCAAATGTAAAAAAATGTGGTTTTCATACAGAAAACGCATGTCATTTTTTCTTTGAATGCCAATGTTATGTTGAGCAAAGACATACTATTTTAAATTGTATATCCAGTATAGACCTGCAACATCCTGTTTCCCTAAATATTTCATAATTTGGCGACAGTAATATTTCTCATGCAAGAAATATGAAAGTGTTTGATTGTGTTCATACATATATATCACAAACCAAAAGGTTTCATAAATGAAGTGAAACTATGAAATATTTATTCCAGTTCTTGCCCAAATCAAATACAAATTCATTGTATGTTTATAAATTGCTGTAATTCTCATTTTCTATTTTTTTCCTCTCATTTCTACATAAACCAGTATTCATTTTTTTCTCTTGTAGACCTATGTACTTTTTTTGTACTTTCTCCTAAATTGTATTCAATTTTGTGTTAGTAATATATAATTTATTGGTGATATTGAACCTGTTACCATATGTGTATTATCTAACCTTGTACCCGTGGAGAGGGCTTATATAGGCTATGACTGCTGCCCAATCCGTTTATTTAATTTTTACATATGTTCGAATCAAATCAACCACTATAGTAAATCAAAGTATCAGAGACATGCATCATGCACTATAGTCAACTTAGTGTCAAATTATCACTTTAGTGAACTAATGTAAACTATAGTTACGTAACGATAATATTTTAGTAAGAGCTACTTAAATATGTGAACATTTGACAAGAACTTTCTTAAGTTACCAACATTTTATGAGCCCAGATCGATAAATCCAAGGCATATATTGTTTTTGTCCTGTATGTTTGTCTGTTTATCGGTTCGTCTGTTTATCTGTCTGTCTGCTTGTCTGTCTGTCTATTGTCAAATTTTATCTAATCTTTTTCATATTTTTTTAACCATGAGAGAAAGAGACTTCATATTTTGTATGCATACTCCACGAATTTTAAAGGCATAAAGGCCAATGGCCTTGTGACCTTGACTGTGACTTAAAATAAAAATATAATTTTCAAACTTTTGCCATAACTTTTTTTTATTCATCAATATAAATATCATACAAAAAAAATCTTATACATAATAGCAGAGATGCAAATACCTGTGATCATTTTGAACATAATAAACTATTGCTAATTATATAAATATAATTGTTTTGTATATTTAACTTCCGTACAATAAAATCAAACCCTCACAGAATAATAAATCAAAGAATATTACTGACATTTTCCGTGTGTTTCTGTAAATATTTGATATAATACCATTGACATCTGTATATATGACCCTTTTTGCAGTGGATATTTGTATAAAAAAAAATTAGAGTCCATCAAGTCCCACCGCTACTTGTACTGAGGGTCAGGTCTCCCTCCAGTATGGGTCCTTCATTTACATGTGTGAGAAAGCAATAAAAAAGAGGATGATGAAGAACTTTTATTATAGTAAGAAGTGCTTATCAATATTCTATCGTATTATATAAGGCTTACTATATGCATATGATAATTTGGCATTTGGTTTAAGAGTTAGTTTCTAAAAACACTTTTGTTGGTTTAAAAATGTTTAGTAAATTATCTTTTTTATTATCTTCCTTTAGTTTGCAGTTCGAATTGTTGTTTAATTATAAAGAAAAATTGGATTTGATTTCATATTTTAAGGCAGCATTTATGCTTAAATAATTTGTTTTTTACATTTTCCTATTTAATTTTGTTTCTCGTTTTCCAAATAACCTACTTATAAATGTATATTAATGTGTTAATAAATATTCTTGAGCTTTGTGGAAAATTGTTATTTGTGGGTCCAGTTCCAATTTTCATTTAGTTCTAACACATTGAGTATTGTGTCTTCTATGAATTTAAGCGTTGGTTTGACCAGCCTACAATGAAAAAATAGATGTTGTTGATTTGAAGATATGGTATAACAGAAGGATATGGAGATAACGAACAGTATTCAATCTCAAAGTCCATAAAACAATACAAAATTAGAGCAGAGCAAACATTGACCTCCAAAACATCAGAGTTGGGATAAGGTGCCACTATGGAGTGAGCATGCATGCCCTGCCGACCTGTCACATCCGCCGTGTGCTCCTTGTCAGGATCGGGAAATAACGAAAAATATCCGTCGTCAATTAATGTGCAAAGTAATAAAATGAAATAGAAGGATATGGAACAGTACTCAATATAAAAGTCAAAACAATACAAAATAGGATCAGAGCAAAGACGGACCTCTGAAACATCAGAGGTTGGATCATATGCCATGGAGGAGTAAGCATCCCCTGCTGACCGGTCACACCCGCCGTGTGCTCGTTGTCATGATCAGATAATAACGGAAAAAATCCGTCGTCAATTAAGTGTATAAATAATGAACTAACGATTAGTATGAAAAACGTCAGTCAGCATTTGACTTAATGATGATTGTATTTGCTGACATGGTCATTGTATCGACAATAGAACTTACAAAATGATGACTTTAAACGATACTGCTGATATTCTTGTTTCATCAACTTGCTTGTCAATAATTTACCTCGTTTTAAAAATTGTCCATAGGTAGAGCAAGCTCTTGCGTATCGAATCAACTGAGATATATATCCTCCGTATGCAGATGATGAAAGTATATTGCTGCATAAGTAAGGGAAGTTGACGATAGATTAGTTACAGTTGTCACATTTATCATATAGTTTTTATTTACTATATTCAAATATCCAGCACTTTATGTCCACCAATTTATTAAAGATAATGTGTTGTGTGCAAAATAGTTGCCTTCATCGTTCCAAATGATTTTAATAAGTCGCTCTTAATAAATGATGCCGCATATAGTGGTTTCACATGATGCCACATATAGTGGTTGTAAGTGTATTAGTTTATTTGAAAGTTAAGTATTTCATCTCGATTCCTAGGTTCGAATTTTGACCGGAATTTGCTAAATGCAATAAGTGCTTTTCTATGAAAAAAAAATATGTAGACATATTATTTAAAGGTATGTATGCCGTGTTAAACAGTATTTTTGCACAGCTGAAACCGAACAAAAATTTCTGGAGTATGATAAGCTACAAAAAATGAAGCATTCTTGCAAATTCGACGAAATTTTATTCGGTATTAACAAAGGACTGGTCAGGAAAAGAACACGATATTCTCATGCATATTTATAAAGGACTGACGTTTATCCTGGATCTGCGCATGTGCGCGGGAAAAGCATCGCGAGAATCATCCGGTCGAGGAAAATATTTTTTGTGACGTCTGTTCAGTGAGGGACACAAATAGACCAATCAGCTCAATGAGTTGCATTTAATGCATTTATGGGTTTTTACTGTAACAGGAAAGGAGAAAATGCATGGCTGGACCGGGAATCGAACCCGGGACCCCTGTATCTCTAGTCAGGTGCTCTACCAACTGAGCTATCCAGGCCGATATCCACGACCCAAACCATTACATTCCTCCCTCCTTAAATGGTCTTCGCCCTCGAAGACACAACCCAAGTTCTTATTGCCCCTGGCAGGACTTTCACCTGCAATTCCAGGGGTGGTCAACGGCACCAAATCTGTAACAGGAAAGGAGAAAATGCATGGCTGAACCGGGAATCGAACCCGGGACCCCTGTATCTCTAGTCAGGTGCTCTACCTACTGAGCTATCCAGGCCGATATCCACGACCCAAACCATTACATTACTACATAAAATACTACATGTGTTTTTCAAAATGGCTAGTTTCTTAAATCGCTCTCAGAAAGACGTGATGCATTATGTACATTATTATCTACTAATCCCATGCTCATATTTGCATACAAATTATTAACAATGATGAAAATTAAAGTTTTCTCCACTCCATTGTACAGGTCCGTTTGTTTAGAGTTTCCCCGTGCTTTACTGCTAGTGGACATTTTCGGTTGGGTGAACATTTACGGGTCTTCAGTATGGAGCGCATTGTCAAATACAATGTATGGAAACTAATTTAAACTGCTATGTTTACACCCTGATTGGGATATCGTCAATCATGCGTTTTTGGTTTTTTAATATGAACTACATTTGTAGATGAATCGTACATACCATACATCTTGCCTTCTTAGAAATATAGTTGGGCTAATAAAATAAAATTGGTCAAGAAATTCCAGGCCTCTAAAAACTATTCCAGTTTGAGGGTACAACCAAACATTTCGATGAAAACCATTAAGAAAAATTAATTCAGGTAGGTAGCATCGGTTTTTTTAAGTGGGGGGGGGATAGAACAGTTAGAATAAAAATCAACTAGCTCGAAGAAATCCGACAAGTAAAATAGATTCCAATATCTTTCACCACTAAATTTTATTCATTCACTACAATTTACTGCCAAACTCCAAATTTCACTTTCGAATTAGCCCGAGCCAATGCTGATAACCTACTTGCAAGATTTTTGATATTATTTTCAAGAGGTCAGAAATACTGTGGTTGATATGTAAAGAACATAATTATACTATTTAGTAGTGTTCTGGTTTATGCATTCGGAATATTGTGCAGATTTATACATGACATTCTGTGGAATACTTTTTGTTGTTTTGAATCATTAAGAAATGCAGAATCGAATGTATGTAATCAGGTCCAGTCCAAAGACTATTTCTACCTACGTAGCTATTAATAGCTACGTAGGTAGAAATAGTCTTTGGACTGGACCTGGTAATAGCCATTTTGATTGATCAAATAATATCATTTGTTTGTATTGGTTATTTCATTTTGGCAGCTGTAAAAGTTCACCCGACCGAAAATGTCCATTGAAAAGACAATTGCACGTGATTATTCCTCGGTACAAAAAGCAACCAACTCTGAGGTGCTCTCAATATTGACAATCCCTACCTCACGTGTTTGTAGTAAAAACGTAGTAGACCATCATGCTTTTCGGTTCATTCACGAGATTGGACCATTGTTTGCTGTAAACATGCGAGGCAACGTGATCATGAATATTTCAATAAGAGGCGGTTTTTTATCCGACATGGAGAGAAAATAATTTTTACCAAATAACATTTCATAACTTTTAAAAGTGATAGAGTGGAATTGTCTTATTTGCAGAAAGCATATAACTTATATAACTTGATGAGACACCACATATATTTATTACTTTTAAAATAAAACACTAATACGGCATATATAGCTTTAAAGAAAATTCAGATGAGTCTGAACAAGAGGACGGTAAATATTTCTCTCTTGGGTGTATATCTTTACTTTTTAACCCGTGTTTTCCAATAGCATTCCAAGTTTCTGATTCTGAATGCTTTAATTTATAAATCGTTTTTATTTATTTACTATTAATAAAATTAAAGATATTTATCATATTCATTCGTCCTTCATTCTTATTTAGTCAGCAAAAATTTTTGTCTATTTTATTTGATTTACTATCCCAAGTAATATAAAAGACCAAATAATATTTTCATATTTTTTATTTATTTTATTTATTTATTTATTTTATTTTATTTTATTTTATTTTTTGCATCGGGAATTCCTCTTGTTTCAATTTCATATCCAATGGTTGGAATTATTAAGCTTTTTATTATCAAGGTTTTCCCTTTCATTGTAAGGTTTCTAGTTTTCCAAACATGCAAACTGTTCATAATTTTTCTATTTTTTCCACCTATATTGCTTCCGTATTAATACCGTATCCATGATATACCCCCATGGTTTTTATATTGATCCACTGTTTCTTTTTCAGTTTTTGTGCTGAAAATCGCGTTTTAAAAGATTTAGGGGCAATACCACCTACCCTTCTGTATCAAAAAATTCAGAATTAAGAGAAAAAAGAACTAGATAGATTACAACATCAGAACTTGTCCCTGCCGACAAAGCAGGCAACAACATTGTCTTCGTTTGTAAGGCTCGTTATATTGTATTTTAGAAGAATTTGGATTTAATTCTACAAGTGAAAATCCAAATTAAACTCCTAGAGTTATTTTTCTAAGGAAGAAATTCTTCAAAATCATAAGAATCCTTACAAGCACAGATACATTGTGGGTTCCAGCGAATGTTCAACCAAGCCTTTTTCTTTACTCATCACTAAGAAATTAACAGTGGTGAAGGAGAAAATTTAAAGTACTGTACAACAATATATTCAAGAAGAGGTGTGAGTCAGATGTGGATACTAAAAAATTACAAAGAACTTTTGGATTGATTGATTGATTGTATATTGTTTAACGTCCCACTTGAGAATTTTTCACTCATATGGAGACGTCACCGATGCCGGGGAAGGGCTTCAAATTTAGACCTATACTCGGCACTCAGGGCCATTGAGCAGTGAGGGTTCTTTATCGTGCCAACGCCTACCGTGACACGGGACCTACGTTTTTAAGGTCATATCCGAAAGACCCGTGACTTTCACTTCTAGTGCCGAGCGCTTGGCGAAGGAACAGGCACTACCTTTGTTTACGTATTAGGTATGACGCGGCGCCGCGATCGAGAATCGAATCCGGGACTCCCGATCACGAAGCGAACGCTCTACCGTTAGGCCACCGTGACCGGTCGAGGACAATTTAAAATCACTAGATTTTACCAAAACCAACAGCTTAAAAACTTACGACTTTTCAACTTTATACACAACCATTCCCCACGATAAAATAAAGTCCAGGCTTTTTGCTATCATTGACAACTGCTTTTTCAATAAACATGGAACTTGTAATTTTATTAACCTGGTCATTTATCATTTATAAAAAAAATTGTGAAAACACATTCTGACTGCACACACAAGTACTCTGAATTTGACATCAAAAGAATGCTTGACTTTGTTATTTACAATATCTATGTGGTTTTTGGAGACCAGATATTCCAACAATATATTGGAATTCCCATGGATACCAATTGCGCTCCGTTATTAGCAGACCTATTTTTGTATTCATATGAAGCAGAATTTGAGCAAAATCGTATGCGTGAAAAGAAGAAAACACTTTATGTGGCCTCCAACTCCACATTTAGATACCGTAGATCACTCAATTTTCGCGAGATAGTCATTGACTCTTGATAAGCGAGACAAAATTTTCACGAATCGTGGTTATTGCTTTATATGATCTTAAGGAATACTATTATACGCGAGAACTTATTTTTCGCGAGCACACTGTCTTGCGTAATTACGCGAAAATAAAGTTTTCGCGAATAAAAAGTGATTTACAGTATATCGACGATGTACTGTTATTTAACAATTCGTAATTTTCATTCCTATGTTAATACGATATATCTTGGTAAGCATGAGATAAAAGATACCACAAAGTCTGACACATCTTTTTCATACTCGGATATTTTACTTGAAAAAGTCATTAATAGTAATCATAAAACCAAGCTCTATGATAAACGTGATAACTTTAACTTTTCTAGCATCAACCCCCCATACTTATGCACCAATATACCTTCATCGCCCGAATATGGAGTTTATGTATCTCAGTTGATTCGATACACAAGAGCATGCTCTACGTATGAACAATTTCTAAAACGAGGTAAATTACTGACAAAGAAATTGATAAAACAAGAATATCAGCAGTCTCGTTTAAAGTCATCACTTCGAAAATTCTACGCTCGATACAATGACCTAGTAAGCAAATATAATGCCGACTGACGTTTTTCATACTAATTGTTAGTCCACTATTGATATATTGAATTGACGACGGATTTTTCCGTTATTTCTTGATCATGTCAAGAAGCATAAGATGTGACCCGTCAGCAGGGGATGTTTTCTTCAACATTGCAACCTGATCCCACCTCCTATGTGTCGGAGGTCTGTGTTTGCTCTGCTCCTGATTTGTATTATTTTGTGGACTTTTGATCTTGAGTTCGTTATCTCCATATATTTCATCTATAACTTTATCTTTGCAACTAAAGAATTGTTGAATTAAATAACAATTCTATTGTTTCCTGGCACCGTGTGCCACTACCTAACAACACACCCTGGAAAGTCACCGAGGCACCTTCATCACGTTAACGTCACCAAAACACGATCTAAAGTCACTAAGACACTAGTCACAGACACTAAGGAAATAGATCCCCGTGTTGGGTAGTCTTACTAAAAATTCTGTTGTTTCTGGGCACAGTTAAAGACCTCACCCAGAAGTGTTACCCAAGCAATTAGTAACAACCATATAAACGAACTCTAGACTTATCTCATTCTTATGCCTAATTACTACTATTTGTTTACAATTGTGAACTCTGATTGGCTGAAATGTAATCAATGATTTGCTAACTCTGCAATGATTCGATTGGAAATTTTCAGGTTCATTTTCTCTACCCAAGGATGCCATGTGAAAAGTTTGGTTAGGATTGATGCTTCTGGAGAAAAAGTCAAAAATGTGAAAAGTTTACAGATGGACAGATCGATGGGTAAGAGAGACAGGAGGACAGCAGACAAAATGTGGTAAGAAAAGCTCTCTTGAGCTTTCAGCTCAGGTGAGCTAAAAAGCAGGGCTAATGATTCAAATGAGTGAAATATCTTTTGATTGTTAAAACTTTTTCTGTGTTATTATATATTTATTCTAAATATTATAAATGTATTCTAGGTACAATTAAAAAATGTAAGTTCAGTTTTTGATAAGCAAAGATTGAGTGTAATATAATGAAGTTTTGTCTACCTTTTCACACAGATTTAAGAATAAAGATTCCTTGGTAAATCTTGAACCAGCCTTGCTTTTTAATTCTTGTCAACAATCATCATTGGAAAGGAGGCAACTGAATTTATTTGGACACAATGTACTTTTAAGGATTGTATCTATCTTGACATAGTTCCAAACAAATAACCTAAAAAAAAAACCAAGCATTTTTGTTCTCTCCTTGCTCTCCTGGCTCCCAGTCCTGTCTTTTGCATCATTGCTCCCTCCTTCTATTGAACTGAGGGCCAGGAAACAAAAAGCGAATAGTTTAAAACCTGTTGTCATAAAATGGTACTTCAGGCTCAACAAATTAAAATCAGATTTATGGCCATCATATGCGTATATACATCACTGACAATTCACAATCAAACACATCCAAAGTTTGAGTAAATAAAAATATTTAAAGATGAACAACATCAGTGTTGTCACCCATCATTACTTTATATTATGATTTTTTTTTAAAACAAACAAGAGGTCCACAGGTCTTATATGTCATCTGAGTATCATGTAACAACTTTCCAACAATTGAATTGGTTTTAACCAAAAGCCATGAAATTCACAATTTTGAAAGAGGCTTCATTGCTTATCATAACTATACTTGGCTTGCTTACTTTAGTTACTTAATACCCAGAGGTAGATCAAAATACAAAGAGAAAATGAATTTCTACTTTATAACCAGTTGTGCACCCTACCCCACAGGAACCACTGGCACTAGGGGCATTTAATATCACAAATTTTATTTCATCATAAATGATTGATTAATACCAATGAGCAGATTTCAAAGCATTAATTTATTTTCAGGCTATGCAACCCCTAACCCCGACCCCACCCAAAATACCCCTGACCCCGGGGCCCTTAAATTAACCATTTGGAAGAGGCACCTTTATTCATCACTAATATGTACTTATAGACCATTGGTATAATATTTAGGAGCAGAGGAAAAGATTTTCAAAGAATTCATACATTTTCACTACATAATCATTTGAGCCCCACCATAATACCAAAACCCCGACCCAGGGGCCCTAAAATTCGCAAAAAGGAAGAGGCGTCTTTCCTGATCATAACTACTATTATGATCATAGTTCACTGTTTTAAAAGAATTAATGTATTTTCACTATAATATAATCAATAGAGCCCCGCCCTTACCCAAGAACCCCTGAACCAGGAACCATGAAATTCACAATTTTGGAAGAGGCAGTCTTATTTAACATAACTATGTACTTGATTAGTTGATTTAATACCCAGGAGCAGAAAAGAAGATTTTCAAAGAAATAGTGCATTTTCACTATATAATCTATATAGCCCCGCCCTAGCACCTAAGAACCCCTAATCCATGAAATTCACAATTTGGGGAGAGGCAGTCTTATTCAAGATAACTATGTATTTGGTTAGTGTATTTGGGTTTTAGTGCTCTATAGATTATAAAGTGAAGTGCATTATTTCTTTGAAAACCTTCATCTCTGCTCCTGGGCATCCTGAACCTGGGGCCATAAATTTCACAATTTCGGAAGAGGACTCATTGATGATTACAATCATGCAAACAGTTTGACTCCTTGATGTCAAGGAGTAAAAAGATTTTTAAGTCATCTAAGTAACCTCAAGTGACGTATTGCTATCCGTTTTCGTCCGTCGTCGGCCGTCGTTTGGCGTTTGTCGTGCGTTAACATTTGAACATTTTCTCTGCAACCGCTCAACCAATTTCGACTAATTTTGACATAAAGCAGCTATGGGTGAAGGGGAACAAAAATTGTGAATTTCATGGTCCCTGTCCCCCTGGGGCCTGAGGGATGGGAACAAAACCACTAAAATTAATGCAATCTTTAAAAATCCTCTCTACTCCTGAAAGTCAAGCAGTCAAACTATTGGCATGATTGTAAGCAGCATGGAGTCCTCTACCAAAATTGTGAAATTCATGGCCCCAGGGTCAGGAGTTCTAGTGCTAGGGCGGGGCTAAATAGATTATATGGTGAAAATGCATTATTTCTTTTAAAAATTTCTCTTCTCTTGGACATTAAATAAACTAACCAAGTACATAGTTATATTGAATAAGACTGCCTCGTCTAAAATTGTGACTTTCATGGCCCTAAGGTCAGGGGTTTCTAGTGGTTGGGAGGAGCTATATCGATTATATTGTAAAAATGCATGATTTTATTTAATGTTCTTCTCTGCCCCTGGGTATTTTAATTAATATATATATATATTAAGATAAACTACCCAAGTACATAATTATAATGAACAAGATGTCTCTTCTTAAATTGTGAATTTCATGACCCCAGGGTTGTGGGTTCTGATGTTAGGGTGGGGCTCTATTGATCATATAGTAAAAATGCATAAATTCTTTAAAAATCTCCTCTGCTCCTGGATATTAAACCAATGAACTATGAACATAGTTCTGATAAACAAGAATATCTCTACTAAATTTGTGAACTTCATGTCCCCAGGGTTGGGGGCTCTGGTGTTAGGGCAGGACACTATTGATCATATAGTGATAATGCATAAATTCTTAGAAAATCTTCTCTGCTCCCGGGTATTTGATAAACTTAAGTATATAGTTAGGATGAGCAAGCATGCTCTTCCAATATTGTGAATTTCATGGCCCCAGGGTCAGGGATTCTGTTGTTAGGGCGGGACTCTTTTGATCATAATAGTGAAAATGCATAAATTCTTTAAAAATCTTCTCCTCTGCTCCTGTATATTAAACCAATGAACTATATATATGGTTATGATGAGGAAGGATACCTCTTCCAAGTTTGTGAATTTAAGGGCCCCTGGCTCAAGGGTTCTGGTGTTGGGGTGGGGCTCTATTGATTTGCATGAAATCTTTGAAAATCATTTACTTTGGTCCTGGGTATTATGCCAGTGATCCAAGTACATATTTATGATGAAGAAAGATGCCTCTTCCGAATGGTTAATTTATGACAGGACCCCTGGGTCGATCAGGGAAACTGGGGGAGGGGTACATAGTCGGATAATAAATTTATGCTTTGAAATCTGCTCTTTGGTATAAATAAACCATTTATGATGAAATAAAATTTATGATTACATTTCCAAAATTTTGAAATATGTGGCCCCAAAGTCAGTGATTCCAGTGGGATGGGGTTCACAATTGGTTATAAAGTGGAAATGCATTTTCTCTTTGTTACCCTGATCTACCTCTGGGTAATAGGAAGCCAAAGTAAGCATCCTAGTGATAAGCAATAATGCCTCTGTCAAAATTGTGAATTTCATGGCCTCTGGTTTTAAAAACGAACCAAATTCAAATGTTGGAGAGTTGTTATATGATACTCAGGTGACCTATAGGGCCTGTGGGCCTCTTGTTCAAGATTGCAATAATTTTAGTGGGTTTGGCCCCACTCCTCAGACCCCAGGGGAGCAGGGACCATTAAAATTTACAATTATTTTTGTTCCCCTTCACCCATAGATTCCTTATGCCAAAATTGGTTGAAATTGGTTGAGTGGTTGCAGAGAAGAAGCTGAATATATTCAAAGTTAACCGCACAACGATGGACGAAAACAGATAGCAATGTGTCACCTGAATTTACTCAGGTGACCTAAAAAAAAAGTCAGTGAAAACAAAAAGATACAAAGCATTGTAAATTATTTATTCAAAAACAATTTATATTAAATTATTATGTCTACAAAAAATAATTAAATATTAAGTGGATTTACAAATACTGATGAGACTTATGAATGATTCTTTTTATTTCTACTCATATTATCACAGCCCAGATACACCTACAAAAAGCACTTTTATGCACAAACAAGTTAATGTAAATCAAAATAATGAAATGTTATGGGGACTGGTAAAATATGGACGGAATACAACAATCTTTCTATTGAATCTATGAACCTGAAATAGATCCAATTAAGGTTTTTCCATGTTAAAAAAACATGAACAGTTTTCACTCAATAATATTAAACAAGATACAATTTAAAAACAATTCCACAAGCTATTTCATATACATGTGACATTTTACACATGATCGATTGCTTTAACATTTACCTCAAACAAAAACTACATTGCAAAACAGACAGACAAACAGACTTCTCTGAAGACTTCAGGAAGAGAGACAATTTGATCCTCCATTCATTTTTCTATTTAAAGAAAATTATTTTTAGTAAAAAATTAACTCACAAATACATACTGATCACAGTCAAAAGGAAAAAGATTTAAAAAGAAAATAAATTAAAATTGGTTCAAGTTATAAAAATATAATTCATGACAATAAATATAAATGATAAAATATCTACAGACGATAAAAATATTCTTCTTATCAAAAAAATAAACATTCAAAAAATGAGATGTAAAGTATGATATGGCAAAGAATGAATATTTAGGTTTAACAAAAGCTCTGCAAGATATTCTCATCTATCTAATGGACGGACATTGTGTGAATAAAAATCAAACAAAACAATGAACAATATATATATACGAGGGGTTATCAAAAAGTTCGTGGACTGAGGCTATAAAATTAGTACTATGTAATCTGTGCTTTCAAAATTTATATGGAACATAAAACAACAAAAAATAAAGAAATGTTGAAAATTTTAGCCTGATACGTTCATTATTTGCCAAATATTTATAAAATTAAAACGACATTATATGATCACCCGGCGCTATCGTCGTTTATTTTTATGACGTCTAATAACGTCATTATTCTTTCAAATGTCCACTTCTTCTACCTCATACACTTTTTTGATGAGATTCCCTGGAGCTGAGTAAGGACTTAAACCCGCCTTGTTTATTTGACTTTGCAATGCCATGAACAGTGGCCTTCAATGAATATAATATTCCAAATGGATTAACACATTGGGAGAGACCCTCGCTTGATTATGCCGGCATATTTTGCTTTTGGGAGTTCAATATGTACAGCATATGATCAACGTCATTTTTTGACGTGATTGATTTTTCACACGTTGACTGCAAATCGACATAAACCATGTATTCCTTTTCTCCCTAAATCTATTTTGACATTAAAAGACAAGTACTCTGGATGCATATTATTACTCTGTAGCCAGTTTCAATATATTTCAGGTCTATACCAGTTTTTTCAGGGGCAAAACTTTATAGAATATTGGAAACGGAAACCCCTCCCCCCTTTTGACGTCATTTTCAAGGCCTAATTTGTTTGGACATTCCGTGTAAAATTTACGATGAAATTTCATAGAGCTTTCAGAATTAAGTGAAAATTTCATATTTTATGGAACAACTGTGTCCCAACACATACCTGAATTAACGGGATTTTTGGATGTCAAATGATCATATCAAAAGAGTTTTTCTCATTAGCACATAGGTCGCAAAAACGTCGTTTTCGAGGTTGCGCCGCCTGGACATGCTTATAAATACATTACTAATTTATTATAAAGTAAAATTTATAATTTATGGTTTATACTTAAGATAGAAAAGGTGATGCTAACTTAATATTTTAAAATTCATTGCCGTGCCTAAAGCGGTTTTAATTTTATGACGCTAGTCCACGAACTTTTTGATAACCCCTCGTATTGTATGGCTTTTTCAGGTTTTTCTGAGACACATTCTAAGGGACATAACTCTTATATTTGCAGCATAGATCATCTTGTCCAGGCCATTACGACTTTGTTGAAAGCTACAAACACTCCCTTGTTAGGTTTACTGTAATAAATAAAAAGATTTCAAAATTAAAAATACACATAACATGTTTACATAATTATCTAATTTAAATATTTTCAGGATAAAAAAATTTTGAAATAAAATTACACAGAACATGTAAACATAAAGGTATTAAAGTTTATAATTTTCAGGAAAATAAAGCATTACTGTATACTGGACGAATTTAAAATGGGGCAAAATTGTTTGCAAGTGTAAAAGGACAAAAATAAGACGGAGCGATAATAACCCTGTATACAGTATTTATACAAACACATTTTTCATACCATCGGAAGTATCTCATTCCCTCAAACTTTCCATCATGTTTTCCATCTGAAAACCAAAATAAAGTGCAAGTTAAAATAAATTTTACCAATAAATGGAAACAAATATGAAAAAACTCCCATAACAAAGTTTTGTCAATGTTTTCGTAATCATACCTACCTTCTTTATCTAGCTCCACCCCTAAATAAGCATCACTGCGCCCCGGTAAATGCCCTACAAACTTCACGGATCCTTGACTTAGTTTACCACCAGCCCGAGAGAATTTCACCACGTCCTCTAAATTAATGTCACCAGGGGAACGGGGAGAGAAAGGCTTCATCCCGGTTGTCAGAGGTGCAAGAGTGCTAAAAATAGAAAATGTTTAATTACTCTCTTTTTTTCCAAGATAAATTAATGTTAATTTTAAGAAATGTTTAATATATTGAGAAACATAATATTAAAATACATTTATGTTACTACATCAAATTGCAGGTGTAAAAAAAATTTGATTGTTCGTAATTCAAAAAGCGAGTTCCATGGGCCTTAACTTTCACCTAATCGAGAGTCACAATGCATTTTAATCTGAATTTTGAAATACTGTTCTTTAGGAGATATTTTCCACACTAACTATTATACTAAATCACCTTCAACACCTCCCTTAAATTTCCCCAAAGGAAAAGTAAGTTTATGTATAAATAGCCATTCCTACTTTAAAATACTTAAAAAATGACTTTAAAATGAATTTCTTGTCTCGTCATTGATTGTACAATGTGTCTTCCTATATATAATTTTAAAGTTCAACAGAATAAATTTGTTGGAAAAGTTGTACTTCCAAACTTCTTTAGTAAAAGTCATACCAGACCCAGGAGCTACAACTATATACAATGTAACTTCTGGCCACCCTTATAATTAACATTATTATACTTCTGTTAAAATGTTTCCTATATAAAGTTCAGAGGGTAAAATAACTATTCCCCATAGTCTGAAAATTTCCCCCCATAGAAAGCTATACCCCCGGGGTATAGTTTTTGCTACCCACACCTCGGAAAATTTTCATGCAATTTTTGACGCCAATTTTAATTTCCAGCGTTAAATCCATAGCCTGATGATGTCATGATGACTTATGTAGCATTGTGACGTCATCAGGATTTCAGCTCATTCTCGCAGTATTATCTAACACCAAAGTAAATTCAAACCTAAGAAATTATAATATACATCAGTATAATAAAACACTTATCCACTGGCTGTGAGTGAGATAGCTCTTTTATCAAACCCTTGACAGGAACTATTCCCCTCGGGCAAGCCCTCGGGGAATAGTTCCCTGTCGCGGGTTTGATAAAAGAGCTATCCCACTCACAACCATTGGATAAGTGTATACTGTCTCACCTATTGGAAGCTGCTAGCATGTTCCTGTTATGTTGTGTAGTGAGTACGCTGGGAGTGACGGTCCGGAGATTTGCGGTAGGGGGTGCAGGGTTTCTCTTATTGAGGGTCCGATCCATGGGCTGGGTCAACATAACCAGTGACCTCTCTGTACCAAACGTCCCTGACCTTTCTGTACCCATCGTGAGGGAACCCCTCAGTAATTCTGAGGAAAAAAGAATATATCAAAATTGCATGCAAATATTTCTTAGAGCTGTTTTCCACTATATACTAGTATTTATATATAAAGTTATTTGTTGCTGTTCATAATTAAACATATGTTACCAATGTTACCGTAGTTATAATAACTGTAGTTGAAATAAATTTTAAATTCAAAATATGGAAAACCCTATAACCAATTATCCAGATTACACTGTTTATTACAAATCATATTCCATCTATGAAATATAAACAACCTGGCAGTAATAATCAAAAATTTCATACTATCAATGACCACAAATCAAAACTACAAAGCCAATTTTTAGAATTATAAGCATAATATCCGCTGCCTAACTAAAATATCCCAGCACAATTTACAGCTGAATTAACTCCCCGTCAGCATATGTGACTGCAGATATTTATGTCCTCAATAAGTCTAAAATGCTGAATAATACCTCGTACATAAAATACATTAAACATGGCCATCAACAATCATTTCTACTCAAATAAAACAAACCAGAGATGCTAGCTACTATTTGGGAAGAAAATATCTCTAACAAATGGCCATACCTGTGTAGCGTTCTATCATGTCACTTTTAGTTGATCTATGTGGTCCTAGGTATTGATTTTCAATTTAAATGTACTTTCGATAAAATACTAAGCATGCAGTCTATCACTCCGGGAATTAAAGGTCCGGGTATTTTAAATAACACGGCTCTCTTAATGTACGTTTCTGCTTGCCAATGTAGTTTTCTGTCTGTGTTTACTTTCTGTGGCCTTTAGTCATTCTCTTTAATTAATGTTTTACCTGCACCTTAATAATCATACACACACAAGACCTGCATATTAATAAATATACCTGGAAAATGCAGGCATTAATTTGAGCTTTATGTACTGGTTTTCTCTTGGTGCAACAAGATTAAAGTTAAATATTCCTAATGTGGTTGTCTTTTTTTAAATAAAACTAGGTTTACAAGCATGTTAGCTGAATTCTTTCCAAGATAAAACACAGCAGTTAGTTTTTAAAGGTTTTAAAAATTACATATACCAACAATTTTTTCTGCATTCTCTGCAAGTTAGGACAATTAAATTACTTTCATAAATTAATAAAAAGAAAAAGAAAACCTTATTCTAAAAATACTTGGCAGCATAATGAAAATATTTTTAATTGGAATTCGACTTAAAATGAAATACGAGGGTTGTCCCAGAAAAACGTGAACATTTTTAATATCTTTTGTTTCACTGAGACTATAAAGTTCAAAACTGGAATACATCATGATCAACATTTTTTGAATAAAAGTGAAATATCTCTAAAAAAAATTTTCCTGTCATGTAAACAAATCTATCCAATCAGCCGTCGGAGCAACACTGACAATGTCAAAACATATCTTGTAGTGTTTAAAAATTTGTTCCGAAAACTGTGTCTATAAATATTCATTTTTTAAGCCCACATTCGGCAATGTATTTAATCTTGTTTTAGTTACCAAGTTATACATCTCAAATACTAGTGTTACTAAAAGACTGAGGAGTTAATTCTTTCAATAGACAATTTCACATTCCCGATCATAAACCTACATGTACTTGATCAAATTATTTAACAGCGGTTTTCACGTAGGCCTTTCATGTCTTATCTTTTCAGTTCGTCTTTATTTAAGTGGTCTATTCTCTTCTATCGGATAACCAGTCAAGTTAACCTGAAACCTTTTCTACTAGATATAAACCTGTTCCCCATAGTTATATTTTAGTTAGTTACATCTTTTTTCTTAATTATCCTGCTCAACATAGTGTTGCTTGATAATTTGGTGCTCCACTTTGCCGCTTAATGTCACCATTTTTGACAAGGTATAATTCAAAGCGCTTTGGTATTCATCGTCATATATCTGTCATTAATGATGTCAAATAAATGAAATTTAAACCACAACTACACCAAATCATAGAGTATTTATGTGAGTAAAATTTTTGACATTATATTGCCATATAGCCTGATAACAACGAAAAATTCAAAAGTTATTTGTAAAAGCTGACCACCGCTGTCTAACATCATCTAAATGCTGCTTTAATATGCATTTGACATCACAGGCCTATAATACTTGGTCAGAATATCTAAAAAGATGATTTCCAAACAGCATGCCAAAAATAATTAGTTTTGGTTGAATAGTTTTGAAATATTCAAAAAGTTCGCATTTTTCTGGGACAACCCTCGTACTGTACTCAGGGAAATTTTCATCCCCATTTTATTTTTGTCCCTTCACCCTACCTTCATTACAGCGAGGTTAAAATGAGGCAAATTCAAAGAATACAGTACAATTTCTTACACAAAACTATGACTGGACGAATTTAAAACAGCTAGTCCAAATTTGTTTGCAAGTGTTAGAGGGCGTAAAATAACACAGGGGCTAAATTAACAAATAATAAATAAAACACAATTTCCCAATTAGAAGTATTTGCAATAAGATCCTCACCCCTTCCGTCAGCTGATTTGGATCGTGGATGTTTACAATACGATGGCTCCATCTCGTCCTCAGATCCCTCAGATCCCAGGGAGTCGCGTCGCCGACGGTAACTGTACTGGTGGGTGACAGACCGTCTGTGCTGTGGGTCAGGACTGGTCGGGGAGAGGCGCGGGGAGACTTCCTGGAGCTTGGTGTTCACCAGGATATCGGTTCCAGTGTCGCTCTCTTCTCCGTCCTGGTAAAGTCCCGACTTCTTCAGTCCATCGTAGCCTTATTTCAAAACAAAAAAATTCAGTGAAGTGATGGTAATTGTATGTCTACATTTTGAAATTAGAAATTTCATACTGCCTCATAGCATTGTCCATCAATTATATTTATTCAAAAAATGTTTAAAAGCTTATTGCAAGAATAGAATACACTGATTACAATGTCATGGAAGTTATTCAGTTTAAGTATTATATATTAAATGTATTTCCTTGAAAGCAGAAGCATGTGCAGTTTATGCACTCCGTTTTTTACAGACAGTAATAATAAGTATTTTGGCATTTTTTTTAACCATTTAGGAAAAAAGGTAAATCACAGTCACAGGGCGTTAACTTTTGTAATTTCTATGGTGATGCTATGACTTTACCTCTTTCCTGGTAGCTGGACTGGTACACAGAGAGCGCTGGGTTGGTGGGTTTGTGGTAGGTCCCCGTCAGATAGTCTGTGTTATTGCTGCGTTCTGACAGGGCTGAGGACGGGCGGGGTGGGATGGGCTCTTCTGTAAAGTAGCATATAACATGATATTTATAATGTCAATAAAAATATCTTTTGTATTTAGATATTAACTCTGAAATGAAAGAGAAGCTGATATACACAGGAAGCATGCAGGTACTTGTTTTTAAAAAAAATGCAAAGACAAAAGAATGAAAGTCTAAGCTATAAGATATCCATATAGAAGCACTGTCTAAGATTTGATGAAATAAATTCAATAATGAAAGCTTTTTAATTACTGTTTGGAAAGAACCAAAAACGTTTAATTTAATGTTATAAAAATAAAATATAAAGAGTTTTATTTCTATTAAGGTGCAATAAAAATTTAAATATGTAGTGCAAAAATTGTTTGCAATCTGAGTCAGAAATTTCAAGTAAAATGCAAGTTCTGTGTCTGGGTATAGAGAATGCCAAAGAGTGATTTCAGGTAAAATAAAGTGTAAATAAAGAAAGTGAATAGAATTAAAGCATAAAGAAATTACCAAAATATCTTTCAAAATAATGATACATTCCAATAGCAACACTGAAATTCTGCTGTAAAAAGGATGCATAAACTAGAACTAAAACAGATTAAAGCTCACATTGTAGACCAAACCCTTTGTAAGGTTAAACAAATTTGAATTCCCAATCCCTCACAACTCAATGTACAAAAGGATTTAAAAACTGTTAGATTTAACTGATTTGAAAAGACCTACATATACAATGTTAAATCTACACAATGAATTCAATTCTGGTTGCAAAAGCTCTAGCTCTTAGTGAATATATTTACACATATACTGGGTACATGTAATTATATATACTAGCTGAGAGATTAGGAAAAAGACAGGTCCTGTCAATAAAAGAGACTTTATTTGTGTTAGCTAAACTGTACCAATTTTCATGCATTTAAGAATATGCATTTTTAGTAAAAAGTAAGTTTATAACTTATGAAAATAAATTCCAAATTAATTCTCGATTTCTAATCACAGTTTTAAATTTCTAAATTATACATGAAGAAAATCATTTCGATCTACGCCCAGAAAGAGAAATTTTTCTACTTTAGCAGTCATTTTGGACATTTGTAATTCTTTGAATTTACCAATGTATAAAAATCAATATTTACATTTGCAAATGTTTTCCTTTATATAACATTACTGAAAGCAATGCGTATCTATAACTGTATAAATACAGGTACGTATCAAGAGGTCATAGATGTCCGTATGGATAAACGTTTGACTTAATTTCACTGTGACGTAATAAAGGATTGACGCGCATTCAGTTGATTACATGCATGCCGTTGGGTTTGAAAAATAATGCAATTCACACGTTAAAACTCACAATCAGGAAAATATAAAGTATGAATAGGTCACAAATGTAAATATAAGTAATAAGGTATCATTTTAAAACATCTATCGGGCTATAAATACGGGTTGTTACAAGATTAAATTCATCATAAAGCCCTTCGAGCTTTATGGAATTTAATCTCGTGACCAACCCGTATTTATATCTCAAAAGATGTTTAAAAATGATACCTTATTTCTTAACTACATTCTTTAGTTTAATCTAAAATTTAACTTTCTGTGTCATATATTCAAAATCTAAAGTTTTCCTCAGAACACGATTTTCTTCTCCAACCTGGAATATAATGGTGCTAATTTTTATTCTTGAGTAGATATATATAAAAGAAAGCAAATGAGTGTGATTCTACAAATAGGAAAAAGAAAACAACAGTTAGATAGAAATATGAATATTCTGGTTAATAAGAACAGACCACATGCACACAACAACCTCACCAGAAGTGCTAAATTAGACAACCACCATTGGGGGGCAGTGCCACACTTCCAGTTCTACATATTTTTAGTTGGTTACCTCGTCGACTACCAATGTGGAAGCGGCGAACGCAATAAACGCATGCAAACCTACCATCCCAGTCTAATCTAGGTTGAGGGGCGTGGTCTAATCTAGGTCGAGGGGCGTGGTCTAATCTAGGTCGAGGGGTGTGGTCAAAGTGATAGGTGGTGCGCTGATAGTTGGAGGTTGATGGAAGATCCATGTAACCAGGAGAGGGTGACCTTCGACCTGACATCCGGGGGTCAGGCGTTCTGGAGCGCCCTCTATAGGTAAAGTGAGCATGCCTAAGATCTGCCTCTGACCGTGACCATTCTATAACCAGTCATGCGTGAATGAAGAAAACAGTAGTAAGTAAAAAGAGGCCAGTGTTCATTGTGAGTTTTGTTAAATACAGGTTCAAGGGGAAGGAAATAAATTCTCATTTTTCAGTGAAAATGCATCAGTGAAACTTGTTACACAGCCAAAACCAGACAAAGCTCATTAAATTTCAGAGAGTGATTGATTGCAGACTTGTTAATTACTTCTGATATAAAGAATTCCATTTTTCCAAGTAGTTGTTATTCCTGTAATAAATATTTCCATGATATATCACAGTAATATTAAGCTAGCATCTGTCATAACTGATCTAAATATTTTTATCCTACCACTATCTAACACTACTGTATATATATCTGAGCTTAACTATTGCCTATCAACTAAAAAGCTTTGTTCAATATTTCTCATTTCACTCTCAAATTTTTATTCTAAAAGTATTGAATTAGTGTTCCATGCATGCATATTACATTGCACTCTCAAAAATAAAAGGAATAAATTCATGCTATGATGTTTTACAAGCCATGTAATAAAGCAAAGCGCACTAGTCCTAACCTACCTCTGTTTTTATCAGCAAAGTTTGGGGTAGATTGGTAGTCATGTTGGTAAGTGTTCCTCTCCAGTTCTTTATAGGAAGGTTCTGTATAGGATGGCTTGGAGAGCTCAGAGCATGATTTACTCGGTGGAATCTCATTTCTTCTGCTTCTCTCTCTGTCAAACTTATGCCACTCTGTTTCTATGGTGACAGTGTTGTCAGGTGTCCTTGACCTTTCCCTGCCTGGCTGGTTATACTCAGATTGTCTGGATGTATTATAACGAGGTAGTGTGGTTGGCAGGGCTTCCCTATCCCCGCCCTCGGGCCCCGTCCTGTAACCTTCAGATCGGGGTGTATCTTCAAGGTCATATTTACGTCTGTCTGTGTGTCTATCTAAACTGCTGCTAAGTCTTGAAAATCTATCAAATCTAGGCTTTATATCTTCTCCATCTGAAATTTTTCTGAAATTAGCATCAGCTCTTTCTAAACTGCTCCTCAGCCTAGTTTCTGCCTTTTGAATACTGCGACCAAAGTAGTTTTCTTCTTTGGTAGCACTGTCTTTCATATCACTGTTCCTGTATTTCCCGAGTGAATCGGCCTCTGTTCTGCTATATCTGTTGTCCGTCTGTCTGTGAATGCTACTTAGAAGTCTAGCATCCTCTTGTTCTAATGACAGCCTGCCTGATAAAGTTCTCTCTTTGGAAAACCTGTCTGATCCTAGGTCCAAAGTCCTTTCTATAAAAAAGTGGGAGAAAGAGAATTTTATTTTATTTTGTTCATTATGCTTGCTATAACTTTAAATGGTCAGGAATATGTTAAATGCATAGAATAGCACCCTGATAATATGCAAGACATGAGAAGAAGTATAATTTGCTTTTATAAATTTCTATTTTAAAGTGGTAATGATAGAAAGAGGGCAAGACAAGACAATTGAAGTTCTTACCCAGACTGAATCCCCTGGTGTGTAGAGGTGCCCTGACTTCTCGTGGCGAAGTCCTAGCGCCTCGCGGTGACGCCGTTCTGGCCTCTTGTGACGACACCCTAACATCCCGCGGTGACGAGTTTCTGACTTCCTGTGACGACACCCTGACGTCTCGTGGGGGGATCGTTCTCTGTCCCTCCTGCTTCAACTTCATCAGTTCCTCCCTAACCTGCATGCTCTCCTCATGGAGTTTGTAGTTTCTCTCCCTCAGAGCCCGGTTATCTTCCCTGAGCTGCTGTATCTCAATCAGGATCCGGTGTTCTGGTTCAGTGCTCGACGAGCCACCATATCCTTTCTCATACATTTTGGATATCTACAAAATGGAATTAAAAGTCATCACTACTGTCCTAGAGATTTTTTATTCACTTTTAAACAAAGATGCAACTTTTTAAAATAAATCAAGAATCTGGGCCATAAAACATATATGAGCTCACTTTTACATTAAATATTCCATTAAAATTTTGCAAAAGTGAGACTGAGATCAAAACTAAGCTCATCTAAGTTTAGAGCATTTACAGTTGACCTAGGATTACTCCATTCTCATGATTCTGTACAAGCCATACCTGATCGTGCAGTCTCTGGTTCTCCTCCTGGAGGTCCAGATTCTGGGATTCCTGCCCCACTCTCAGGGCCTCGTTAGCTCTCTGTAGTTCCTCCACCTTCCGCTCTGTGTTGGAGAGTTCTGACACAGCCGTCTCATTGGCCTCCTGTAAATCCTGTACCTGACTCTCCAAATCAGCTGGAATCGGATAAATCTTACATTACCACACCAGTTAATAAAGTAGAGTGCATACATATAGATATTCATTGCAAAAAAAAAAATGTATTTAGAGGGTAATGTCTTGTCCCCCAATATCAACTTATTAAGTTAGCTTAGTATCTTCCGAAGAGTGCAGGGATTAATTGAATGAAATCTTGCTTATATTCTCACCTTTGTTTTTCTATACATGTAGAGATTGTTGATTATCTAGAGTTTTTTTTAATTACAATGTATTGGTTTCCAATATAGTTACAAATTACAGGTATTTTTAATTTTACTGAGCCACACCTATTTTCCTCTGTAGTACGTAGGGATTATTGGGATTATAACTGATCCCCTGGGACATTTTGACGTCCATTCTTACCTATTTTCCTCTGTAGTACATAGGGATTATTGGGATTATAACTGATCCCCTGTGACATCTCGCTGGTCTCCCCGTCTGGTCTTCCGTTCCTCCCCCTTCTCAGTTCCTCCATCTGATCCCTCAATTTGACGATCTCCCCCGCCATTATATCCTTCTCACTGAGCACCTGCTTGTACTGCCGCTCAAGCTACAAAACACATTATCAAAGTTTAGAATCTATGTTTGTGGAACTTGAAGTCTTTGATTTTCTTATGTTACTTTGACCTATCAAAGTGACTTTCACCTAACATGAATTAATGACACTCACTATGATGAATGACATGTCTAATCTATAATTTATTTCAAAAGATATGACCTAGGTTTGTAACTTTGTACATGTGTAAACAGGCAGATTCTTGCAAAATTTTATAAATCATAAACAAAACATCTACTGAATTTTTACACATTTAACGAGGCCATGTCTAATTATTTCTGCCCTAGGGATTTTGATGATTTTTTTATAATTAATTTTTACGGTTATATTTATTGTTTTAGGATTAAAAAATCGAATGTTTACCACCCCAACTTTTTAGTGGGCCATCTTAAATATTGTCAAACTTTACTATTAGACCCTATGGAAATTTGTTGGAAAATCGCCAAATTATTACATTTTTTTCCATATTTTTTGTACTTTTGCCATAGGGATTTTTTTCTCATTCAAGCAAATGAAAGTAAATGTAAAAAGTCACCAAATTGTGAAATTTCAAAAAAGTTCACCATCTCGATTGGTCTAGTAGTAATTACTTAGTTTATTTTTTCAAGCCAAATACTTCTAAAATTGCCATTTTAAGATATAAATACATATCTTTGCTGCTAAATTATCGGGTGCATACAATTTTTTTGGGCATACGCAGCACTGTTAAGGCCTACTATGAGAAATCAACGGAAAATAGACGTGCAAAAAAGGGGGACCTTTTAAAAACTGAATTTATTTTAATTTAGCTATTTTATTATCTCAGAACACAAATACTTATTGAAATAGCATAGTATAACCCACTTTGTACTGTATGAAGTTTGGTCCCATCGGTGGACAGTCACGTGATAATTGCATAGTTAGTGTACTGAATGTAGGTCATGAACAAATTTCAATATCGCAAGGGCATACCCTAGTTGAAATTAAAAATTCAAGTTATTATTTGTATCTGCATACTTTGTAGTTTCTGGAAAGTGCTGCTGCTTTGAATATATTTCGCGTTTCAATAGTTAAATTTTCAGATAATTAAGCTAATGTCGAAATATGTTTGACTTTTACCAAATATTTTGTGTACTTATAAAATCACGCCCTCGATTTAAAGAAAGCAGCAGCACTTTTCAAGTTAAGAAAAATATCCTTTATCTATATTCAAAAAATGGTTAAGATCTATGAAGTGTATGCCCTTGCGAATGTGCGATTTTATGAGGCATGTCGATGTAAAATATACTTAACCTGTACATAAAAACACGATATAATTAATTAAACACATTCTCTTGATAACAAATTAATAATCGCACTAAACAGAGGATATGCATTGGTATTAATCGACTATTTAAAACCTGTAAATAATATTTCGTTTAATAATAAAACACATTTTTCATTGTTAAAAAATACCTCAATCTGCCTCTCACAGCACATGAAATACGTCATTTTTACAAAAATGACGTCATGTTTACAAGTTCATGTCGATCAGTGCTTTGTCTATAACCAGCTACATGGGATTTAACTAGCAGGTTTTTTAAATGCATTGATAAGTTTTATTGTTGTTTATTATGCGAATACAGTTAAAAGTTGCAAACTATTTCATTTTCAGGTACAATGAGAAATACATAAAAGTCATATTTTTGTGTGACGTCACAGTAAACTTTTCCCGTATAAATTAGGCCCCGCCCCCTAATTCAAGCCTTAACAATGCTGAGTAAAGAGCAATTTTTAGATTGCTAGTATGTTCTTGGGAAGATACGTCATCAGTTTTTAGTATAATATCCATGGACGTCTTGAACATAAAAGCGAGTCATGCGTCAATCTTCAGGGTCATGCATTGCTTACAAAATCCGAAAATGGTGATGTTGTTCTAGACATTTCAACGTTCTTTTTCCAATAGTTGTAAAAATTACTTTTTCAGATCAGTAGGAGTTACAAATAATGTTCATTTTTTAATTAAAATTAAAATAATTTTCAAAGGTGTACTGTCACACAAATGACTGCATGAAATTAAAAAGCTGCGCAAAGTGATGCGCACTCGAATTAGACTCGGCCTCATTAAGGCAGAATCTCTTACCTCCTGTATATTACTAAATGCCGGGGAGGAGCGTTGTTCCCTCATTTTCACCGTGTCTAACTCTTCAGTCAGCTGCTGGTTCAAGGTCTTTAACTGCTTCAGCTGAGAGGTGAGGTCATGAACTTCTGTCTCCCGGCTGCTTAGCAACTTCCTCAGGTTCCTCACACTGTCCTCAAGGTCCTGAATTCTCTGACTCTGTGCATCCTGTGTACACACAAAACGTCCATGAATTCAAATCAGAAGTGACAAATGCAGTAATCAAACTGATGCATACAAATGAGAGAGATACATGTATTGCCTTATTTCCCTACTTAAGAGAAGATGAAAATAATATCATTTAGCTACAAAATGCTGCTATCTGAGGAATTAATACATCTGACCTGGTGATGAAGATCAATATAAACTCAGTAATTACCTCACAGACACCTGCTCAGCAGGTAAAATAATCCATATCTCACTCATCCATATAAACAAATATTCACTTCAAAACATTCACTTCAAAAGCTTCTTTTATAAAGTGTGTACATCAGAAAATTACCTCCTAAGTCTATGGAAATCTGATATTTGCAAATTCACCAATCTGATAATCCATCAATTATAACAAAATTCTGACAGTGAAAGTATACACTTTCTTGATTTTTTGAGGCATGTTGAGACTAAGCCTAGGATATGCTTTGAGGTGTGACATCGATTCTTTTATGATCACGCATTTAACCTCTTTCATAATTAATGACACAAAAAGAGGCATTGTTAATTATTTCTGCTTCAGTGCTATGCTGTGTAAATAATGTGCTTTTAAAAAAATAATAAATTTAAACAGTAAGTGTGTGAATCTATTTTTCCTTAGTTTACACTGTGCATACAGAATGTGTTTGCTTAAAGTAGTCAGGCTTTCATATTGATAAAAATTATGGAATTTCCTTAAATGAAATCACAAATATATATATTTTTTTAATTTCTTATTTTCCACAAATTTGCTAAAAATTGTTTTGAAATTGAAATGGAAACATCTTATAACTAAAGATGCTGGATTTCTTGAATGAAATTTTATTGCTCAAAGCTACAGGTAACGGAAAAAGAAATTGAATTTTTTTTTACTCAATGTTAGCATGTACAGTACAGTATCAGTATCTATCAATATAGTAATGCTTCTCTGAGTATAATGTCTTTATCCTGATCACTTTAGAAACTAGCACTGATTCAATAATACACTTATGCGAATTATAAGATCACAAGAAAATGAAACAAAATTACTTATTTTAGAAGTCACCAAATTTTTTTTTGGGGATTACCGATATGAGATATCTCATAATTGAATATTTATTTTAGTAATAGAAAAGCATTTTTTAATCAATTTTTAGTTAAAAAAAAACAATATCCACAAGGGCAAGCCAATCATTTTAGGTCCAGGTTAAGACATTCTAGTGACTTACATCATGGTATCCGTTCTCGACGGCCCCCGGTGTGAGTGTTCTTTCGCTGGCTCGAGATGACACATTAGACCTATTGACAGCTGGATTAGCTCCCCTAAGAGCTGGTGATATCTCCCCCGGAACTCTGATGTGATTATCTGGCGTCAGGCTCCGTCCTTCTGTCTGTAGCCGCTGTTGTGTCGTGATGATCGGCAGACTGGACGAGCTGTGAGCACGCTCATGAGCTCGTACATTGGGTGAGGGAATCAGTGGGGTTGTCCTGTTTGACCCTGACCTTTCTGACCCTGGGAGGCTGCCGCTTTTTTCAAAGTACTGATTGAGTTCCTGTTCGCTAGTCAGACTCTGTGGACGACTTCCTCCCGACCCTATGGATCCCGCGGAGTATAACTTGTCTCCACTCGTCTGTAGGACGTCACTGATCAGCTGAGGAGTATTCCTCAGTGAGGAGTGGTTAGACATTGGCTGAGGAGTCTGTCTCGCAGATCCATGCTCTGACCTATTTATGGGAGTTGACTGGCCAAGAACATCATCCACAAACCCTGCTGTGGGGGTCTGTCTATTAGAACCTTGTAGTGACCCCTCCACTGACCTCTGAGGTGACCTTGACCCATCTCTGACAGGGGTCTGTCTAAGTGATCCTTGATTTGAGTGGTAGGGAGAACCAAGAGGGGACTTCATGTCTTGTGTTCCTATTATATCCTCTACAACCACATGAACACAGCCAGAGACAGAATTTTCATTTGACCTCGCAGGGGATTTTACTCCCTCACTGCTGTAGAGTTCAGCACTATTTGAAGCACTGTTGACTTCTCGGATAATTTCCTCCACCGTTTTCTGAGTGGTGGGTTGTGACACAGAACCAGCACTTTTCACAGAGGATCGAGAATGTGGCCTCTCCACCACATCATCTACAATGGTGCCATCTTGGAATGGTTCAGCAGCAACATCTCCTATGGGAGTCCTTCGTCCTGCTGAGCTGAGTGGCTCTAATTCGCCATCTCTTGATTCCTGGGAAATCTGTTTCTTGACCAACTCCTCAAACTTGTTGGAGAGATTGAGAGAGGATTCCATTACCTCTTGTTGTTCACTGTAGTCTTCTCCTTGATTTGTCTCACTCCCTTGATGGTTGTTTGTTTCTACCAATTCATCCTCCTCTGGAATCAAACTTTTTCCAACTTCATCTTCAATGAGATCTGAAATCACACAAAAAATGTTTATAATATCAAATATAGCCCTTAAAACAATTAAAACATACTTTTTAAAATTTAATTTTAATTCAATTTAATTTTAAATACATTTTAAGAAAAAGAACTATACAAATTGATCACAGGATCCCTACCCCTAGAACATATGCTTCTAGGACAAAATCCTCCCTAATTCTGTGCACTACAGCTTCACAAACAGCAGATTTTATGCCTTAAAAGAATGGCTCTTAAGACAAAGTGTTAAATCTAACAAAGCTGGAGTAAAGTTTCCAAAGAACAAAATCCACTACAAATAGTTTAAATCAACTGATAAATTCTGATAATGGATATTCTTTTAAAATATGGACCGCTGAAATCTATACATGTTGGGGCACACACATTAAAATTCTCAATACAGTCACTGATAGCAGTGTATACAATTTCAAAAGACTCCACACCGATAAATAAAACAGATCTATCAATGGCTTGTCATTTCCTAAATCACTTTTCCTTTTGTTGAGACATTCAGTGAAGGTTTACGGAACACTACAGGCATGGCCGCATGTCACTGTCTACTGCGTCAACGCTTCACACGTATCATAATGGATAGACAAAACACATGCTTCTAGCGGATCTTTGTCAATAAAATAAATTTATAACTGATCCCCTATACCTAGTGAACTTTAAACATTTTATAGGTAATTTGTTATGCTAGCTATAGCTTTCATTGGATTTTCTTTTCTGTAAAAGGCAAAATATTTCAAATTTACATGACAATTTACATGAATAAACTATACAAGAATGAACATTTAAGAATATTGCAACAACCTATTTAAAAGAAATCTTAATTTAAAAAATTAACAAGGAAAGAAAAATATAAGGGTATTCACATGAAATACCGGTACAAATGTGTGCAAATGGGTATATAGAATGTTGATAGAGACATCTAGCCTCATGCACTGAAAAATGCCATTTACTGTATCTATTGTCAAACATTAATGGACTGCTTCTTGTCTTAGCTGATAACAAACAAAAGCTGTACGGTGATAGACAGATAGCCCTAACAGAACTTTAACACTCAAGTACCATAAAGTTTATCTAAATATTTTGAAGATATGGTCACCAAGGCACTGCATTATATACAGCTTGTAACAGACAAGAGGGGTATGCAGGGGTGTCAGGATTATCTGTGTTTGTGAAGTAAAAAAATGATCAAAACCTGCCAAAGATGAAGGACATGCATTTTCTGGGTTATTGAACAAATTAAAGATGCATTTTTTGGCATAAAATACATGTAATCAAGTTATTATCACATAATGTTACACAATGACACTTAGAGGAAGGGTCAGAAAATGAAGGATGCAACCAAAAGATTAAGCATTGAAATACATTGAAATGTTCTACTAGAGCAAAAAGTCAGATTCTGAAGTATTCATAAAGTTACATAACTTTACATTCCTAAGGCATATATAGACATCTAAAAGTATGTCACTGTGTCATAAAACTTTAATAAAATAAATTTGTAAATCTTATAGGTAGAACTATATCATGTAAAATGGTCAATCCAATGACAGGCCATTTTGAATCATGAACAGTGGTTGGCTTTCATCATATATAAATATCATATTTGACATTCATCATATTTGGAATCAATGGTGGTGAGCATGCATATGTATATATAAAACTTTGCTATATTTCACATATCATATAGGTTAAATATACCATTACACCTACCGCAAGACATTACAATCACTCAACAGTCCACGTCTATTATTCTTAATAAATCTAGTCATTCATAAAATATTAACAGTGATATATCCCCTTCATGCCAATATTGTTGATTTTGTATGTGTTGTTAAGACATGTTACCGAGGTCAGAATATTTGCCGGGTGTGAGATGGGTGGTATTTAAATCACACATTGTGTACATTCAAATTCAGGTTAATTCTTTACCTGTGTTAGTTTTACTTATCAAATATTAATGAATTGAGATTAGGGATTAAAGATGAAAGGTTTACCCTTATATTAGAATTTAAAGTTGTTTTTTTTTCTTTCTGTCAGTGAGATCCTTTCTTTTGAAATCAAATAATATAATGCATTGTTTATGTTATATACTATCATATACCATACTGTGTATAGTGTCATTCAATGTCATTCATGATCCAGCATAATGTATCAACTAAAATTTATGTTGCAAAACATATATGACTTTGTATTAATCACAGTCAAGAGGAGATGTTCAGCATAATTTTGTAAATGTATATACAATGTACAAAATACTCTAAATATTCTACAATATCACATGCATACAAATACATCAAAATAAATCTAAATTAATTAACTAAGTACAAGTACAGATATAACTTTGTTACACATTCATGTTAAAGTTGTTAAATTTGGCTGGTTTAAACACATTTAAAAAGCATTATTTCCCTACCCTGCCTGTCCATGATAATGGTAACAGATATTTTCCTTTAATTATAAATTTTGATGCCTTGTAAATTCAGAATGACAACAAAAATTATTACACAACTTTCTTTCAGGGTAACATTTCACAGGATAACAATGTCACACGTTTCCCTAAAAAAACATGTAATGTATTATATTTTTACCTTGCAATTTCCATCTCAACAACCATTTTCATAAGACTTATTTAAGTAGAATAAAGGTCTGTGAGAACACACACACTATTTGTCAGCATTGTCAGTATCTAAGACTTCATAAAATAATCATCTCTCTATCATTAAAAACTATATTAAAAAGCAGACTGTTTTAAACTACAAAACATAAGGCATATACAAGCACTCCCACCATATTTTTTCAATAACTATGGTAACCACATGCACAAGTGCACTCACATTTTTGGTGCGTTTCCTTCAATATTGCTGCATATAAAATTTCAATTTACTGTTTATACATGTACATCTATTTCTTGTCAATCTGTATGTTCTACATCTTGTAAAATGGGCCGGTGAAATTGTTAAAATGTGCCGCATTTGAATTTTTTGTATCTCTTAACATGTAACAGTGAACAAGCTTAAAGTCAGTTGTACAGTGTATGTTGTACACATGAAATAAAAAATTATTGGGAACCATCTCATTCTCATCTACCAGATATATACCTCTCTTTCTCTCGTCTTCAAATTTCGATGCACGAAGAGACTAGACAGTAGACTACATTAATCTTGTGTTTAATTTACAGGGAAAATTAATTACCAAGACTCCGTTGGTTCTCTTGCATAATTAGTTCACATTTTAAACTCAATTCTAAAAACATCTTCGGTACATAAAACCATAAATCTATACCTAACAATTTAACTTTCAATTTATATTTTTCTACAATCAAAAAGATGCGCGACTCAACCAGGAAATGCAAATCGAGTACAAAATTTAGAAACGGTAAAAGATAGATCGGATTTTTCCGGAATAAAATCTTTACCTTCTTTTATGTAAATATCTGCTTCAAATGTGTAGTGTTTGATGACTACGTCCTCTATGGGGTAGGTGTTTCCCTCAATGACCAGATTTCCGCGGTACACCCCGGTGGCTACCTCCAGCTCTGGTGAGAAATAAGATTCGTTTGATTCGTCCCAAGTCAGTCTAATGGGCTCTTCCTGAAATTAGATTTATAAAGAACAGCAACTTAGATAATTACAAAGGTCCCTCGAAAAACTATAAGGAATGAATACCCCCATCTTTACTTAATATATGGCAAAGACCAACTGGCACCAACTTGCCCCCCCCCCCCCCTCCCCACTTAATATAAATTTTGAATGAATTCCACAACACCTTTGATTTTTCAAAATTTCAATGATGTTCTCCGTTTATATAAAAATTATTTATATTGGGGGAATACTAGCTGCAGATTTGTAGCTCCCTGCTCAAAAAAAAAACTTCCTGGGCTAGAGAGCTACAGCCTACAGATCTGCATGCCTGGGAACCTTGGGGCGGGGGGGGGGGGGGGGGGGGGGGGCATTAGAAAAGTATTTAAATAAAGACTGAATTAACAATCACGTCCTCTTCTTTACTAAACACATTAAGGGGGGACCTATGTCGTTCTACGTCAAAGCAGCGTTATGTGACGTCACAATAGCGACGTTTGTTTTTGCAACTGTGATTATAGGCATAACATTGTTATAAAATCAAAAACGTACACAGTTTACAACAAGAATTTTTTTTATCATTTATAGCAGTTTTATTTGATTTATGGAGTTTGTTAATATTAGAATTCTCTTTTGGTTGATAATTCAGTGGTAATGAAATATCTTCATGATATGCTGATATAAAAGCGCAAAAAAATATAAGATAAAATTCAGCAAAGAAAGCGCCTAAAATCAGGGAAATATGTTTAATTTTATGTTTACCATTAATTGTACCAAATCCCTCTTTCTCTCGTCTTAAATTTAAGAAAAAAAAATCAGAAAAAAAAATCAGAAATGTACTTGTACCTATATTTACTTATTGATTTATAGTATATGTAGATTTTATTGTATAAAGTCATTCCTAGGTTCTATTAGGTGTTGGTTGTTGACGGGGAAATTGTGGGGGGGGGGGTGATTAAAATGAAGAAGAAAAGAGTTTATCTGTTTAAATTACTTCTAATCAAAACAAAATACTCGTTTTTTGCAAAATAGTTTTATATTCAGATGTTTGTCAGTGCTTACTTACCTTTTTTTAGTGCAGAAAGGTCAATATTTATGACAAAAGAGTACGAAAATAAAAGAAAATGTCATATTTCTCGTTTATTTTATCATAAAGGTATATTTTTTTCTATGTTAAAATAAAGAGAGGGGTCATTTCTTTTAAAAAAATATGAATTACAACATTTTCACACAAAGACTTTTCAAAATATTACCTGTTATGCATGTCAGAATTGTAAAAAATACGACAAGAAAAACGGGGTGATACTTACATTGTGCTCCTTTATAATTTTTCATGTGCAATGAATTGCATTGAATTTGCCTTCATTTTAAAGATATAAGTCATATAAATTAAATACCTGTTGATTTCGAATGTGATTTGACATTTTTGGTTCTTTTTAGCGTATATTTGGAGTAGAACAATAATGTCTGAAAATAATCTATTTTTAGCATTTCACACTGTTTTTGCGCGTGCTCCTGTGTAAAAATAAGCATATAGAGGTATTGTTTTTTATACATAAAAATTAAGAGCAAGTGGTCAGGAAGGAAATGTCAAAGTTTTGAAAATTTCACACAAAGACTTATCGGACATAGGTCCCCCCTTAAGGTACATGTGTAGTTTAGCAAGGATGGAAATTGAGAAGCCAAATAATTGTTTCGTGAACGAACTTGAACGTATTTCAGGGGAGGGCTGAAGCATATACAATGTTTCAACTTTTTTGTCTTGCTGAACGTACCGGTATATCATGTGCAACACTTTCCCATGATTTGATTGCCTTTTCATTATTTTTCGTCCCACTCTCTATCACAATTAAAGTTCCGTGTCATATTGTAAAATATTCAAAAGTTTATATCTCATTTCATTTTACATACTTACAGTACAATATAAGGTTTTCCTGAATACAATGAATTTGGTTGTGAACAGTTATGCCGTTTTATTTTATTACTGGTGTAAAATGATGATTCAATTTACAATGATGATTTCGCCATGATAATAAAGCATGTAATTCGACACAGAGTACTTGTATAGAGTGTAAAATTTCAATAAACCATGTGTTTGCGAAACGCTAACATTATACTTTTCCAATTTGAAATCGAAATTTAATCCAGTTTGACAAATACATTGAACAGTAACAAAGCCTATTTAAAGTACAGAAACATTTCATTTTCAAAACGACGACGAGATGTTTTTGAACATTTGAACTCTTATAAGGTCGGAAACTTCGTCTCAAATACTTTTTCAATTTAAACCTTAATGCAAAGAAAAATTTATTTTTTTACACAACTACTATTTTTTTTTCTTTTGTTACGTATGCTCAAATATTTTATTTTCACTTTTAGTAAATCGTTTGAGCTATTGATTTCTTACCATTTTATACGAAGGAAAAAAGACGACATCGTGGGAATTGGTGCGCAGTGTTTTGCCCCACCTGTATCGACAGGTGGCTTTCTGTAAAGAGGGTGACAACACTTCATCCTCTCTCCCGGGCATCTCGTCTTGTGATTGGTCAATTTCAGATGTCACTGTGGTGTTTTCGGCTGACGTTTGTATGACGTCACTTTCCTCTACCGTTTGTATGACGTCACTTTCCTCTACCTCCTCATTTTCTTTTTCATCTGATATATCGTCGTTTTCCACACTTTGTTTCTCCACTACAGCTCCACTTTGTAAAACATCCACTTTTCCTTCGACAGATTCTTCCACTACGTCCTCGTTATCCGATTCAGAATCAATCACTTCTGGTTTCACTTCTAACTTTCCTTCTTCCTCTTCTTCCTGTTCTAAAACTTCTGAAGCCTCACTTTCGATGTTTTCGTAATAAGGAATGGCATCCACGGAATCCCCTTCGTCTTCGGAATCACGTATAAAGACGCTAGATCCGCCAAACTGGGAGTCGACTGCTGGAGTTTTCTGTTCGGTCTCTTCCGCCCCCTTGTCTTCGGTAGTGTTCACATTGTTGTTGTCTTCCGTCGGAGTTTCCGGGGCAGAAGATTGATCCCCTTTCTTTGTGTCTCTGTTATTTTGGGTCTCTGATTCCTCTGTTAAATCTTGTTGCGAACCGGCTCCTGGAATTGTATAATAAAGATATATTGCAATGGATGTGAATGCCGATTCAGCATGCATTCTTGCATGAAATCAATTAAGAAATAAAGATACATGTGTATGCCGATCCAGCATATTTTACATGTTCTACAGAAAGTTTCACATGAAAAGAAGTCAAGAAACGTTATGTGGTATCGATATAGCTCTATGCATGATGTGCTAAAGTATTTTCACTATAATTGCACCAGTCTGGTACATTAGAAGATTAAACGATTTAAAGAAATACAAACATATCGATCTGTAGTTCTAATCCTACAATTTAAAAACTCATGTACAGAGATAAAATAGTTATTCATTGATTATCGAGATAAAATTCTTATACTGACACAGACAAAACTTTGAATAAATACACACAATCAGTAGATGGAATAAAATATGTGTCTATACTTTAAACAATGTTGGAATTTTTCGCTTAGCCGGTACGTGTACAATTAAGACATTCTAGATAATCCCTACCCCATACCTACCTGTGCACACCTCTGCCATATTTCATCTAAATCCATGTATACCTTGGATCCACTCTCTCTCTCATCCCAATATAAAGTACTAGGGGATGGTTATGTCACTTTAACGCAGTGATCAAATATTAACACCTTAATAAAAAAAGCTTTATCGACAGGTAAAACACAAGGTATTTGTCCCCAGAGAATAGAACCGACAAGGAATGCATGTATCTGCTTGTTTCATTATTAATCCAAAACGGGGTGGCCGCGAAATAGACCTTATATCAGTGATTATATACAGCTTTGCCTATTATTATTAACCAAAACAATGCCAAGTAGCACCCAACTGAGAATTGTTTTACTGCTCATTGATTAAAAGTCTACAAACAAGGTGAAAGAATAATTAAGTTAATCAGAGCCCTCGGCCAGGTATTTAAATCAGTGATTTACCTTGCAAGGCAGCGGCGACCTGCATCAGCGACAACATTGGTAATGGCAAGTCAAAGATCACAATGTACGATATCCGATTATATCCTCGTACACTTAAACTCACAACATAAAGTTCACTGATAAAATCTCCCTGATAACATCCTAGTCTTTCTCTTGGAAACAGAGAACCCTCCAGTAGTCTGGGAATCGGGAGGGAGGGGGTCAATTTCAATCCCCGTGTTCCGAGAGCTGACCAATTCCAGACCTACTGTACACGCAATGTTTAGTTGTGTGCCTGAATTATAACTATACTAATCAGACCGAACAACAACAGCTAGATCTCTCGATAATCGATATTCTGCCGTGGATCTACCTGAGAAGACGGCGTACACCTCAGAAATCGATCCCGGTCTCCTACCCCAGCACAACAAACTAACCTTCTAGTTCTTTACAAACCATCACGACCTGCAATTAGTTCCTATTATGTGATCTCAATAGAAAACAAATTTATTTTCGTGCCGAAAAAAAGCGGATTTAAAAGTTTCATACCTTTTTAAATAGCAAATGGACAAAAGCCTTTGGCTTTGACGTTGCAGTTTTAAAATAACCCTCTATATGGGTGTATCTGTTTAATAATTTTATTGTGGTGAGGTGAGGGTCAAGCACACAGTCTTTAAAAAAGATGCAACGAAACCTCACAGATTTTCATTTGTCTTGAAAGCTTTGCCATTTCTTATGTTTGCTTTAAATATTTGTTTTTGTTTGAACCATTTTTCATATTTAAACCCTTCAATAACCTTAAGAAAAAGATATAACATTATCTACATGTAGGTGGAGATTATAATAAACGAGCCTGGGTTGTAGGAAATATATATCTGCTAAAACAACTGGGAAAATGAAGATTCATTTATCAAGTTCTAAAGAAGGACGACTCCAGCAAGAACTAGTTGCCTCTGAGCAGCAAGTATCCCAATGGTCGATTCTATAGGTCAGAGAGTCAGTGGTACAGTGATTTGTCATCATGTTAGTCAAAATATAACCAGATGATTTTGCAAACAAGATTTTTATATCGAGGCCTCTGCGAAATGGCGACTTAAAACGAGATTGTTGAAAGCGAGATTGTTGTTACATTAACTTATTTTTCAGTAGCCCGTCTCAGTAAATATTGATCGCAGTTAGAACATCTCCTTGCGTACCCAATCAGTTGAGAGACACAAACACTACACAGATGATAGTGCAATACATGTATTACTATATAACTGGGGAAGTTGAGGATTAATTGAAACTCTATAATATACATGTATCATCTATTTGTCATACAGCCGAGGTACATGTACTTGTTAGTTGTCATTAATGTCTTCTGAACCAATCAGATGTTTCAAACTCTGTAGTGTCTTCTATTTCCAGCTTGCGTGGATATAAAGAAATGACATATGAATGGAGATGAATATTGTCAATTAATAAAACCTCATCTGTATATCCAAATATCGAACTGAATGCGACAGAGAGTCTACTACTTGAAAGGGAGGGATAAATTCTGTTTTATACAAGTATACGTTGTATATCAATGAGAATGCATATATACATATAACTGTAACTATATGGGCCACCACAATGCAAGGTTTTTTCATTACAAAATGTGTTTTTAATGATGTGGTCACTTATCAGTTTTGTAACATATTGATCTATAACTTTTTTTGCCTCCTGACATCTAAGATTTACAGTCGTCCGCGTGGCGCAGTGATGAAGTAGCAATACCCCCCCCCCCTTTTTTTTTAATGAAAAAAAAATGTAAGAGTGTATAATACCTCGAAAATATAAAATTTCCCCGTCAAACACATCTATATGTCGTTATATGCAAGCAGATTGTACTTTTTCTCACGTTTAAAGAATGGCCCTATATTTTTAAAAATACACAAGGTAAGAAACAAAAGTTGTAAACAAACTTTATTAAAAGAAGGTAATAACAGTGTTACTTATCATAATTTTGCAAGCACCCTGTGGGAGATGCGTCTGCTACCCCCCCCCCCCTTTTTTTTTAATGAAAAAAAAATGTAGAGTCGCTAAATATAGAAGTCAAATCTTACGTTGCGGGTACTTTTTTCACGTTTAAAGAATCCTATTCGGTATAATAAAAATACACAAGGTAAGAAACTGTGGACGCAGAGACCGGTCCTTCGGATGAGACCGTATAGTTCCGAGGTCTCGTGTCGCATTGAGTAATAGGTGCTGGCACGATTTAAAAGATGCATAAAATTTTCTCCTTGCTCAATGCTTTTCTGTTTCGCCTTATCTGATTGGTTAATTGTAATACAGTTTAAATACAAAATTTGCAGCTCTCCACCGGCAAGTGGTGGTGATTACGGCATATTAAACATCTGGCGGGGTTTAGGCTATAGAGACTAGTAAAAGAACATCATATGAGTGAAAAATTCTTTAGAGGGACGTTAAACAATATACAAACAATCAATCAATCTAAGATTTACAATCCAGCATGCAATTCCTTGATGATTTAAATTATTGCAATAAACATATTGTGGCGGTGACCACTGTCGCTACAGTTTAGCATTTTGTTAATTTTTCTCCTTTCAGCAAACATTTGACAAGGTATGTGGGTGGAATACAGAAAAGTTTTTAATATCAATACCCTGCGTTCAGGGACACGACAAGTATCTACTTTTCAGTAGGAAAATTCTTAACTAAAGGGTTAGGATTTAAACCCCCTTGTTTGTAAATGTCTGGATGCAAATCAAATAGCACCTTTTCATTGATAGAAGAAATTTACTTTATTCAAAGGGTCTATATAGCTTTCATTTTGTCATATCAGATATTAATTTTGAACTGTAAAATATTTATAGAAAACAAATAAGGACAAAATCAATGGCGTTTAATGTTGAATGAGCTTCTCAAACAATTCTGAGAAATAAAATTGCAAATAAAAAAGTTATTATAAAAACAAATATCATTGGTGCTAAATTCTAAACGATTTTTAAAAACCGTTTTGCCTGACATATTTATTCTAGATACTTGAAAAGATTTTTGAATGTATTGAAAAAGTTCCATAAGTGGTAAAACAAGAAATAAAGTTGTAGTTCGACAAACCGAGTTTTCATTTTTGTATAATTATGAATCCCCTTGAACATCTAGCACACATTTGGTCTTATGCAGTCCTTCGGTCTATTTTTATGGTTGTCGTAAAGTGCACCAAAAACGTTAAATGGTTTTAAAGTAAAAAGGAAATTTACGTTCAGCTGATTTTTTGTTGCTATCTCCCTGTTTAAAAAACAATTTATGCCTCACAGTGTTGACGATGCCTATTCTTCAATTGCCCATAAAAGAATGAAATTAGTTTTCTTACAAGTCTTGCCAAAATAATGATAAGGATGTGATTTGTTAGAAAACTCATTTATTACATGAAAGATCCTTTAAAATCCCCTAGAATGGATCGTTGCTACGTATTTAATGGAAAAGCCAGGTACACACATACAAAGACATGGTTAGCATTGTGATGGCTGTACACGTACCCCTGTAACTGTTACTTTTAACATGACTACGGGTCGGCGTCTCTTTGGTGCCATTGCAGATATTTTCTTGCAATACGATACTTGGTTTCGTTAACTTTGGTATTTTATATTCAAGCAACAAACATGCATTTATTGATAGTCACACGTCTATTGTGCAGTGAAATGATACTGTCTCTGACAATTTTTGTAGAATGATCAAATGCCAAAACAGATAGCTTTGTACAAAATGAAATCGACAAAAACACTTATACATAATTAACTGATCCCATGTCCCTGGTAAATGACTTGAAGAATTTTCATATCAAAATAAAGTTTTGTCCAATATAAGACCCTAAAATGGCAAAATAGACCCACACCTGATTTACCCTAAAAGATACGAATCACTGAAAGAACATCTAATAGTACTCACGCGTAAGTTTCCTTTGACCACGATAGACTCTAAGGAGTAAGGTGACAAGCAATTGCTCAATGTGGTAAAAGTCCATGCATGGTGACAAGAACACACCTTGTTCTTCAGTGGTTTTTCTATAAGTAATACCAGGTGTAAATATCTACTTAACTTACCTGTGTCAAAACTCTGGCTTTGTGTCTAATGGTCCGTTTGTGTATTAATGAAGTCAAACCTTTGCCAAGAGATCGAAAAACTAAACGTTAGCACGCAGTGACAAGCCACACGTGTCCGCGTGTCATGTTGACTGATCTTAGATAGGGGACAGTTTTGTGGGGTAGAGATTTGAAGGACTGTGATACGGGCTGCCATGACAGAACAAAAAACTTTAAGAAAATGTAAAACAATTGAAGTAAAATGTTTGCTGCATACAAGTAAATCATTGGCGTGCTTTATCAGCGGCTCCATCTTCGTGTAGGTATTAATTACCCTCAACAAAAGTTCATTGCATAAATGTAAATAAATCTGGCCCAGTTAATTAAATATCTCGCATAACGTACGTAAGAAGTAACAAAGAAAATCTTATTTAAACATTAGATATTGGCGGTAATTCAATAACATGGATTGAAAATCGATACATTATATGCTAGTACATTTGGTTGAATTTCAAATGGCTAGAAATATTCAACACACAGGTTCTTTAATTTCGAGGTGTGGTACTCTGGCCGTTTACAGGGGGACGGCATCTTCGCTAGCCATGGGTTTCTGATACTCTAATTAGTCTCCTCTTAAATGAAGAGAGTAGCGCAGGCGCGTAGCATCGTTTTTGAAAGTCCAGCCAGAGAAAAAAATTTTATTTACCTGAAAAAGTTGACAAGTAAAAAAAAAAGTTGGAAGTTGCCCAAAGTCGAAAATCCTATTTCGTGGGGGTGGGGGGGGGGGGGGGGGGGGGGGGGGTCGTTAAACCTTAACGTAAGAGAGCAATCCAAGGATATTATAGAAATCTCAATGAGGAGAGTAGCGTATCAAAAACCCCATTGACTTGCGAAGATTGGGGACGGGTACCTTACTGTAAGAGAACTAGCAAGGATATAAAAGAAATCTCAATGAGGAGAAATCAGAAATCCTGGACTAGCAAAGATTGAGGGGGGAGGGGGGTTTACCTTAAAGTAAGAAAGCAAGACTTGCAAGGATATTATAAAAATCTCCAAGAGGAGAGTAGCGTACCAGAAACCCTTGGCTTACGAAGATGGAGGGGGGGGGAGTATCTTAATGTATCGTACTGTCATTATTACAAGAATGTTTTTTATTTATTCAATATTTATTTTTTTTTATTATCATCCTGTGGTTTGTTACACTTGATCCAGTGTGAGACTGTACTGTTCATATGTAACAAATCCTACATTTTCATGATGATACAACTTGTGGTATTGCACTTCTTCATGACAGACTTAGTTTTTTAAGTTATATTACATTATACATCTTTAATATTCAATTGAAATCAGTGTAATCATATTGTAATAATTTGTTCATGCCCCCTGAGGGCCCTTGTTTGGTGAATAAACATATTATATTGTAATAGAGCAATCCAAGGATATTATAGAAATCTTAACGAGGAGATAATAGCAAAACAGACACCCTTGGCTAGGGAAGATAGGGGGGACGGGTACCTTTATGTAAGAACCAAGGATTTTATAGAAATCTCATAGTCTACATCAAGAAGGTGACCGAATTGGAATATTATTACAAAGTATGTAAAATTGTCAATTAAAAATGTCAAGCACGTGGTCATAGCCATTGTCTATAGGAAAATTTGTGTGGGGGGTGTATTTGACCCCTTCTTAATTTTTTGATAGAAATATTGAATATATACTGAAATATCCTAAACATTGGTTAATTGACAAAAGACTTAAATACTTCATCAAAATGAATGATACAAATTCCTTGCCAAACATCCTCATCCTCCGCAAAAGAATTAACCGAAGTTGTAATTAATGTACATATAGTAGTAACTGCATGGTAAACATGGTAATTGCTCGTAGTAAAACACTGTCGAACAGGTCGCACTTTTTTTTTCTTTTTTTTTTACTGGGAGAGACATTTATTTGCCTGGCCCCCTTTTCAAGTTTGTAACTTTGCCTTTGATTTTTTTTTTAAGTAAATTGTATATTCTTTAACTGTGCACTACTAATGAATAGTCATTGTTATTTTTCTTCACGTGTAAAGTTAATTTCATTACATATACAATTTTTTAAATAAGGGTGATAAAGATCTTCTATAAATGTCTTCCTCATTAAACGCACTGTGCAATATTTAAAGATGCTCACCTACAGAAGAGTAAAAATCCTTCCTAATTACACAATATAACCGAGTCACTGAAACAGCCTGGCTTTGCACAGACTCGAATATTTTGTACTTTCACGTAACCACGCACGCTCTTTGACCGCGGTTTAATCTTCTTACTGTGTCTTCAAGACGAACAATGATAAATGGTTACCCCAATAGCAAATATTTAAATATTACCATCATTTCTTCAGCTGATTCCAAAATTCCCAAACATGCCAATATCAAGTATTCTGCCTTTCGTTGGACTGATATTTATCTTTCTTGCGCAGTGGTGACTTAAAAATTTCATTAACAATCGATGAGAACGTACAATCATGCATTACTAGATGTATATAATTAAGGTAACCAATCCGTCATAATGCATGTGCACCCCTTTAAAGTCATTTAGGAATTTATAGGATTTAAAGGAATTTGATCCTGATATTCACATTAATGGAGTGTAGAATTATCTTCAGATATTTCTACTGGTATGACAAGCTTATAAGCTGGAAAATAATTCTTGCTTGCATGTCTCACTTTCTCTCTATAAACTGTTTGCTTGACTGTCTTTTTTGATTTTGTGTGTTGCACTAATGCTTGGATAGGAGGGGTGTCAATGATGTAAACAACTTGACATTTTTTCTTTATTTTCTTCTTAATTCTATATTAAGAATTACCACCCTGCCCCCCCCCCCCCCAAACTGGTCGGCCCCCTTTTCAAGATTCCTGGATCCGCCCCAAACCATAATCAGGTGTTATAAAATCTTTTATATATAAACTGTTGGAAAGCATGAATTTGATATTTTGAGATTGAAGAGAGTTGGATTCTCATAAAATTTGCCCCTAGTTCTAGCTTGGTGATGATATTTCTCCCTATGAATAGATTTTCATGTGAAACTAAATACATGTTTAGATGATATGAGGCCCTTCATGTAAATGAACTTGAATCCACTTCACCTTAGGATGCTTGTGTCAAGTTTGGTTGAAATTGGTCCAATGGTTCTTAAGAAGAGGTAGAAAATGTTTACCGACAGACTGACCACGAAATCTCATTTGAGGTTTCAGCTCAGGTGAGCTAATAAAAATCTTTCTTGTTTTTTCATTGAAAACATATTTATAGTAAATGTTTACATAATTTTATTTAACTTGTTACATGTTAAGTTACATACATTTTAAAACATTCACTCAGTCTGCAGTCTTATCTATAAACACTCTAGAAAAAAAAACGAAAAGAAACAAGTAATTATGGCGACAAAATTCAGACAGAGGTGTAACTTATTTCTCATTGTCTCTTGACAAGCATTCAACGGCTCATACAAAGTATCACACAGTTTACTTCTACAGCATCACCTAACAACTTTAAACAGTATATCTTAATTATGCTAATTCTATGCATATCATTTAACAAAAACAAAATCAAGCTTTTGTCTCAAATAGAAGCAAAAGTTTTTTTTTTAAAGTCAACTTTTAAAAACATCCCCTCTCCCACAAAAACACTTTAGAAATTAAACAATCACACTGAATTTGTAAAGCAAAGAAAAATATATATCTACATGAGATTAAATCCAGAGATAATGTTTAACATTATTGAAACATCTGTTGTCAGTCTAAAATTGAATTTGAGTTTGGTATTTTACCCTCTCTGACATCTCAAGCTAATGTTCTGAGTATAATGCCTTCTATAAGTTATAATTGCCTTATTTACATGCTTCACAACCCAGAAATTTATACACCAGATGCTTTCTAATTAACAGCAATCCTAATAAATTCTACTGAGGGGATTCCCTTTGAACAGATTTGAATTAATGTATTTTTTTTTTGTTTTTAAATAAAATAGAGTACCATTTAACAATCTTTACTAGAATTCGCACATTTGATTTTTAGATTCGGAAAATATACAGCAGTGTGTGTAATCTATGTCAGTGACAAAATCTTCATATCATAATTAATTACTATGGTAAACATCAACCAAATACAGTAAAACATGGTTATAGTGAACATGTATAATGAATTCATGCTTAAAGGGAGTGATTTCAAAACAAACAAATAATTGATATAAAGAATTATGTTCATAATGAATCAAAATTTTTCATCCTAGCACTTTGCAGAAAGCATATTTCACTACAGAATAATTTTATTTATTAGGGAAAAAAAAAGCAGAATTACTCAAAGTGTCTTTTAAGCATAGGAATGTATTCACGCATGCATCACTATTAAAATTGAAAAAAAAAATAATTTGCTATGCAGTCTTCTTCAAAATCAAAGTTATCTCTCTTTGACCACATAATTTTGCAATTAAAAAAAAAAATCTTAATACAAAATTTTCTCACTCTGAATTAATGACAATTTTTGTAGGTGTATATCAGAATATGTTTAAATACATTATATATCACTAATAGATAAATAACATTAAGAATGCACCTCTGAATATGATACTAAAGTTATTGGCATATCTGTGGTACATGTATATAGATGACTAGTTATAATTCATGCCAACTTAACTTATAATAAACAAACAATATTATGAACCTTTCCCTTTTAAGAACTTTAATATTTTTCAAGCATTTATCATATCACTGATAACATATGAGTATGTCATATATATGTATTGTACGCCTTCCAATCAATCAAAATAATAGAAGAATTGCACTGTCTGACCAACATTTAATGACTAATATAAAACAATGATGCTGTAAATAAAACTATTACCCTATAATGCAACAGAATCCAGACATCTGATATTAACTAGTCCTCTCATAGAGACTATATAGGAAAATAAAGTGTTCTCCTCTCTACACACATAACAAACACAGCTGCTACCCAGAGAACAGACATATTGCATTGTTATCGGAAGGATAGGGTTTGGCTATCAGGAAAAGTAAGGGGGGAACGAACGATTCTGTCATGCTAGCCGTAAAACATGTAGCAGTAATGTATGTACAGAACGGGGGATAAACCGTTCCACCATACTCGCTATTAAACATGTAGCAGTAATGTACGTATGGAATGGAGGATAAACTATTCCATCATACTTACTATTAAACACGTAGCAGTATTGGTAAGGGGAGGAACCATTCCATCGCACTCGCTATTTAACATGTAGCAAGTAATGAATGTATGGTATAAAAGTATTGATATTCAGATATGAATTCAGAGTAAATTTCTATGATGAATGAAAATAAAATATTGCTTTTTTGCTCTCATATCATATATAAATATCTTTTTAAGCTAAAGTTATAAGGAGGCAGAAAGTTATAAATATGGACAAATCTTTCAATATTAAAATGGAAGAAAAAGCATTTTTAAAACTTTCAAACTCCGCTGATAGCAAAGAATTTGTTCTCTTAGTTGGATGATGAGATTACAATGTGAAATGCTGCTGAAATGAGATTAAATCAGTAGTAAGAGAATGCACCAAATTCATGAAGTTAAACATATAGCACTTGTAACATATCTTATGAGGGTTTCCCCAACTGCCACGGTTTTCATTGAGGAAATTTTCTCTCGTTAAAATTTTTGTGAAAAGGCAGAGGAAACCAAAACAAAACTGTATGAGATTACAAAGCAATTGATGCCAAAAAAAGAACACAATTATTTCTTCTTCTAAAATCAGACAATTGTTTCTTTTGAAATTTAAATCTACTTATTCTCTCCATGCTCTGGAGATCTGAAGGCTGTAACATTTTCGAACCACAAAGAAAAGAATTATCTTTTAATGTAGTGACCGCCCAAATGCCCCAATCAACCATCCTTTGGGAATATGGATTTTTCCTAGAGAGAACACGCGGAATGATTTTGATCACTGGAACACCATACGATGTCGACTAGATTTTAACATAACTCCGTTCACGTCCTCAGCTAGAGAAAGGCTTTAAGTGTTCCAACTGAATCTCTAATGCTATCCGCTGTTCCATCACTTCCTGAAGTTCCTGGTTCAATTCACTTCCCAGTCTCTCTAATGTGGAGTTCCTCTCTTTGTGTGTTCTAATTGCCATTTGTAGTTCTTTTTTGTCTCTACTCAATTGCCTGAAATTACAAGAGAGAAAAGTCATTTTATATCACTTCAATCAGTTCAATGTTGAATGAAATTTTTGCAATCATTTTTAAAAATATAAAACATAGATTATTTAAAAAGATAATTTTACCATTTTAAAATAAAAAATCTTCAATCTTAAAAAAAAAATAACATGCAAAATAAAAACTTTACAAATCTAACCCTTTTTTTGCAAAATTTCCAACACGCTAGAAAACAAGAGGCCTATGGGCCACATCGCTCACCTGAGAAGCTTTGAAAAACCATTGCAAATTTACATTGATATACCCCACTGTCATAATTTAGACATTTTGTAATCTACACTACCCCATGATATTCCATAATATGCAGTTTAATTGGCCAGTGGTTATGAAAAGAAAAAGTTTTCCTTTATATTTCTATGTAAAACTTTGATTCCTATTTGGTGCACTTCCCCCGGGGGATGATTTAACAAAAGAATTTACACTACCCCAGAATGCTTCCACATAAGCTTAACTTTTTCTGGCCCAGTGGTTCTTGAGAAGAAGATTTTCAAAGATTTTTCCTATATATTTCTATATAAAACTTTGATTTTCCATTTTGCCCCCACCCTTCCCCCGGGGGTCATTATTTGAACAATTCAGAATCTATATTATACCAGAATGCTTCCACATAAGTTTCAGCTTTTCTGGCCCAGTGGTTCTTAAGAAGAATCTTTAAAGATTTTCCCTATATATTCCTATGTAAAACTTTGATTAGCCATTTGGCCCCACCCTACCCCCGGGGGTACATGATTTGAACAAAGTTGAATCTACACTACCAGGATGACTCCACATGAATTTCATCTTTCCTGGCCGAGTGGTTCTGGAGAAGAAGATTTTTTAAATATTTTTCCTATATATTTCTATGTAAAACTTTGATTCAGCCATTGTGGCCCCACCCTACCCCCGGGGGTCATGATTTGAACAAACTTGAATCTACACTACCAGGATGCTTCCACATAAGTTTCCTTTACTGGCCCAGTGGTTCTTGAGAAGAAGATTTTTAAAGATTTTACCTATATATTCCTATGTAAAACTTTGATTCCCCATTGTGGTCCCGCCCTTCCCCCGGGGGTCATGATTTGAACAAACTTGAATCTACACTACCTGAGGATGATTCCACATGAGTTTCATCTTTCCTGGCCCAGTGGTTCTTGAGAAGAAGATTTTTTAAAGATTTTTCCTATATATTTCTATATAAAACTTTGATTGACCCCATTTTGGCCCCATCCCCTTTACCCAAGGATACCGGGGGTCATGACTTGAACAAATTTGAATCTACACTACCTGAGGATGATTCCACATGAGTTTCAGCTTTCCTGGCCCAGTGATTCTTGAGAAGAAGATTTTTTTACCCAACCCTATTTTTGTCTATAGTTATTCCCCTTGTAAAACTTTGTCCCTTCATTTCAATAATTTAAATTCCCCTTCACCCAAGGATGCTTTGTACCAAGTTTGGTCAAAATTGGCCTTTGTGGTCCTTGAAAAAACAAAATGTGAAAAGTTTACAGACGGACAGACAGACGGACAGCTAGACAGACGGACGACGGACAAAATGTGATCAGAAAAGCTCACTTGAGCCTTCGGCTCAGGTGAGCTAAAAAACGGATATAAGGTATTTTGAATGAAATTTTCCTAAAAATTCTACATAGAATAAATATATTGTTTATAAACATAATAAGAGAAGTGATTTATTTAAATAAGACATACATAACTGACTTATTGCAAATTTAGACTGATATTCTGTTATGTCCCTTTGTAAAATGGACCATAATTGCAATAATTGCCTGGTTACGAAAGAGAAAAAGTCTTTTTTAATATCACCTCCGTTTTGTTTTGATAATTAAAAACTTCTACCTGAACATTTGATATTATTCTATGTTATACAAGAACTAACTTATTGCAAATCTAGATTGATAGAGATTCAGTTGCTGACTTACTGCAAATTTAGATTGATATTCAGTTATGTCCCTTTGTAAAATGGACCATAATTGCAATAATTTGGTTACGAAGAGAAAAAGTCTTTTTTAATATCCCCTCCGTTTTGTTTTGATAATTAAAAACTTCTACCTGAACATTTGATATTATTTTAAGTTACTTATTGCAAATCTAGATTGATAGAGATTCAGTTGCTGACTTACTGCAAATTTAGATTGATATTCAGTTATGTCCTTTTGTAAAATGGACCATAATTGCAATAATTGCCTGGTTACGAAAGAGAAAAAGTCTTTTTTAATATCCCCTCCGTTTTGTTTTGATAATTAAAAACTTCTACCTGAACATTTGATATTATTTTAAGTTACTTATTGCAAATCTAGATTGATAGAGATTCCGTTATGCCCCTTTATAACACTTTACTGTAATTGCAATATGTTTGAATATTTGACTTCTTTTTTACTAATTTTTGTCAGAGGAGTGATTTATTTAAGACACAAAGTAAACGTACATATTTATTGGGCACTTTGCAGGATAAACCTCTGTAGTTGCTTTGAAAAAACAATAACCTAGACATAACTTACCTCTTCATTTCCAGGGACACCTGAGTCTCCCCACCCCCGCCTTCATCGTCGGGGACGTCAAACTTGACTAGAGGTGATGACTCCTAAAACCAAAGTTAGAACTGTTAAGGCTTGTTTTACTAATTATAAAAACATAGATTTATCCCCCTTAAATTTGATATCCAAGCTTTCTCTAGCAATGCTAAGAAATAAAAAATTATGAAAGAATGTTTTCCTTACCCTTGATGCATTGGCATTTACAGCATTAGAATCTGAAAATAAAGATGATAATATTAAATCCAATTTTTATGAAGGTTTTATTCCATACACCCTGAAAAAATAGGCCGAAGGCCAAGGGTCATTAGTAATGCAACTTGAAAATGTGTGTGTATTGGACCTGGATAACGAACATTTATTTCCTTTGTGACCATAAAAATACTTTGTAAACATAGTGTGTCTGACATCACGTACTGCAATGCATCGTGACGTCAGCTTTTATCATTGAGAATGCATGCATTGTACGTCACCGTTTTATTTACACCCGGCTCAAGTCGGGTGCAAAGCAATTAACACCTTTCGTGGTGGATGTGATAATCTGTGATTACATTAGCCCGACTTTGATGAAAAAAATATATAATTACAGTTTTAAATAATATACCAATCAAACCATTTCATAATCGTGTTACAAAATGGCGCCATAACACTGTGGAGAAGACATAATTTTTTTCTAAAAATATAGGAAATAATATGAATTTATCTATGTCTCGCAAGATTTTGTTTTCATAATCTTTAAATATTTGACATCAGTACAAAAGCAAGATTAAATTCCAGTGATCTAAAATCATTACCTCCAGATTCAGGACCAGATGTTTGCACAGGTCCCTAAAAAAGAGATAAGGAACCATGAAATATGTTATTTCATTTCACAACTACAAATTATGGTAGAAGAACATCTACAATCTAGAAAAAAAGAAATCATAAACTGTGAAATACTAATGTACCTGATTAGTATCAGTAAATACTTTTGCATTATCATCTACATGCATATGAAATAAATCAGAATCTGGAAGGAAGAGTATTTTACTGACGGGGGAAATATAGTTAAGCATTTATCTGTTATTACTGACAAAATAATCAACTCTCCCTCCCTGGCACATCATTATAAGCATGTTTAATTGTATTGACAATTGAACCTTGTAATTGGTAGAATCTGTAGTATCCAGCCCAGACATCTTGTTGAGTGACTCTTCTGATGGAATGGATTCGAACCTCTTGAACTCGTGAAACTTGGAATTTATTGCACTGAAGGAGACTTCACCCGACTTTCTGGCTGCAGGGCTCTAAATGAACAAATATTTTCCTATGAACAAAAATGATAAAATGGGGGGGGGGGGGGCTTAATTTGATTACATTTACTCCTTGTAATATGATTTCATTCTGAGAAAACAATGTTTAAAATTTTGTATTGATGTGATGTTCATAACACAAAACTGTCCTTGATCATGAACTGACCTCTCCCCTTGCCATATAAATTGTTTTTTATACCGTATGTATTCCTATGTAAAGCTTAGATTGCCTATTGTTGCCTCCACCCTTTCCCTGAGTGTCATGATGTAAATTTGAGTCTACACTAAGTCAGGAAGCTTCAAATAAGTTCCTCTTTTCTGGCAATCACATAAATTTTATCTTTTCTAGCCACCTTTTCAGATGATTTTTAAATTACTCCACCTAACATTCATCATCTCTTAAACTTGCATTTGTGCTTTATTAACATTATTCGTTACATCAGTTAAATTCATGTTATGTTTAAAACCCATGGGGACATCTTTGCCAACCAAGGGTTTTTGATACGCTACTCTCCTCATTATGAAGAGAGTAGCATATCAGAAATGATGTCATGGGGACTGAAAATTATTTTGTCATAAGTGTCAATTCAGTAAAAAGCATGTTCACTATAAGGATGCTTTACAGTATCTCACTTGCAAGAGTTTTAGGCCCTTCATTTGAACAAATTTGAATATTCTTTTTACCCAAGGATGCAATGTGCCAAGTTTGGATGAAATTGGCCAAGTGGTTCCAGAGAAGAATGCAAAATGTTTATAATAAAGATGGCCATACCACTGACAACAGACAATGAACAAATTGTGATGAGAAAAGCTCAATGGACCTTTGTGATCTTAGAATACACAAATATTCCACACTCATATAAATACCATAACTTACGTCTTTGGGAGATGCCCTGGGTGGAACCGCTGGGGGTGTCGAAAGACCTGAGAAAAATACAATACTTTTATTTAAACTGGTATTATATGTATATAGGAAATTCAATTGAAAATCAATTAGCCATCTGCTCATAGTCAAGAACAAAGGAATCATTTTATCTGATTAATACACAAAAAGCTCTTTAAGTATTCCAATCAAAAAAACTCAAAAGTCATCAAATGATTCTCAAACTTCTAAAAGCTATATAAAAAAGAAAAAACTATTTTGGTACCACCTGTTTCCAGGGACCATTTTGGTACCAACTGTTTCCAGGGACCATGAACAAATCTGCTGGATCACTTTACACTACATAAGGAAGGTTTCTATCCATCTTAAAATAAACCCACTATTTTTATTACTATTTGTTGCTCATTTCCCCCTTTCAAGGATTCATTAGCCATTCACTAGAAAAAATAGATATATATCAATATGGACAGGAATTTCCCACCCAGGGTTCATTAGTAATGCAACTTGAAAATGTGTGTGTATGAAATATGAGGAAAATATGTTGAACAGCTTCTTTTCTCTTATACACAGATTCTTTGAAAATGAGCTTAATGCAAATTTAAGTAAATTTAGGTCATGGTAAAAGGAAAGGTCAAGGTCTAAGTTTTTGAGTTGAATAGCTTACATCAGTATATACAGTAAAATTTGTCATATGATGAATTTCATGATTTGTTATCGGATTTTTGTCCATTCCGTCTATAAATTTTAGTCCCATGCACTTCTTTAACAAATTCATTAGGAAAAATTCTGTGAAGTCCGGATACTGTCTACTCTGTATTCCAAACGGCCATACTGGTCCCAACGGCTCATAATTAATGATAATTATTTCCTCTAATCCAGCCATACCTGAGTTACTTCAAAGCAATTAACACCTTTCGTGGTGGATGTGATAATCTGTGATTACATTAGCATGATTAGTGCCATGAGACGAACTCAGTGAAATGCACTGGTGCCCGATGAAAAAAATATATAATTACAGTTTTAAATAATATATATATACTTTTAACTTTGTTTTAACTCTTTTAACCATTTCATAATAAAAATACAAAAATTTATGTACACGATTTAAAAGTAAATATAAATCGGGATCGAAAATTGAACGCATTTCAAAATGGCGCCATAACACTGTGGAGAAGACATAATTTTTTTCATAAAAATTATAAGTTCAATCCAATAATTATCACATCATAAATAATTGTGTTAATGATTATACACTGAACGAGCTCTTTGACAAGCGAAACCCGGACCGCTTGCTATAATAGTAGACCTATAATATGCGTGTCTGTAGATTTTGATTAAGGTACTGTTACAGTAACATTTCACCCCGACTTTCAAACTTCGTGAACAAACAAGAATTCAAAATAAAGTAAGTCATGTGAGACTATTTTGCAATATGTAGACTCCAAAATATTGATTGATTTTATCAATTAATAATATTTTATTTTGTATTTGATGTTCTTGTAAATAACGAAATTTCAATATTTTCCTGCATTTTTCCAAATAGCAGTAAAAGATGTATTATTGTAAATGTAACACCGGCCAAATTTTGTTCAATCCGGCGGTAGCCGGTTTGGACAAATTATACTGTATTAGCATATTTTAAAAGTATGATAAGGATATCTTTAATGGTTTCTTTGAAACTAAGCTGAATGCCAATTCATGAAAAGATAGGTCAAGGTCAAAGGCTAGGTCAAGGTCACAAGAAAGGTCAAGATCAAAGGAAAGGTAAAGTTCATGAAATATTGATGCAGTTGAAAATCTCTCATCAATATTTATCAATGTATAAAATTTACTAAAAAAAATATCTTGAATAGTTTCTTCAAAACTGAACTTAATGCAAAGTGTCACGGAAGAGCAGACTAAGAGCTGGAAGATGGACATAACAGAAATTTCATTAACTTCAACCCAAGGATGCTTTCTGCCATTTTTGATTGAAATTGTCCACTAGTTTTTTTAGAGAAGAAAAATGTGAAGAGTTGAGATATTCCACAAACTTTGAGCTCTCTATAGATATCAAAAGTAACAAACTGTCATAGAATTATTCATGAAGATATTCTAATTTGTCTTTTTCCTGTTTACTTGAAACATGTACTACATGTAGTAACTTTTAAAACAATGCAGATATGATATTCTGTATGTCTAGTCTTATATAGAAAAAGTTCATAAATCATTAAATAAGTGTATTTTACTAAAAATATCATCCCTCTTACCTTTAGTTATCAATCAAAATCATTCAATGAATATTAAGTGAACATAGAGTACTATGTTTATAGCACAGCTGCTATACGGTACAGACCACTTACTCTACAGGAAATGATCACTTTAGTCATCAGGAAATGGTTTATCTATATCCCTCTTAATGAAGCAAACACTCACCAGACAATTTTTTAGATCCTTTTTGCCCCATCCCATGGAATGAAATAGATTTATTCATGCTTAGATGCTGATCATCAAATTACTTACATTGTACATGTATATGTATTTCCGCATACAATAAAAATTAAATTTCCTGAAACAGAATCTAAATTTTTTTTCCACAGAGATTTAATTTCCTGTTGGTCATATTAGGAGCATTGTTATAAGTACATATAGAAAAGTGTCTATAAATATATACATGTATTTGCTGCTAAATAAGGTAAATGCTGAATGAGCTCTTTCTAGGAAAAAACAACACTTTTCTTCTCTACAAAACCTTCAAAGAAAATTTTCCACCATCTCTTACCAGTAATATAAGAATTCAAAAACAAAGCTCTGGTATTCCAATGAAAGATTTGCACAGTCACTTAAGAAAATTTTACGATTCCTTTCCTGTTTTCCCACTCTGAGATTTGTGTGAAAGTGTATTGTGTAGGTGTGTGCATTTGTATGTATGTGTAAGTTGGGTAGAGGTTACCTTTGCTAGCATCCACTGACATACTTCTCCCTTTGTGTCGTGATGGGTGTGAGGTGTGTGTGTTTGGGCGGTTTATTCTACCTATTCCCACTTTTTTAAAAATCATGTAGAAAAAGGTAAGATTTTATGTGGGAATAGATGGAATTTTGTGTAAACAAATAATTGACTATATTCTTAAATTTAGGTATTAAGTTGCTTTTTTTTTTGTAAGATCTTTTTATTATTTAAAAAATCTGACATAAATCATACTTTCTCATAGATTTATTCATTATTTTCTATCTTAAAATGTACAAAATACAGGTAAATCTAAACATCTATTGTTATTTGCAAGTGGGAATAGGTGGAATTGAAATTTTTAAAAAGTGGGAGTAGCTAGAAGACACCGTTTGGGCATGGGGGTGGGAGTGGTGATAACCTTTGCTAGCATCCATAGACAGACTTCTCCCCTGAGTCGTGATGGGTGTGAGGGTTAGTGTGTTTGGGGGTGAGGGTGGGAGTGGTGATTACCTTTACTAGCATCCATAAACAGACTTCTCCCCTGGGGTCATGATGTGTGTGTGTGTTTGGGGGTGGGGTGGAGGTGGGGGTGGTGATTACCTTTGCTAGCATCCATAGACAAGCTTCTCCCCTGGGGTCGTGGTGGGGGGACAGGTGGTTCCTGTTCTGCACCGCCATCTGTGTTATCACCGTGACTAGAGGTGGGGGCAGGGAGTAGGAGTCCACTCACATTACCTGGAACTGAAAAAACAAAATCAAGCACGTCACTTTATTAAATAATACTCAAGGAAAAAAAATTTAAATTCACACAGATAAATATCTGTCTGTTTCTTTTCATTACAAAAAACTGTCACCTCTAATTACTAAATTGTGCATGACGTTTATTCAAATGAATGTTTCCTCACTAGCAAAATTTTATTTGTAACAGATGCATTTCAAATTGACAAATTCTCAAAATAGTTGCCAAAACAATAGTTGGTTTAACTGTGAAACCAAGGTACACTCAGTAGATTCTAAAGATACAGCTTCACCTTTGAGTAACATTGTATGATGAGTGGATGAAAACAAACATTTACATGGTCATTCTTTACCTATTAACTCTGTTGATGCTAAACATTCACATGATCTGCATTATGCATTAATACTTTCAAATCATTTCAGATAATGAAGAGTATCATTTTCTTTTTCCGAATTATAAGAAGGATTAAATATTTTGTCAAAATTACAGCATTTAATTTTTTCAAAACTCAGTTCTTCATCTGACAATTTTTTTTTCAAACCCCGTACACAGTATTTTGATCCGCTTTTCTTCTTCTGTTTCTTTGTCATTTAATCATATCTGTACAACTTTGTTTGTTTATGATGCGAGAATTTTACTTGTGATCATGTTTATTATTTATTATCATTATTGTCATAAATATTTTTTCCAAATAACTGTTATAATTGTAATCATTTACATGTATCATTATAGATCTACATATTGTAAGAACTCTGAATCTTTAGTAAGTGTCTTAACTTGAAATATTTTGTATTAACTTGAAATATTTTGTATTTATCATGTATATGTATAACTTTACACCTTAAATTGTTATTTTGGCAATCACTAATTTAATTATTGTATATATTACAGGGAGAGGTTTTTTTAAGTTGCAAGAACTTGTAACCAATCCCATTGTATAAATTATACAATAAAATATGTTCAAAACAAAAAAAACACAGTGTTGAATTTCTGTGATTTGGAATATATTTATTAGGGATGTCAAATCGGTCGATTTTTAATACTCGGTTACTCGGACGTTTTTCCGATCGAGTACCCGGGTACTCGGTAAAAGTGTTAATAAATATGAACAAGTAAATTGAAAAGTATAAAACATTGTAAACTCTTGTAGAAATAAAACCAGATGCACTGATAGGAGACCTATCCATGAATGTATTTCTGTCATAATATTGATGAGCACTTCGTGCCCAACGAAATTTAATTTATCATACTTAATATTCAATTTATTTATCAAATAAACACAAGAATTAAAATTATAAGTTGTTCACAGTGTTTTTGTTTAAAAAAAAAATAATCTGCTACGTAATTGTAATGTAACTCTTTGTTGTGTTTGACGTCCAGGTATCAGTCGGCAGAGCTACGTACAGTATCAACCTGAACTTGATCAAGTTCTCCTATCAGAGCGGATTAACGATTTTCTTACACTTTTTCGATCCTAGACTTTATAATATTTCGGTACGGTATTTTGTAGTTTGGTGCAATGATGGACATCACTTTTTTTAAAGCCTTTGCCTTCAACCAGTTGAATTGGCATGTAATATCGCACGTGTAATATCATCCGCTCTTTTCCCTAATAGAATTTACGGCTTCTCGGAGAAATGACAAAATTATCTAATTTATTTAAACATAATGGATCTTAAACGATGTTCAGTGAAAACAAATAAATAAAGCCAAACAAAAAATAAGGGAAGAAGACAGCCGAAGGTGAGAAAAGCCAGGTACCCAAGGTGCTTGGTCATGATAATTACTGTATAAACACTGCCACAGGCGATAACGGTCATTTAGAGTCGTAGGAAACCCTAATTACTGTATGTACAAGTGCAATGAGCATTTTACGTTTTAAAACAGATTGTTTAATGCATCAATAAATAAGTTTAGAACTATTCAAAATTATACATCCGAGTAACCGAGTACCGATTTTAGTATTCGATACTCGGACGTTCGATCGAGTACCCGGTTAACCGGGTACTCGTTGACATCTCTAATATTTATACATCTAAAATACTAATAAAACATGATATTAAATGGATACCATACTTCACCAAAAATTGAATACTATAGTACTGCATGTGCTTTAGAGATGAATGTTTTTCTTTTTAGAGGAGAAATAGCCTACATAAAAAAAATATTTACATGAAAATTTATTTAGATTGTGGATAGGATGCTTCCTTCTTGGGTTTATTAATAGTAATATTTATGTTAGTCTATAAACCACTTCCATCTAGTCATTCATCCCAGAATGAAAACATAACCACATAAAACATCTAAGAAATAATACATTCTAAACTGGATTGCAAGATGCACAGAAAAAAAAAATCATGCATCAGATTTAGAAGAATGATTTTGTCATGCTTGGTTTCCATGGACGCTTTGGTCTCTAGCAGAACTCCTATACCTGGACCCAGGCTCTTTGGTGGTACCGGTCGCGGTCGACTGGACACAGGGGGTGGAACGGGAGGGACAGTTCCAGTAAACACTTCCTCCTCCCTGGTTAGGAGATCTATGTCATTCTGAGAGGAATTGAGCTTGGATTCAGTTTTGGCTTTGAGATTTTTTTTGCTGGATTCTGATTGGTCGATATGGGGAGGTGCAGGCTCTGTAAACATACAAGGTTTGTATACAACAACCAAGAAGTCATGCAATAAACAAAGGGAAACAAACCAGGGAAACAGATTCAGTGTGGAAACTAAGGGTGCATTACTCTAAATCCCAAAAGACATAATTTTTCCATTCCAAAAAAATTGCATAATTTTCAAGAAATGGTAACTTCATCCACTGAAATTATTTTCAATTTAATTACTTCGTATATTGGAAAATATCATTAAACTTATCTGAGGAGTATGTGGATGAAATCACTACAGGAAGATTATTGGATAAAACTACGGGTTTAATGCTAGTAGCTACCAACCACTAATAGAATGCATGCTTATTGGTAGAGTGAAGACATGCTCTATACTAAAAACACATGCTGAGCATTCCACTAGCAAATATATCATCAAGAAACATTAAGTAGTTTACTTAATAACATACCATTATAACATGCCTTTAGTAATCATTTAAGGACTTTTCTAAAAAGGGATCAGTATTTAGGGAGAACCCTGGTAATAATGTTTTTTCTGAAATTTAAAAAATTGTTACTTTTCAAGTTAATTTTTGGTCAGATCCTGTTTATCACGAGACTGGGGTTATGAACTTAAAGTCAAGATTGAGGGTTTTTTTTGGGTTTTTTCTTTTCTATGCACTACCCATAAAAATATTCTATTTATTCAGACAGACTTAGATTCAAATAGGTATAAATATAAATGCAATTCTTTCCAAAATAATAATTCTTTTTAAAAAGTTTGCAAGATTTTTTTTTATATTTAAGGAAAAAAATTGATTTTAAAAATCTTTTTATAGGTATAAAATATTACTGTAAATATTGTGATATGTTCTTATGACATATATTTTCTAATTCATGTAGCCAGCAATACCAAAACTAATGTTCATAAAAGGCATCAAAGCAACTTTGAAACTGACATGCATTTAATTCTGCCATACCTTCTTTGCCTAGAAAAAATTCAACAATCAATTTTAATAACAGAACAAAAAAAATTAAAATTTTGCCAAGTACTGATCATGCTATACATATTGTTCACAGATCCCTCCAACAGACTGCCGTGTATTACGTCAATTTAATATGTACGATGTCGACAGTAGACGTACCTGAGAATGCCCGTCCTCGCTCGGAATGATGGTCTGGGGAGACTCTCTTGGCGATTGGATGTACAATCTTATCCTAAAACACAGAAAAATCTAGATCAGAAATTAATATGACATATACAAATTACTAATACATGTACATGGACCCTGTTTTTCAATATTTATTTACTAATTTGCTTGGTTTTCTAGCTTGAATATGTTTATCATTCCTTACACATAAATCATCCTGAAATTTTCTTAAATCATGTCATTTTAAGTATCTTATAATTTTTTTCATATATCAAAAAGTTTTTTGTATAATATGTTTTACACAAATTAAAAGTTCAATATATCTTTAAAAAAATTATTCAGTGATATCAATAATTTCCTTTTAGATTTCTTTTCAGATTTCTTCTTGAATTTTGCTTCAACATACAGTCATACATTTGTACAGATTAACTCTGGTAACTGGTACACTGATATCTCAAACACAATGCATATATCTAAAGAAGCTGGAAGTCCTTTCCATATTTTCCACATTTTCTTAACGTTTTTTAACCCTGATACCTTAAATCACATTTGTTTTCTCAGTCCTATTGAGAACCAGATAATAAGATTCGACTGTATGTCAATATTACTTGAAAATAACACACACCGACTCTGACACTGGTATTGAGGCAAAGTTGAGTGGTTTGACACTGGGGGAAGCTATATCACTGGCGGTATCCGAGGAGGCGTCCTGTCCTGTAGGCTCCAGGGACTCACTTATAGACTGGGGGTGAGAAGGGGGCGTGTCTGGGGGCGTGGCTCTCTTGAGAGTACCCCCTGACGGATGATCAACAGCAAAGGGTTCCTCTACAAAACAGACAGGTCACATGTAATCAGACAAAGAATACAGTGAGGAAAGACGTTTGAAGAATTGTAAAGACTCTATTTGATAAAGTTTGCAATGATTCTAATTATTTCTGAAGAATATAATTATGATGATACATATAATACCATGCATGCATACCCCCTTCCCCGCAAAAATATTATCATTCCAATTTAAAAATATAACCAAATGAATAAAAGTTTGTAAAATAGCTACATGAACTAATCTGTTACATATTTATGTAACATGTAATACTGATTGATAAAGGATATGTTTGTATTTCGTTATTAGTGAATTAATAGGTTTTAATAATGATTGAATTTTTATGTAGTAGTTACCATTTGTAAATGAGGTATATGGCATCAGAGAAAATGGCAGTCTATCTGGTATTTCTATATCGTGTCTCCTTAGGACCACTAAATGCATAGCAATACAGAATTCATCTAATGATAACTCTCCATCTCTGTTCAGGTCAGACAACTGCCTACAAAACAAACAAAAACAATCATAGCAATACAGAATTCATCTAATGATAACTCTCCATCTCTGTTCAAGTCAGACAACTGCCTACAAAACAAACAAAAACAATCATTTGTGTTTCCAAGTAGAGATAACAGAGAAACAAAGGTGAGATCATTTGAAACAGAGAACCTTTGGTCTTAAGTTAAAAGGAATAAAATTAGTTTGGACCCATGTGACCTAAATTATGTGGTTTTAATATTTAATGACTACTATCAATAATTTTGTCAGCAAGTCTTTCTACGAGGAAAGATGGTATTCCATAGAAGTTTCAATATTTTAGTAAAGGAGTAACTGTTTGCAGTTTATTGTAATCAGCTAAACGGTCTGCCTGCTAAACTTCAGAAATAAACATGATCAAAAAAAGAATTTTGATGTTAACAAAGCCCAAACCTGGTCAATGAACCATGGAGTCAGGGGACATAATTTTCACATGCTGGTAAGAATAACTGCTTTTTAAAATCAACTACATGTGTAAAGTTTTCCTGCTTGAAATCTCTGCATAAAGAATTTCCAATGCTTTATTAAATGTTCATTACTAGTTCACAACCTAGCTCCACCCTAAGACCTGATTCCTTGACCAAAAAGATAAAAATTTTGTAATTTTGGTGAGAGACATGTTTAATCTATACCAAGAGTCTGCCTGCTAAATTCCCAGGAATAAACACTTTTCAAAGAAATAATAAATTTTAAACTTGCAATACATGTAACTATCCACAATGTTCAACATACATACCATATTTTAGATAATTCATGTACTTGTAATTTTGACTTCTCGAAAAATTCTTTTGCAACAGCACCTGCAAAAAACAGGAATCCAAGATTATCCAACTTCAGAGGACATTGTGAATATATTTAAACGTGAGAATTTTTAACACAAGAGTATCATCCTACGTAAGTTCAGGGTCTTTAAATCATTTTACAGGTAAAAATCTTCCTTATGACCAAGTACAATTATCTTATAGATCTTACAAGTAATAGTCTGAAAAAGTTTTTCTCGGGAAATAGTTACTGCCTTGGGGGACGATAAACTTGCTATTGTCCTCATAGCCAGTAAACAGTTGTATACTGTAATAACCTTACCTGTAATAGTCTTATTAAGGTCTGGCTGCATTGTTTTGAACTGTGCTATATAATATTCCTTCTGATCATCATTAATGCTCCATATGTCGTCCACACTCTCCGGATCAGAACTTATGGACGACGAGTCAAATCCTGGCGGTTCTAAGTTATAGGGTTTCCTAGATCCTGGGGCTAACAGACCTACAAGGCAATGATATATTATACAAATGCCGGTATACTGTACAATATCAGGGATGTACTATCATATGCTTACAGGATAGGCAACTCCTGCAAGTCGCTTGATATTTTTTTAGTTGCAGGAGTCTGTATAAAGTCAATTTTTAATAAATTTCTACGTTGACAAATATTTCAGAATAAAAACTTTATTTATCATTCAAAAATTATTCAAGATTTGTTGTTAGCACTGTTTATACTACTTATCTGGTATTAGTACACATTCACATTAAAATTTTTGTAATATCGTTGTTTTTTTATACACAATTGTATAATAAACATTTATCTGTTTTAGGAATACAAAGTCAAGATGGACCTAAAACGAAATGGGATAAAGTGCTTACTTTAGTAAAGCACTGATGCAACCAAAACAGATACAAACCTGCATGTTCATCTTCTTCAAAAGAAGCCCACCCCTCCAGGTGTTCATGTGTGGAGTTGGAACTGATTTTATGGTGGTGTTGGTGGTGTCCTGTGTGAATGTTGGTGGGGGCAGTTCCTGTTATCACAGTAGGAGCACCTGTCTGTAAGGAATTCATCACTTGTGCTCCCTGGATTTGATTGGCTACTGGGGAGGCCACATGACCATGTAAACTGTTCTGACTGGCTGAGGGAATGCTGGTAGCTGATTGGATGTTGTTTGTGACTGGTGGAGAGGAGGGAGGGGATTGGGGAGGGGAGATAAATTGTCTGGGGGATGTAGTAACACTTGTTGACTCCTCACTGTTTAATGCCTGAAAGGAAATGTTATCTTTATTATAGTAAAAAATACGTCTATGAATTGAAGATGGAATATGAGATGGCCACTCTTTTTCATTGTACAAGAAAGAATTAAGTTACCTTTCACAAAAATTATTTGATTTCAAATTTAACATAAATATTATTCTACATTCTCTCCTTTAATTAAAAAGGGGGGGGGGGGGGAGAGGAAGAAAATGGATGGGTGGCTGATATCATTTATTACCAAATGTACCCAGTACCTGATGGGTGGTGCCTGTCTGTGATATCACGGGAGGATTGGGTGGCCCCTGGTCTCGGTCCACCACTCCTCTGAATTGCCCCGACTGGGACCGCATGTGGGATTTCTTAGAGGCGGGAGGTGGTGGTAGCTGTCCCACTGCTTGCTGGTTTGGAATTGTCTGTTGTGAGTGTCTGTAACAAAGAAGTTAAACATTATACATTGTACTTGTTCTTTACTGTCTTGTCTATAACACATACTACAGCTGATCCCATACTCCAATATTAGCCTTCAATGAAAGTAATTAAGATATCCAAATGAACAATACAGAGATGTAACAAATAGGCTAATGTAAATGATACATTATTCTTTGGATATCAGAATCCACTCTTTAAAGTGAAATGTTATTTATAGCAATCAAACTGTCCATACAGGTACTGTAAACCAACTTTTATTCGCGTGTGAGAAATTTAGCAATCAAATTGTCTCTTTTTCATAAAACAATTTCAAAAAATATATGCCTTTACTATCTTTAAAAGTTGGTTTGTTTACTTTTTGTTTACTTTCAGTGTTTGTATTTTTTCATATTTTAGTTTCTTATAAGAGAAGTGTTGAATAAAGTAAAGCTTTAAAAACTTTTCATGCTTATGGCTAATCTCTTGGGATGGGGAAAAAATCCTGAAAAATTCAACTGACACATACCACCTGCAGTAGTCATATCATAAGTCAATTATAATTCCTTTCTTTATTGGCTTCAGTAAAAACTTCAATGCACCTGACAAATACTTTCATGTTTTAAAACATTTCAAACTCAGTTTATATTCTTAAAAATTAAAATAATTTAAATATTTAACATTTCAGTCACAACTCATGAAACTAAGTCCTCAATGTACAAAATGCTAGAATTGTAACCTTATTACATCATCAACGGTGAAAAATTGTTTTCCTTCCTAACATGTACAGAAAGGCTTCTACCTCCATATATCACTGCAGACTTCTAATCAATTAATTTGTCTGAATTTGTTAAAAATGAAACTTTCAGGAATTGTTTTCACACATCACCCATAATGAAATCTGACTGGTTATCAATTTTGAAAACAAAATAAATGAAGTGAATCACTCAATTACTTTTATAATATTCTTCACAGTCTGCAACAAGTGCCATACCATCAGTGTCTTGTTAGTTTTATAATGTTTGTAAGACAATATCTAAGGATTCAAAAACTGAGAAATTTAACAGTTTGCAGGAAAAATGCAAAAAAAATGGAATAACTGCTTATTTTGACATGATGGTGTGACAGTCCAAATTTATGAAAAATTGAAATGTAAACAGTAAAAACAAATTATATGTTAAATATATGTATTAAACTGATTTTGGTTCTACCCAGTAGTTTGCTAAATCCTCAAACAGAGTTAATTGTAAATGATAAAGTCATAGAAAAGAGTTTTTAAAAGATAACAGGATGTGAAGAATTTTTTTTTCTTTTTGAGAAAGAAATACTATAAGACAGGACTCTGTCGTACCTTTCTCCATCTTGACCTGGTACTGCATTGTGTAATCTCTTCTCTGCAAAGATAAACAAAAGCTACATAAATGTTTATATTCTTCATAAAAATATTTTTAAAAATTCAGATAAACATTGCTTTTGTATATATATAAAACAATACTTGAAAAACTTTTAAAAAGTCTCCTTGGGTTCCAATTCACATTCATGTATGTTGTAGTAATTGTAACTTTGTCAGATAAATATGTTACATACACCTGACTAACGGAATAATTAGCCCCCCACATTGATTTCATTTACATCCTAGCTTCTCTGAAATTGATTTATTTTCATTGTGACTTATTTCTTGAAGTAGACAAATCTATAAACAGTGAGCCATATATAGATTAAAACTTTATTTCATTGTTTAAAATAATCATAGTTTATGATTCTATAAGGGCCAGTAGTATGAGCTGCATACACAGGTACCAAGCACCTGTCCTTGATTGAAACTGCTCTCTTTGTTTACCCGCTGTTTGTGCATTATATCATTTATCACAGTAAAATTGTGTAATCTCTTAGCTTGGCTAAATCAAGGCTACATTTACAATTCATAGTCTCGAGTTCTTTGGTACTTAATGTGCTCGTGAATACTTATAGTCTACTTGTCCATTGACCGAGGCTTTTAAGAAGATAGCAGGCCAGTGTGGATCAAGGAAGTGACTTCTACATATGATCAAACCCCGCAAACAAGCTCTTACACAGATTCAAGAAAATAGGGCTTTATCTTTATCTGTCAACAAACAAATTTTTCATTCTTTTCCTGTTATTTTTAAGAATTACACTGAAAAAAGAAAACCATTAACCATATGTTAAATAAAAGTAATTCAGAGAAGTATCTTATGTAATTTCATTGGGTGGAGTCTAAAGAAATTAATTATTTTGAAATTTAACATGGACTCTAAAAGCTTAATTTTTAAAATATTGTGCAAAGTAGTAATTTTTCTAGAAGCTCCTTGTTTCTTTAAATCAGTTATATGGAATTATACATGCACTAGCTGTTTTTATTCATAAAAAAAAATGTACATGCATATTTTTAGCTTTTGCGCATCTTATTTTTAGCTGGTAATGAAATAAAAAGTTTCATTACATAATGATATACTATAATAGTTTTATCCCAGAGCATGTTTTTTTTCTTTTTTTACTTTTTTTTCAAATTTATCATTGTTTATGCTCAAACACTATGTTATATGTAAAGAAAGACAGATTCATGCAGATTCTCTGTCTTTTCATGATGATTTCTCAAAACAATGTATATTGACTTTGGACATTTGAATGCTGCAATTTACTAGTTACGTAACTAAAACAAATAAATATAGTTCCTTTCTCTGGTTTGGGACATTTAATCAATGACTATATCAATATTTTTCAGGCATGAAACACTAAATTGTCTGTCCAAGTTCCATCTGAAGGTTCTGTAACAATTACATTACCTTGGTCAGTTGTCCTGGTGAATTTTGGTAATGGCATGTCTGTCCCTAGAAAATAGAAAATGAAAATAGTCAGTACTTTCAATGTTCCAAACAAGAATTAATTGTTACATAAACTCCTCTCCATCAGTCTCTCTCTCATGTGTTTGTGACTGTAGCATTTCAAGAGAAATGGATTAAAGGCTTAAATATAAATATACATTATTTAATTTCATGACTAAGGAAAAAATACTCTTTATTAAACTTTAAAACATTTATTTCTCCATTTTTTAATAAAGATCCTGGGCTTTTCAAGAATACAAAGCTTACATAAAAGAAAAAAAGACTTGTGTTAGAAATTCACAGTAGAGGAAATCTGTCATTTCCCCACTCTTTTCATATTGTACCCTCATTTCTTCAGTCCAGGAGGTAATTTGAGATGAAGATACATGTACTATTGTACTCTGTAAACTTGAGAGTCAGTAGGGTTGTTAGCATGGACTAAATGTTCATTAAATCCACAAATTTTACAATAACAAATTATCAACAAATTAAAAGTCTATACCCTTTCTTCACAACCCATCAACCCAATTGATACAAGTCTCTAAAACTGGAAACCACCTCATAGAATCAGCTGTACCCATACAAAAAAAAGGTACATATAGGCATACTTTTTTTGTGCCAAAACAGTACCTATTTTGTGCCTATAATTATAGGTACAAAAAAGGCATACCTATTTTGTGCCAATAATGAACTTATATTTTTTTCAGTGTGCCTACAATGTACCTACATTGAACTTTGTCATTTTCAAGTGTACCTACAATGTACCTACATTGGACTTTGCCATTTTTCAGTGTACCTAAAATGTGCCTGCTTTGGACTTTGTCATATTCCAGTGTACCTACAATGTACCTACATTGGACTTAGTTTTTTTCCAGTGTACCTACAATGTACCTACATTGGACTTTGCCATTTTCCAGTGTACCTATAATGTACCTAATTTGGACTTTGTCATTTTCCAGTCTAGCTACATTGAACTTAGTAATTTTTCAGTGTACCTAAAATGTACCTACTTTGGACTTTGCCATTTTCCAGTGTACCTATAATGTACCTAATTTGGACTTTGTCATTTTCCAGTCTAGCTACATTGAACTTAGTAATTTTTCAGTGTACCTAAAATGTACCTATTTTAGACTTTGCCATTTTCCTGTGTGCCTAAAGTGTACCAATTTAGGACTTAAACTTTTTTTTGAATAATAAATGAGAGCATTTTGACAAATCTGATTAAAGGAATTATTAATAAGAAATAATAATAATATTTTTCATTCTGTTATTTGTATGACTCCCTGAAATTAAAGGTTATACAGACAGTCAAATATTTCTCCATTTAAAAAACCAAGGGAAGGAAAGTCCAACTTATAGACAATTCTTTAACCAAAGAAAATGAAGTGTCTCCATCAATCAATGGTCTTTTTCACATAAAATCTTACAACGAAGACTAAAATTTCCTCCATCTAGACTTCACTTCTAAAGTCTTTATTTTCTATCAGACTGTATTAATATTTTCACTAATTTTTCACAATGCAGTAATAAAATATCTTAATATACTAAAAAAAAAAACTGTCTAATTTGTTGTGAAAAGGGCCATTGAAACCTATTTCTTCAAATTATTCCATACACCTGATATATATGGGAACATCTAATTTAACTAATTAAATGAAGAAAAGTCTACCTCTCAAATAAAAATAAAACAAAAATAGTTTCAAAATATTTTATATTGGCTATTAACATGAATATTGGAATTAAACATGATTTAATAATCAGTTTCTTGAATATTTTAATCATTTAATATCATATGTTCAGTCAATCACACAATGAAGCAGCATGGAACTGTGTCATTTTTTACTCTTTTTCCACACGGTTTGGAACACTGGACACGAAAGAAAGTTCATCATTGACAGGAACATACACACACACATCAGTGATGTCCACTACTGACACAGCTACCAGTCCAGCATTCAATGACGGTTTCAGGGAAATCATGTGGTTTGGGGATGATCTCTGTCTGCCATCAATAACAATATTCACTTTGTCCATGGGGCTCATCAATGCATAGGCGGCATCCTCTCCAATGTTCCTTTTCACTTTAACTAAAGTCTGAATAATTCCATAAGAGTTTCCTCCATAGCCTACGACTGTGTTGTTCCTCCTTGTTGTGGCTTTGTACTCTGCACTGTGGAGGATTTGATGGTCTTTCGATAGACGTTTAAAGAATAACACAGAGTCAAAGTTCCCAACAGCCAGCGTAAGGGCTCTTTCTTCTTCTTGAGTGAAGGGTCTGTTGTAGAAGGCTCCAATTACATAAACACTGTCACAAATGTTTTCACTTGTAGGCTGGGACTTTTTTTCGGTCAGTCGGAGAAACAGGTCCCTCTCACTGGTCCCATGGTTGAGCATCTGCGATAGCTGGGGAAGGCTTTGGTGCACACCAACAGCAAATGCAATTTGACACTGGATATGTTGGGTTCCATGGAAAAGGCGCCTCAGTTGTCCATTGAAATCTTCGAAGTAAAAGCACGAAGAAGACCACAAAGGACCAAGATCTTCGACTTTGTCAACTATGTGGAGGAGGAGATGGATGTTGGACGTAGAATACCTCTCGTGGTACAGAACAGGAATGTTGAGCACGAATTCCAACATCATCTGTCGACAATGGAGAATATCTCTTGATGAAATCTTGTCCTGCAGAAGCTTGTATGTTGTAAATACGAGGAGGGAAAAATGATGAAACTGATCCTCTGACAAGATTCCAAACAGGCATGGCAGACTGTAATACAGCAGGAAGTTCTTGAGCTCTGCAGCCTTAAAATGGGATACATCAACCAAAGACCTAGGGAACCTGGAGATGAAATTTGGTGGCTTGATTGCAAGGAGACGTCTATCCACTTCACCAATCCTACTTGCGATGCTGTATGGCTCATTGCGATGGGACTTGTCGAACCAGAGTGTCAACAGCATCTTGACCACTCCAAGGAGAACGCAGTGCATGTAGTCGATGGCTACTCCCCTTACGATGTTGAAGTGTGGGAAGTAGCTGAACCACGTAAGTCCCTTTACACCAGACACAGCAGACTGTTTCCCACCATTGGTTTTGTTGGTCTCCGCTTCTTCTCCACATCTGGTGAAAGACTCGTGTGTCCTTGGCTCATGAAATCCCGTTGTACTGTCCAAGTTGAAAGGATAAGCCAGGGTGTGACCTCTTTCACTTGTCTGCACGGTCTTTCCTGGCACAAGGCAATAAGGACACCCATTGAATCCATTAAACTGGACCATATTCTGGAAGAGGCATCTAGCAGGGGCATCAAAAACACCATTCAGCAGAATCCCTCTAATGGTCAGATTGTCCACCTTGAGACCTACAAAAATTACATAAAGAAATCAATAAACAGAGCATTTTAATAAGTATTAATATGAAAAAAAAGTTCATGTTAAAATATTCAAGAGATTCTTGTCCAAGATCTAATTTTGATTTTAAGGGGAAAATAATTATTTGAGACACCCTTGCCTCTAAAATGAAGTGGTCAAATTTACCCTAATTCCTATCACTATTTAGTGAGAGTATTGCCTCAAATCAGGTCACAATACATTTTATCTTTTAAAGTTCAATAAATGTGTTTAGAACTGATCCATAAATGATTCATCATAAGAATAATTAGGCTGCACTGTCTATAAAATTAAGAGTTTGGGTTTTAAAATTTTTTAAAATTGATAAATCAGAATGGTCCTAAAAAACAAATGGAAAGAAACCTACCTGTTCTGTAAATCTGATGCAAACTCTCTGCGAATGGTCTTAGGAATGTGCAGAAGTTGGGTTTTGAATATCCAAACCACAAACCAGCAAAAACACGGTTACGTCTGGAAAACCTATAAATAAAAAAAAAACATGAATAAGAATAAGCCTTATGGACAAACATTGAGCTTCAAGGTCATTGATCTTCATAAGCATAGAAAAGATATGGAGTCCTTTGCAAATACAAACTGAAAACTCTACAACAAAAACATTGCACATGTATTTGAAATGCTAAGAATTGTTTAAGTTGATCAAATTGACTTTTTGATCAATTTAACATTTTCAGTTCAAAAAGATTTTCCATTTAAATTACCCAACCTACATAACCAAAAGTTTCGTACCGTAAATGGGGTGGGAGCTCGTTGATCACCAGGTAAACCGGCCAAATACTGAATGACGAGGAACGAAACAAGGACACTCCATCCGTATTCATCTGGAAGGATATATGCAGTTGTCCATGGTGCTCTGCTGTGCTGTTGGTGAAATACCCATCTTTCGTGAATGTTTCTTTGTACAGCTTTCCATCACATATGTCCTTTAGCATTCCATCATCTTGTCTAGAAGCCTTGTGTTCCCAAATCTGTTGCACCAAACTTCCATCTGAAATATTTCAAAAAATTATAGCAGAGATCTTAATCTTACTTTGCTTGGATATTGATTAATTCTTCATAAAGCAAACATCATTTTTATATCACCTTGTTATTTTTTTTAATCAAGCAGTACTTTGCATATCTTTTTTTAAAACAAGTTTAATATTTGAAATGTAATATTGCATAATGTGTATTGTCAAATATTTGTTATGGGGGAATGGCCGATATTTTAATAATTTAGACCAAAAATCAGTTCGTAAGCAATTCTGAAAATATTTGATAAATAAATTACCTGCAAACATTTTTGATAACTGTGCAGCGATTGGAATGACCAGAAAGTATGCTGCTGAATTTTTCTTTGGTGGCTTGTTGCAATTTGGACAGACTTCAGCCTTCTCCATCCCCATGTACAGGAAGCAATGCTCACAATAGTGATGAAACTCAAGGGGTGACTTAAAGTTCCGAAAGAAGTCCATGAAGGATGTCAGGTTTGTCCTGCACAAATTCGGCGTAAGGCAATGAAGCTCCAAGAGGACCAACAGATCAGCGATGGCTTCTCCAGTGAGGGAATGTCGCATGGCAAACGAAATCAACAATATCATACTGGCAGCAAGAGTAATTGTTGCACCGCTGTACAATGGCTGATCTGCTTCAGATTCATCCCCTAGAAAGATTTACATCACAGAATAAACATATTGTATTTAATGATTTTTCTGAAGAGTTTTTTGGATGAAAGGAAAAATAATTGATTTTTATACAGTTCACATATAAGCTGTTACACAAGTTATCATCTTATATTGCCCTTTTCTTCCTTCCTTCCTTCTTTTGTTTAACATTTAAGTTTTCAGAAATATTGCATATATTTACTTTGGATATTTTTAGAATATGTTTTTCAGGACACCATCCTAACTTGACGTTCTTTTATTTAAAGATACAAGTATCTCATCTAATCAGTGTACCTGCATTGCATGGTTCAACTGGATCCCTGTCGTCATCCTCCTCCTGTTCAAAGTCCTCGTCTTGTATGGTCTCACTCTCGGTTGTTGAAAAGGCTGGGTCTGCATAATCATCGGACTCTGGCAGTGTCTAAAATTAAGATATTAGTGTAACTTAAATGTCTTTTAGCAGTCTAAATATATCAATTTACATTAAATAAAATTTGCTTGTCTATAAACTTATGAAGCCCTCCTCACTATTTTCTGTTAAGAAGTTGATGGTTCATTAAAGTACTCCACTCTTAATCTGAAAGGACAAGTGCACTTAAGCAATGCTTAATGGGCCCTTTTTTATGTGCCATTTTACTGTAGAATATATAACCAAATTGTTCTCTTTTGGAAATAGTTATATATACTAATACTTCCATTTCTAAATTTTTTTTCTATAATAGACCTTTGAAAGTAAGCTGAAATGATTTCTCAATAATTCTGCCGGAATGTAAATTAGGCAGGTCGATAGGTCAGCAGCTAAGGAGAGGAGGCCTAATAAGCATGCAAATCTCATGCACATCTGTCTCTGTGTCTGACGCTAAGGAGGCCAAATATGCATGTAAATCTCGTGCTGCTGCCTTTGTGTTTGACGTCAGTGTGCGAGGACGTGAATTTCAGGGGTAAAATTTGTTTAATCTTATGGTTTAGATATCAATTAATGATTTGGGATGAAAAATTTTGCTTAATTTGAATGTTTATTTTTTGAGAATTGTTTAATTTTTTTTCTTATCTGTAATACCTGCAGATCTGTTGCGTTCTTTGCCAGAAAAAATTTGACTTGATGACAACAAAGCTAGTGTCATCCACTGAGTAAAGGGATTATTTATCACACACAAAATGGTGCATTTTTTCAAAATTTTCTTAATTGACTATTACAGTATAAATTATAATACTAACAGTGTGTTTTAACATATTATTTTTACTCCTTCCACAACAAAACTACATGTTAAAAGATTGGCAGCTTAGCTGATGTCTATTTAGTAAATGTTTATATGATATATATTTATACACATTGATTACCCCAGTCAGGTCCTGTACAAACTACAATAATTAGATTTTCAAGTGAGTATTATTTTATGAAAAGCGTATTCATATGAGTTCAAATGTGAAAATAATCACTGCATCAAAATAAAATTTTCAGCATATCCTTATAATTTTCTATAGAAATAAGAATGATATGGTAGCTAAATAAAGCTACTTCAGATAGGTAAATAAATCGGTAGGTAAATCAAGCCATACGTAGCTAAATCTAGCGATTGTACTGGACCTGTCAGTATATTTTGGTATACAATTACAATATCAGTGCAGTTATATGTCTAGCTGATGCTAGCAATGCATAACAAATGGTGCTAACATACACTTTTATACACAAGCTTTTAATAACTAAAAAATATATACAGACATGACAGATGTATTACTATAAATATTATTACTTATATTCAACTTCTTCGTTCTGATGTTTGCGTCAATCTTGGCATTTCATATTTATTTTACAAAACAGTTCAAAATATTCTTTTTTCCTGAAATTCCATTATCAAATAACTCCGTTCCCTCAAAAGCCGAGCGACGTTCAAGGTATGACATCCTAGGAAAATACGAAGTTTCATAAATCGCCATTTTGAATTGTCACGGTTAATTATGCGCTTCGTGTAAACTTCCTTTTCATAAAGCGTTTAAGAGATGTAAATGATAAAGAGGGAAATGTTGACCGGCTATCATAATAGTTCCGGAAAACCACATACGACGTTTTGTCAAGTTTTTGGAGTTTATAACATGTATTCATTGGCATAGCTTTGTTATATAATTCATTTTACCATTTTCCCCACTAGGATTCAAGACATAGATCAAAATATAGGAGAGTAATATTTCAATGCAAGTACTGAAGAAGACAAAATTTTCATCCTGATCATTTCTATTCTGTATGATGTATACATGTATATTATAATTATAGTTTTCTGTTTTCAAAACTTAAATTTTCTGAAAGGCATGATTCTTGTGGGATCAGGTTGGAGGTAATTCTTGAGGAGTAGAGGAACTATACGTATTAACCTACAGTCGTACTATACAATGTATAGTCCAGGCATGTAGCAAAAGGGACCCCCCCCCCCCCCACTTTTTTCCCAAAACTGACTTATACTGTAAAAAATGATCATTGAAAGGTTGGTTTCCCGTCCAACTTTTTGTGATCAGGAAATGAACAAAAAAAGTCCTATATAATTAAAGGGGATCTTAATTAAAACCATGCAGTGACCTATATACTATAGTATATATAGGTCCTGACTAAAACCAAGTCACATGGAATGGCAATAAATACGTCTTTCATTGTGCAAAATCAGACTGACAAAAGACGAAATATTTTACATTTTATCATTAGACAAACAAGAGCTAAACACTTACTGGTTCTAAAGCTTGTCTGTGAAAGTTGTCGATCACATCAACGGGGTCTATCTCTGTCATGAGCTGGTCATCATTGCTGCACTCATCGGCTGGTGAATCTTCTCTGCTCATACGCCAAAGCGATACTTTGGGTATAGGGGAAGACTTATCAGCGTGATAAATCTTATAACGACCGCGTTTACTTGGATTCATCTTGTCGAGTTCAAATTCAATCTGGCGCCTTTGTTTTGACCGGAAGTTCTGAGTTCGTGTAATTCCGTTTTTGAGAAATCCTTTGATTTTCAATATTTTATTCCAACTAATTATCTGTGATAGAAGTTTTCAATAATATAATCGATTATACTAATTGATATAAACGGTTTATTTAATTATTAGTTTTTTTTCAAAACTTGTCGGTAAATTCCGTGACTTCCGACTCTTTGCTGATTGGCTGAATTTTAAAAAATTCAAATGACTCGATCTGATTGGATAAGCTAATTAGTTCCAAAGCTTGGGTCAAGAAGAAGGGTGAAAGGTGAAAGGCTACTTTGAATCCCATTAACCTAATCATCACCATGTTTGCGCTTGTGGAGTGGACCGATGAGGACAAATGCAGCACCATCAGTTTGTCCAGAGTGAAAGAACCGCGAAAAGATTTCGACCAGTATCAAGTCGGCGATGTTGTGAAAGCCAGCTGCCACGGTTTCCCCGGGGTGCACAATGCCAAGCTACTGGCGATCAAAGGTAGGACTTCAATTAAGTTTTATTTCAATGTTTATTTTAAATGATTGCAAGAAGCAAACAATTGATGTGGAATTTATTGAGCTTCAGGTTCAAATAGTAAAAGTAATGAATGCTGTACCTCGACCACTTCAGTTCATGTTATTGTCATGTCTGTGTTACACCACATATCATATGTATCGGAACAAGAATCTGGCATAGATATTATTACTGTTTTGCTGTAATTATATAAATGTATAAATCTATTTCGTTTTTGTGCATATGGTGTAATAATGTTTTCGCTGAGCCGGATTTTTAGCAAGAGTTAATTCCAAATGGTCGCCATATTGGAAAAAAATGGCCGCTATGATATTGACCAAAATGGCCGCCATATTGGACGTCCAACGAGCGAATTTTTCAGGGCATCAAATTTTAAACTTGTATTGCAGAAATAATAGGACAAAGATTCTTTAAAATACCAGAGCTTTAAATAAAAAAAAAAATGAAATAGGGCCTATACGAATTCGAAAGTAAATTAAGTTATAATACGTTTGTCAATTAAGTTAACCCCCCTTTCTTTTTCATAACGGTGATATGTACGAAAAAAATTTAATAAAGTTTACTAAAGCGAATATTAAGACGTTTTTTTTTTTTAAATCTGTTTCTTGCTTATTTTAGATTCATCTTTGGCTGGGAAGAAGGAATTAGAGAGGTTAGCAGAAGAGTACATCGCAGCCAAAAACCAGTCACTTGGTATGTATTTCTCTTGTTTGTTACTCTTAGATACCATTGCCGATAAATAAACTGCAGTTTTATTTCTAAATTTGTATTTTTAATGGACACTATTATATCTTAATGGTAATTACACGCCAATTTCTTTGAGAAAAAATTGAAACGTTCTCTGTAATATTGGCAGTGGTAAATTCAACTCGGGTTCGATTCACATCGGGTTCAATATGTAAAAAAAAAAAACAACCAAACAAACAAAAAAGGTTACTTTCCGGTATAGGAATACCCAATGTGCTTGGTACAGATAAGGTAATGTGGAAAAACTTTGCGAATGTCTAAATTAATAAGATGAGGACATGACCCCATACTAGGAACGATTTCTAGAACACTTTTTTAAAAATACATTACACAATCATCGTTTTGTTTTAAAGGACCATGGGCAATTAAAAATGAAAACGTTATTAAGGAATCTACTGATGTACAAACTACAAACAAACAAAACTAAGAATATTTGGGAAAGATTTCTAGAACGCCTTTTTAAAATGCATTTCACAATCATTGTTTTGTTTAAAGAGACCATGCATGGGAAAATAAAAACGAAAACTTTATGAACGAAGTGTACTGATGTACAAACTACAAACAAACAAAACTATGAATATATAAACAATATATACTAAAAAAAAAAAAAAAAAGAAACGCATAATCAGAATAATATGAAATTCTTAGTTTTCAGGTTAAACCTAATATTATTTAAGCGATTTTAGAGTGTGTTGTGATAAAAATTAATATTGCAAATTGAAAAGTCAAGTTGATGTCATTTTCAGTGCCCCAAAATTCAAGGGGCATAACAATATGAACTATGCAAAGTCTCAATGCTAGTGGATTTCAAATGTACAGATATTGTGGAGGAATACCATCTCATTTCAGTCTCTTGCGAACAATTAATGCATTTTTATGCAGATTTTTTCATCCAGCAATTATAGCAGCAGCTTTACAGCAAGTTCTAAATCGCATGAGGTGATGAAGGGGTGGGGTGTCTGACGGTGCAGTCTGGTTGTGGTAACATGCAGATGGCATGATAGTGGGCTTCAGACGTTAGTTTTGAGGTTGCAAAGCCCTTTGATTTATTTCAAATACAGTTGCAACTTCCTGTTGCGTAGCTCAATTTAGTATCATCGTTAGCCTGGTCATATTCATCTTTGTTTGGGCGTGGCATTGTAGTATCAACAGTACAATCAAATGTTAAATATGGGTTTAATAGAAGTGAGAAAAGTTTCTCTAAATCCAAAATATCAATGAAAATAGACAACTGATTTAGAAGAAATCATGAAAAACACTACTTTCATAAACATGTTTAATCAAGGGAGATAATTCAACACTTAGATTTAAAACCCCATGTTTCCTTTAAATAGGTCACAGGTATCCATTGATATAAAAAATAACTGTTTCATGTACATTCTAAGAATTTCTTTGACGAGTAAAACAATATGCATTTCTTTTTTGGGTATGTCTTTTAACCACAATGAACCACAATGAACCACAATGAAACCACAAGGAACCACAATGAAACCACAATGAACCACAATGAAACCACAAGGACATCTTAATTTAATTTTAATGAATCTATATATGGTTTATATGCAATTTTTAGTCATCTGAGTCACAATGGTGACCTATTTCTATCTGTTATTGTCCGACATTGTGCTTCTTGTCCGTCTGTTTCCTATTCTTTTGAACCATTTAAGCTCCTTTTCTTGAACAGCGTATCCAATTTCAACCAATTATGGCAGGGTACAAAGCATCCTTAGGTAAAGGGGAGTAAAACTTTTGGATTTCAAAATCTCTTAACCACAGGGCATGAGGTGTTGGACCAAAACCCTCAAAATTAATGCAATATTAAAAATCAATTTCCTTACTCGTGGGCATCAAGCTGTCAAAATTTTGGCATGCTTATAAGATGCTTTAAGTCTACTACAAAACATGTAAAATTTAAGTTAAAAATATTAAGGAATCTGGAAATGAGGTATTAGATAGGTCGAATTAGATTATTATATTAACTTTTTAAAAACTCTAACAGTAGTTGCACTAAATAAAGGAAATTATCTCGATCTTTTGAATTCAGAGTATTGAGGGCTTACTTACATGGACAAGGAATGCTGTACATTCTATAAGTATTTTTGTTCAGAATGTTCAAATCAACTTTATGATGAGTAATAGATGAGCATATATGATAAAATGAAATAATTTTATGGAGTGGTTACAAATTATAGCCATGCAGACTAACTATTAGTCAATCAATGATCATTTCATTCCTTGAAGGTTTTGGGGATTAAATTATCTCTTTATCTTGTTTTTATTACATAAATATCAAGTTGGTCATTCCATGGATCTTTTTCAGGGTAACAATGAATGGATTATGCTTCAAAAATTTTTACAATTGTGTAGGTGAAAGCATTATAAGAAACAAGAGGCTTCGCTCTTGTGTTGTAAATGTATACCATCATTTTTTTTATAATACACTGCTGCTTTAATTTTGCATATTATTAAAATAAGTACTGTAATGAATATTTTAAGAGTAAAAAAATTATAATAATTGTAAATTGTGTATTGATTTAATTTGAAATACATAAATACTGTGAATCATATTTTATTCACGAGAACTTTATTTTCGCATAATTACGCGAAAATTTCATTCTCGCGTAAAATAGAACTCCTTAAGTTTATATAGAACAATAACCACAATTCGTGAAAATTTTGTCTAGCTAATAAAGAGTCAATGACTATCTCGTGAAAATAAGGTGTCACGAAAATTAAGTGATCTACAGTATAAGATACCTTTAAGATCTGAATGGACCATCTGAAAACAGATTACAGGGAAGATATTAGATTTATGATTATATATAGATATGCATATAAATAATAAAATAAGTGGGTCCATTCTACCTATTCCTACTTTCTGAAATTCAGGTAGGAAAATTTTATGTGGGAATAGGTGGAATGGTTTCATTGTGGTTCCTTGTGGTTTCATTGTGGTTCATTGTGGTTTCATTGTGGTTTCATTGTGGTTCATTGTGGTTCCTTGTGGTTCATTGTGGTTAAAAGACATACCCTCTTTTTTTGTTGAGAAAATTTAAAACTTTTTCTAAATTGTATTCAATTCAATAGAGAAGTACATGACCCTATGATTATTTAATTTTTTTTATTTGAAAAGAAATTTTTTTACTGGACAGTGATTAATAAGCATACTATGAGGGTTGATGGAGATAGATACTGTAACTTTTATGTTTCTAGATGCAAATTTTGATAGCCTGATACATTTTTTTAAACTTGACATATAAATAGTAAAGATTAGTAAATGGAAACCACCAAGTTATTGTTAATTACAGAAGTTTAAGTATTTTCATTTTGGTCACGCAATTGAAACAAAACTTCATATTGGTGCTGAAAATAGACATTTCATTTTAACATAAGTGAGCAGCACCTACAAACATATAAATGAGTCAGTCTTGCACCAATTTTTTGTAAGCAACGATGACCACGTGATAGAAGAAATTCAGGATTATGTGACTAGCGACTGCCACTCAACACAAATAATTGCAATTCCAACACTCATGAGTAAAGCTAATGTACTTACAAATATAGCATACCTACACATGTTTGAACTGTTTAAATTTATTCAAAACCAGAACTAAATTTATGACAAAATGCTAGAAAATCAAAATATTTTAATAAATGTTGGTTTTCCAAATTTTCCCAAAATAGCGATTATTTTCCCAGTTTGAACAGCCCAAGCCACAGACCCAACGAGTTATATACCTTGTGTTATTATTATGCTATAGGTTAAAAAATTATTATCGAAACAAGTGCCTGTATATTAAGATCAAAGGTGAGCTCATTTTATGTTAATGGGAATAAGGCCAGCCCAGGGATTCAAATGAGCATTATCATAGTGAAAACCTTACATACAAATTTAAGTAAACTTCTTTCTATGAAGAGTATTTATTTATTTCAGGTGAAAATGGACAGCAGCCAAATCAGCCCACAGATGATAATAACAACACCACAGCTCCTCCTCCTGGTAAGAAACTTAAATCAACTTTTTATCAAAAGCAGAAATAAGATTTTGAGATTTGAAAATAAATATATGTATATCTGAAAAATAATGTAAAATCCCAAGAATTGGTGACGTCATACAAGAGGCCCATGGGTCACATCACTCACCTGAACATCATGGCTAGGAAAAGTAGAAATTGGTTTACTATTGAAAAGTTTATATCCATACGTTTGTTCCCATCCTATCCTGGGGTCATAATTTGAACAAACTTGAATCTACACTACCTGGGATGCTTCCAAATAATTATCAGTAATTATGGCTTTGTCATTATTGAGAAAAAGATTTTACAGAATTTTCCTAAATATTTCTATGTCAAACTTTGGTCAGCCATTGCGGCCCCCCAACCCCCGGGGGTAATGATTTGAACAAACTTGAATCTACACTACCTGTGGATGCTTCCATATAAATATGAGCAATTATGGCTTTTTATTCTTAAGAAGGAGATTTTTAAAGAATTTTCCCTTGTATTTCAATGTGATCAGAAAAGCTTACTTGAGCCTTTGGCTCAGTTGAGCTAAAAATAAAAAAAAAATTGTCAATAAGCTACTCTGAAACTATAATATGTTTTGTTAATTTACATTTTTCATACAATATATAAAATACAACATATTATAAGAGTTTTTCAAAATTTAATATTTGTGGAGGCAAAGATATGCAATATACCGATTATAGTTCTTTCTGTCAAACATTGCTTGGACCTATCTTTAGCAATAGCACTGGAGCACAATGAAGGAAACTAAGCAGAAGTGCATTTTAATATGTAGAAAAATAGAATGTTTTGAAAAATGACACAGAAAGCAAAATAACATATTTGTAAAATTTAAGCCCCTGGTTTTATCACTGTTTCATATTTATACTTTTGCCAATTTGGTGCAGATTTGGTGCAGACAAAATGCACTAAATAAGGAATACAGCTAGAAGTTCATTTGTATATACCAAATGCATGTCAAATTTACCTGTTCACAATATTGTTTATCAATTTCATTAAGCTCACCTGAGCTGAATGCTCAAGTGAACTTTTCTGATAACATTTGTGGTTTTATGCTACCATTATTATAAACACCCAGTTAATTATACCCCTGCTTGGAAAATGGGAGGGTGTACATGGTGTATAGTGATTGGTATTTCCATCCGTCTGTACATCCATCCGTCTGTTACACTTTATCTCTTATCCACTACTCCTCTTAAAATACTGAATTAAATTTAATGAAACTTTCACAGAATCTCTATTACTGTTCAAATTCAAGAACAACAAGGCCATTACTAATCATATTTAAATGGAAGCATCCTCAGATACTATAGATTCAAGGTTCAAGTTTTAACCCCGGGGGATAGGATTGACCATAATGGGGGATTAAAATTTTACACAGAAATATATGAAAAAAAATGTTTTTCTCCAGAAAAAAAAATCTTGATCAATCATATTGATATTGCGGCATCCGCAGGTAGTGTAAAATCAAATCAACTCAAATGAGGGCACCCACGGGGTAGGTATGTCTGCTGGGCTACGGTTGGGGATCAACTTCTCAAAATGAATATTAAATAAAAAAGTAATCTGCTGCTCAAGAACAGCAAAACCTATTATATCAAAATGGAAACAATGATGTAAAAAAATATCCCCCCCTCCCCTGTTAACTTTTTAATATTGACTTAATTTCGGGGGGAGGGGGTTCCTAGCCAATATGCCTAGGTTAGCGATGTGGCCTATGGGTGTCTTGTCACTTAAACTGATGAAAACTAGAACTGTCCAATAGGGACAAATACCCCCCACTGGGTTTTTCAGAGAAGGTGCCAATTCAAAAATACTTTATGGATCTAAAGGTGTTCACAATGTACTTACAAAAATTTGCAGTGAAATACAATAGCTCATCATGTTTCTTAATGAATGAAACAAAAGTGCAACCAAATGAAACATCAAAACTAATTCATTGTAATTCCATTGTAACATTATGTTTTAATTTTTTCATTTCATTTTTTTTTTATTTCTGGTTAAAAAAAAATATATTGCAATTATGTGTTAGGTCACTCTGCAAACTGATTGTTGAAAAAAAAAAACATTATACAAAATCAAATTAATCTTGATATATCAATTTGAAATGCATTTTGAAAATAAAGAGCTGGTCATCCAGTAATCAAGTGCTTTGACAGACAATAAATTACTGTACAATTAAGAGAATAAGAGAAGAGAAATCTTTAATTCTTGTGCCTTATTCCCTTTTAAGTTTTTATGAGTAGTGACTAGTTTTAAGCTGTAGTATTTTTGAACATATATTCTAGATTCTATATCTCAAACCTTATAAATGAACCCAAAATGAACGTCAAGTCAATTAAAATAAAAAATAAAACCTGTAAAATGCAAAAAAATTAACAAAACGAGTTAAAAATTCCAGGTGCACACCTTCATGTGGTGAATAGTAAGTGTACAAAATTTCAGATTAATCCTTGCAATAGTTTCTGAGAAACGGTCCAGACAAAACCACGAAATAAAAATGAAAAAACACCTGTCAAATTCAAAATAATGATCCAATCAAGATGAAAATATCAGGTGCACAACTCCATATGGTGAATAATATGTTTACAAATTTTCAGACAAATCCTTCCAATAGTTTCTGAGTAATGGTCCGGACAAAATCTTGTCTGCAGACAGACAGACGGACATGGTTATTCCAATATACCCCCCCCCTAAACTTCGTTTGCGGGGGGGGGGGGGGGGGGGGGGTATAATGACATATTAAGCTGTGTATTTAAGATCTTGCTGATGAAAGTTCTATGGTCTTCACATGACTATGAAAATAAAGAACAATTTGAAAAATGCTAAAGAGATTAAATTTTTTTCTAGACAAGACTGTGTCAAGAAAAGGAAAGAGAAGCACACTGACTAAAGATGACGCATCAAAAAAAGCCAGAAAGCAAGCAAACAAAGGTGAGGTTGAAATTTTCAATTGCACAATGGAAAAGCAAAAATAAAAAAATCCTATTGTAATTCTATAGCATAGAAATTATTTTTAAACACAATAAGATCGGAAATTTATTTTTTTTTTTTTAAAGTCTCCTTCTTTATTTAAAAGCAAACTATTTTTAGACTTCATAGAGTAATTTCTTGATTATCATAATCATATGCTTTTATAACAGTCTTGTTTTTTTTAATAGAAAACAAAGCAGAACAGGAAAAGAAGAAAGAGGAAAACAAGAAGAAGAAAGACGAAAACAAGAAGAAGAAAGAACTTGCTCTCAAGAGGAATGCTGATTTCCTACAAAATCTGGATGCATTTAGACAGGAGGTAGGAATTTTTCCTCATCGAATACTAATTTCATTAAGGTTTCAAGATTTTTGATGAAAACAAATAAAGATATTTGAAGGAGGAAGGGCATATTTCTTTGCTGCAGTCTGTCTTTCTATTAACCAACAGTTTTCATCCAATTTTTTTGCATTGGATGTACATACTGCAATGAAATTTGGTATACATATTGATCATAAAAATATCTAGGTCAACCTTGGGTACGATTAGGCAATTTTTCAAGTAGAGAAAATAATACTAGATCTGTCTTTCACTGCATATCAACTATGTCACATTGTAAGAAATGACATCATATTGACAAGCATATTGCAATCACTGACTTGTTTATATAACTTGTTATGTGGGATTTAACTAACGATAAAAAAACATGTTGTAGTAAGTTTTATGTAGTTTGATGATTTCCTTTTTGGTTAAATTAGCATATAAACTCATTATGTGGTATTTTAAAGAATGTTGTTTGACATATATTGTGTATGATGTCAGGGTTCTCCACAAGGGGTTTTACCATGGAGGTGCGCCATGGTTAAATTGGTGTGCGCCATGGTTAAATTTGCTGCGCCACGGTTAAAAATCCACGCCCGCCATGGTTAAATTTTAGAATTTAAAACTTGCATTTTCAGAGATGACACCTGCAATATACTATCCAAGTAGTTAATTGTGTTTAAACAACGTGGTGTGAAGCCCCCCAAGCGCACGGGGACAGGTAATAGTGCTAATTACCCACGGTCGAACAGCTGCGAATGTGCGGTGGAGCATGAGAATAAATGAATTTATAATTTAATAAATGAAGGTCGGTCGGCCAGCTGTTTCAACAGTATGAGTAGTTATCTACTATATAAACTACTGTTAACGGGCCTCTGTATTTTTGTATTACATGTTCTTTTGTTGAATTCTAACTGTGTTCAGTTCACTTCATAATAATTAATAGATTTTCAAGAATTCAAAGACACAGTAACGATGGCTCGTAGTCGACACGCATCCGAGCCAGGGCAGTCGAAACTAAATAGTTTTTTTAACGTCGGCAATCTTGTTGATATTCACCCAAAAATACTCTGTAAAAATTCATATTCCTCTGCATTTATTTTCCGATGCTATGTTTTTTAAGCTTTAACTTTATTATCGTTTTTGATAAAATGTGCATAGGACCGAAGTGTCAATCGCCGTCTTATTTTTAGAGTTACTTCCTGTTGTTATGAGACGTCGCGTGGCGCTATTTTCAGCACTGGGGAACGTGGAGAAGTAAACAAAACTTGGTGAAAAACGCATTATCATGGAAAAATAGAATGCTTAGAAAAAATGACACTTATCCAATTGTTCCTTTGTGTGTTTAATAAAAAAAATAAGTAACCATTCATCAGTTTTAGTCATATTTAAACAAAACATTTCATACTACAACAGGCTACAACAATTCTTACAATTATTAATTTCTGAATAATATTGCCCTGCTTAATGTATCAACAATTTTTTTTAATTCCTCCAGAAGGTTACTACAGTTTTGGGCAAATTCTAGTACATTTGTGAGGTAAAATACAGGAGAAATCCTTTTTAATTTTAATTATTATTTTTTTTAACTTTATAAACAGAGATAGTTATTCCATTGTTTTGTGTTGCAATGGTTAAGTTTACAAATTGTAAAACCAGTCATTGATTAATGAAGATTAGGAAGTCTAACGCGCATTCATGTTTTTTTCGGTCACATTTTGTCTTCACCAATCTTCCTCCATGGTTAAATTTTCAAATGTGGAGAACCCTGTGATGTCATAGTCAAGTTTTCACATACAAATAAATCTCCACCTCCTATTTGTAACCTTAACTGTGCTGTGTAGATTGAAATAAGAGAATGGGGTTTTAACACTATCCTATGTAGAAAGTGGTCAACTTAAACTGAAAGTTAATAATGTAATTTTTTACAGACACAAGTACAGCCAACAACTCCAAGCAGCCATGTAGCAGGGCAGCAGAACACCAGACAGATGACACCAATTCCCCAGCTGCCCCAACATCCCATCTCAGTGCATCAGCCACCAAACAACACCCAGACACAACAGCAGCAGAACCCAAATCAACAAACACTTTATCCAAGGCAGCAACACTATCCACTTCAGCCAATCAACTCCCAGTCATCAGAGAATGTGTACCACACTCAGCTACTACCTTACCCACCAATGCATCATTCAACACCGATCACTGATACGCCTCACAGGCCCTATGCCATTCACCCCACGAGGTTCAACCAGATGCAAGAGCAGCCATATCAACCAGTACCGACTCCTGTTGCCCAACAGCCAGCATATACTTCCCAGTCAGCGCCTTGTCCTGTTGCCCCACAGCCAGCGTACAGTTTCCAGTCAGCGCCTGGTCCTGTTGCCCCACAGCCGGAGTACAGTTCCCACTCAGCGCCTGGTCCTGTTGCCCCACAGCCGACGTTCAGTTCCCAGTCAGCGCCTGGTCCTGTTGCCCCACAGCCAGCACCTGGTCCAGTTGCCCCACAGCCTGCGTACAGTTCCAAGTCATCTAATAGGCAGGCAGGCAAACAGTCAACAGAGTTTTCTTCTCTTGTTGAGGTAATTTTCAAAATTATAAATTAAAGTTTGGCAATTGATGACTAGACAACTTTATTTGTCTGTTAATTACTACTATACATAACTAATTTGGGAGGCCTTTATTGCTTATGTAAAAATTCTTCATCCATCATTTAGTACACCTAAGAAAGAACTTTCTTATCATATACCTTAATCAAATAAAATCAGAGTGAGTTACACAGATTGTCAGCAAAAAATGTTAATACAGTTTGATGCTCATAAGAAGTATATCCTTAAATGAGAGCAGTAGAAAGCACATTGTCTCTTTTTACCTCACAAGCTGGAAAATTTATTCTTTTTTTTCTTATTTCTAAATTTTTTTAAATTTCAAAGGTCTCAGACAGTTTCTTGTTTCACTTGCAGGCTATCCCTGGAATGCCGTCAGCGGTGTCAGAGGGGGACGAGATTTTAGAAAACTTCCTGAGGAACACTGATGATGCAGAAGAAATTCAAGCTGATGAGGTAATGATTACACTTTTAATTATGTGCAGTACAAGTTTATTTAGAAAAATGTTTAATCAAGGCAAAAGATTTAATAACATTATATAAAACTCAATTGTCTACAGAACTTATTTCATCTTGATGTTAATTCAAGGAAAAATGCATATTTTGGGTTGCCAGTAAATTTATTCATTGAATCACAGGTGACAGATGACGTAGATGTTAACAATTACAAGGCTGCACTTGAGGCAAAAGAAAAAGAAGTGGCAGAATTAAAGAGACAATTAGAGGCACTGAAAGAAGAACTGGCAACAGTAAAGCAGAATCAAGCAGGTATAGTGATTCTTTCAGAATTACAATTATTTGATACAATTGTATTTCCATGGCTAAGAAGAATAAAAAATTCTGAAACACCTCAAGGTTTTTTCAAGTGATATTTTCTTAACATTTATATTATAGAACACAGTAAGAGGTTAAGTGATACAATCATCAGTATGATTTGAACATTAGTACCTTATGAAACATACAGTGAAATGCATTTGTAAGAATGTACATTCACTCTACACTGTTTTATTTCAATTTGCAGGTAGCCAAACTGAATTGAGGACCCAGAGTGATGGGCTTCCAAGAGCTGGTCTTGTGCCAAAAGAAATTGCAGAACGAAGTTCAGTAAGTAAAATGCATTTGACTATTTAATAGTTATAAGTAATTTTTAATTTTTGTCTCTGTTTTGGGGAGTAGTAAATGACATATAGGAGTGCTATTGTCAAATAAAAACATTAAATTAAATTAAATCAGGTTTGGCACTTGTATTTATACCAGAAACTATGGGAAAGTTTATCTGTATCATGTGATCTTTTGTCCCAAATTCCCTTAATATTGTGTTTACCTCAACCATAGCAAGGGGTCAAAATTGCATCAGAACACATTTGTTTTCAGAATTTGGCGGGGAGGGGGTTCCTGATAATTTTCAAAATTTAACTGCAGACAATTCCTGATTTCTGTTAACATACATCCTTGTAAACATGATGAGATGATCTAAATTTTTAGTTCTAATCTTCATTTATATTTATTTTTAGATGATCGAATTGATGCCCAATTCAGGAGTCTTTGTCTATCCTAGAGACTTGCGTATAGCCAGTAAGAAGACCAATGGAACTTCAATTGCTCGATTCCTGATGTCCGTATTCTACACATCCAAAGAACTGATAGAGAGGGGAAACGTGATGGGTGTAAATGGAAAACATGGGTTGGACAAGCAGATAACAAAAGCAATTCTTGGTAAGAATTTTGAATAAAATATAAATTTTCCTGAAAATTGTGTCAAACAGGCTTGACTTTGGTAATAAGTAAGAGAAGTGCAGTAGTCAGCAATATGTATTATAAAATTAAGACTCAATGCAAATTTATTTAACTAAATGAAATCAAGGAAAAATCCAAAAAAGTACACTGAATCACTAGTACACAATAATAACATTGCTTTGAGGGTACAAAATTCTTCATTTTTCATAAATTTTGTGTTATGTCACTAAAATTTGATTTTGTTTATAACACTCATCAAATGATTTAGAGGGTATAAAAATCATATAAAGGAGATCACATATAGGTTTATTAAAGTGATATGTAAATTACTCTTATTTCAGATTATGCGGTCATCAAGGGGAAGGAAACCGAATCCGTCATCAAGTGTGCAATGCGATCAAAGATGAGTGCCTTGGTTTCCTTTGAGAAGAAGAAGTCCATCTCGGTACAGAAGTAAGGACATTTTCGTTTCCGACACTTTGTGACAGTGCCCCAACAAAAAACAATTTGATGACACTCTGCGAATGTGTGGTGAATTAAAAAGTTTACTATAGAAAAATAAGGGAATTGAAAACATTACAAGTGATATGCCAATTCAATGACCAGTCTTTCATGTATTGTTACGATACACTTTTGTTTTATGTTTAATTATATTTAGCTTTTTTATTCAGATGTATATATTTAGTTTTGTTTTTAACCTAGAACATAATAGTCGCTACAATAGTACTACTGTTTGAAGGTTATTCTACTGTTCATGATGCATCAATTTTTTTCTATTTTGTAGCTTAGGGATTTCAGTATGCTTTTTTATTTTGATAAAACATCTTTTTATTATGTCCATGACTTTTAGCTTTCTAAACACTGTTATTAATAGTCGCTACAGCTTTATGGTGTTTCAATAGTACTAACTGTTGTAAAATTTTGCACTCGAATTTACCTCACCTCAATAGATGCTATTTTGATTAGAAGGTGCGTTTTTTGTCTTTCACTGATATACTGCTCATTATTTATTTATTTATCTTAATTTTATTTATTTTAGTTTTATTTATCTATCAATGTCTCTAATAAAAATGAATCAATGTGGAATGACCAATTTATAAGGCTTTCTATAGCAAAGTCTATTTAGATGTAAGACTCTTAGAGAGCTGATTTTCATATGCATGTATTAAATAAGATCATTGAATCATCCTTCATTTTAACCATACATTTTGGTTTTCTTGGAATGCGCCTTTGATATATGAAATATTATAAGAACTGTGTGTTTTAGATGTAGATGTGAACATACCACAAGAAATGTATGTATTCTTCGTTTAAGGCCAAAAATTTAAAAACTTTTGATATGTAGGCACTTTTTAGGTATACCTAAAATGTACCTACTGGTCTAGTTAAATGATGTGCCAATATTGTGCTTTTTTAGTACCTAAAATGTGCCTATTATTGCTTTTGGTAACAGTATAGGTACCTTGTAGGTATACTTTTGGTATACCTCTGGCATACTTTTGGCACAGCCTTGAAAGTACTTAATAAATTAATATGTAGGCACTTTTTAGGTATACCTAAAATGTACCTACTGGTCTAGTTAGATGATGTGCCAATATTGTGCCTTTTTAGTACCTAAAGTGTGCCTATTAATGTTTTTGGTACAATATAGGTACCTTGTAGGTATACTTTTGGTATACCTCTGGCATACTTTTGGCACAGCCTTGAATGTACTTAATTGCTTGATATGTAGGCACTTTTTAGGTATACCTAAAATGTACCTACTGGTCTAGTTAGATGATGTGCCAATATTGTGCCTTTTTAGTACCTAAAGTGTGCCTATTAATGTTTTTGGTACAATATAGGTACCTTGTAGGTATACTTTTGGTATACCTCTGGCATACTTTTGGCACAGCCTTGAATGTACTTAATTGCTTGATATGTAGGCACATTTTAGGTATACCTAAAATGTACCTATCTGAACTTTGTGAGTACCTATATTGTGCCTGTTTTTAAATATAGGTACAATATTAGCACATGTATAGGCATACTTTAGGTATGCCTCACTTCTCAATGTAATGTTTTATGTGTGCCTAAAATGTACCTATATGTGAAATAGAAAAAATAAATCCTTGAAAAGTATACCTTTAGTATGCCTTTTTTGTACCAATTTGCTACCTATACTTGAAGAAGTGGTTCCAAACTTGTATACTTTAGGTATACCTTTTTTGTGCCTATTTTTATCAAGAATAGGCATGCCTAATCTGTACCTTTTTTTGGTATGGGTAACTGGATGATTTGTGTATTTATTGACTGAATGATGTTTTTTATCATAAGAGAAACATAACAAAAAATCAATTGCTCCCTGCACTAAAGCTTAGTCTTAGTTAAGCTTCATTGAGAATGGACCATTAAGAAAGAGAAAACCGGTACATTTATCTCTTGTGTACAGAAATTGGGAAATGTTTGATTAAAAGTGGAGGTATGAAGTGGAGCTTTGGATTGGGGTAGGGCTTAGCCTCTTTACTCAACGCAGAGAAAAGGGATTGTTGCTTGTGCCTGCATGTCCACTTATTTAAAGAGAATATGGAAAGTTTACAATGGCATTTTGAAATCAGTTGCAACAAAAAATACAAATGGATTATCAATAAGTCTTATTACAAAATATGACAAGACTTGAAAATATTCTGGAGACTGAAATTCAATGTGTGTTAATTGTTCGAAGTTTACATCTTTATTTCCTCTTTTCAGAGATTTTACAAATCATACAGTTTACAAATTCAATGTGTGTTAATTGTTCGATGTGAAATGAAACAAGGGGAAAAAACTTTCAAGACAATCGCAAACCACGAAAAATTAAAGGTAAAAACTTAAGTCATGATACATCTCAACAAATTACCTGTCTTACAATAAAAAAATCTTCTTCCAAAAATAATTAGCATAATTAAGATGGATCACGACAAAACCCTACCTTCTAGCTGTAAATTAATAATCACCTCCCCAAACCAAGCCTGGGACTGACACACTTTTACTTTGTTAAACCATCATTGATTTCTATTAACAGGGGCACCTTGCAATACTCTGTAATCTCAGACAGAATACTTTTAATTAACTAACACAGACTTACTTCATCAGTTTCAGACATCACTTTCTGTCAGATACAAGATCAATAACACAGCCAAAAGTTCTCTATGACATTTCCTTTCATCAAATGTAAGATTGTTAATTATCTATGTGTGGCATTCCTAAATTACAATGTACGTCAACCTTAGCAAACTGCAGAATTTTCTTTTGAGACAAAGCCGAAATCATGTTATAATTCAGCTTATAGTGTGATGTCAGAAGTCACACAAAGTAATATAGTGTAGATTATCAAATGCAAATACATGTATAAATTTTCAAATTTCAGCAGCTGTTATTTAGGTCATTCTAAGTTTTAAATTTAAAATACTGTGTCAATGTAGATAAAGAAATTACCAAACCAGCAGCTTTAATAAATCATTTTAAAGGGATTATTGATCAAGTTAGATTTTTCCTCACCATTTGAAGTACAGAGATCAAAAGACTAAGTGTTAGTTCTACATGTTATTTAAGACTGTAATAAGACATTCAGAATAATTTCCTCCTATAAAGAATTTGGAATATATTCCATCTTTAAGCTAATTCATCTCCTCTTTAGCCCATAATAAATGTTCAGTGCTTTGTTATAAGCATCAGGATACATGCAGCAATTTGTTGAAACAATATGATCATGTATGTAATCTTGCCTCAGCAACTGTTGCTTTCTTGAAAAATATCTAAAAATTTTAGTTTGGAAATTTAAATTGAAAACTTATTTTCTAAGAAACTAAAAGCATCAAAATTGAAAAATTCTCTATTTTCTTTTAAAGTACAGGTAATTTAATTTTACTTGAATAACAAATTAAATATAAGCAATCTGAAAGACAGTCTATAAATATAATATGCTCCTCATAAACAAGAGCAAAAATCAATGATTTTTTAAAAGAAGCTTTCTTCAGAAAATAATTCCTTAACAGAACCGGAGTTTTATTGTCTAGCCATGCTAACAGAAGTTTCATTAACTTGATTACACCTGACTGCATTCAGCATGTAAATTTTAATAGCTCCATTTCATCTGAAATGCATTTAACCATTGGGCAGGGATGTTAAACTAAAAGCTACTAATCATTACTCTATATCCATCCCTAAAATTTATATTTTTTCCCCAAGATGTTTTCAGAAACCCTTCCCCTTTGTCAACTTAGAAAACACAGTCCCTATCAGTACCTTAAGAGCAATCATCCCTCCTACCTTCAACAAGGCATGTACAGTGAAATCCTTAATAACTATGGATGCAAGACATTCAGAGAAAAAACATTGCAGAATGAAGCCAATATTGATATAAATGCCAACAAACACATCAAGGACTTGCAATTCAATAAGCTCTTACACATTCAAAATAAAGAGCATACGGTTGTACAAAAAGAAGCCTCGAAGTACCATATGTTTGTAAACATGAAATACATATAAAACCTCTCTCCTTTCTCTCTCTCTGGTTACAATAATGTTCCGCTAGCTTTTTCCTTTCTGACATAGTTAGAATAATTTCTTATTCAATGACTTCATCTGACACCCCAACTTTGTATCAGAGGCATCAGTTTACACCATAAGTAATCTACCCTGTATCATTTATTTTCAGTAGTTTCTGTTTGGAGTTTTTATTCTGTGATAGTCGCTGCTCACACTGGTTAATACAGTGTATATAGTCATTCAACAACAAACACTGAATGTACCCCTATACTAGCTGTTATTTTCTATTCTTTGAAACCTGTATATACTTGTTCTATTTTTGTAAATATTTTTATTCAAAATTTTACCAGATTATCAATCCGTTAATATTAAACTAGAACTGTCCAAACGGGACAAAATACCCCCTGCTGGGTTTTTCAGAGGAAAGTTTTTCCATAATAAAGATATGTATCAAACATGAATCATACAATTTTTCTTTCAGTGACCTTGAACTTGCACAGATGACCTTGGGTCAAGGTCATGACACACCATTAGGTCATGGGCAATCTTTGTGTGAAATGAGAACCTACCAAATTTATCCATAAGAAAGAAATGGACCGGACAAGAATTATGAAATTTTTCTTCCAGTGACCTTGAGCTTCCCCAAATGACCTTGGGTCAAGGACATTACACATCCTTAGGTCATGGGCAATCTTTGTATGAAATGAGAACCTACCAAGTTTATCTATAAGAAAGATATGGACCAGACACAAATTATGAAATTTTTCTTCCAGTGACCTTGAACTTCCCCAAATGACCTTGGTTCAAGGTCATGACACACCCTTAGGTCATGGGCAATCTTTGCGTGAAATGACAACCTACCAAGTTTTTCCATAAGAAAGATATGGACCGGACACGAATTATGAAATTTTTCTTCCAGTGACCTTGAACTTCCCCAAATGACCTTGGGTCAAGGTCATGACACACCCTTGGGTCATGGGCAATCTTTGCGTGAAATGACAACCTACCAAGTTTATCCATTAGAAAGATATGGGCCGGACACAAATTATGAAATTTTTCTTCCAGTGACCTTGAACTTCCCCAAATGACCTTGGGTCAAGGTCATGACACACCCTTGGGTCATAGGCAATCTTTGTGTGGAGTGGTAGATTCTAATGTTCTTCCTTAAGAAATATATAGACCGGACATGTTTGTACAGACAGCTAGACAGCTATACAGACAGACGGACGGACAGACGGACAAGGTGATTCCTATATACCCCCCCAAACTTTGTTTGCGGGGGGTATAACTAGTAAGAACCAGTTTTTAAAGCCACCTGTTTATGTGAGATTTCTAGTCCATAAATGCTATTTTCTTATAATATGGCCCAAAAGTACAATTTACTGCAAACTTTATGCAATTTAAATACACTGAAATTAATTTCCCTTTTTACAAAGGGATAATTAATTAACCATTGCAAATATTGCAAAAAAAACTACACTGTGCATTTTTTCCAATATAGCAAATCTTATTACTTTATTAACACACAGAAATTATACTAAATAATGTTTAAATAATTTGCTAGGCTACAGTACATCAATGATCTTATGAAAGTTGGTCAGTCTGGAGGAAATAGCTTAATGGGGCTGGGATACTTGAAGAGATGACAGAATTTCCCTCCACTGTCCAGTTCGACACTTCACAATTTGTTCTTATCATAAACTCTATCAAAAATTTCCTGTTATTCAATATATGTCTTTTCCTGTATTTGGTCTGTCCAGTTTAAAACTACCCTATCTGACCCTACATGTATTTAGACTATTTTAAAACTACACAAGATGTTCTTACCTAGGTAACGGGAGAGGAGAAAAATGCAGCAGACGAGACCGGGTTTCAAACCTTGGCCCCTGAATCTCCATTATGGTGTTCTACTGACTGAGCTATCTAGCTTGTGGTGATCGCATCCGGCTGACCACCACATTCCTCCCTCCCTAAAGGTCTTTGGTCTTCAAAGGCGCTAACCCAGGCTCATCTCGGGCAGGCCTCTCACCTTTCAGTTCCATGGCACGGCACCAAATGAAACAGGAGAGGAGGTAATGCAGCGGACCAGAACGGGATTAGAACCGGGGCCCCCTGAATTTCCAGTCAGGTGCTCTACCGACTGAGCTATCTGGCCACCGGCAAATGTACCTGACAGACCACCACACCTGTATTTAGGATGACCAGTGTTTAAGATTTGTCCTTACCTGTATTTAGACTGTCCAGTTTTGGTGGGTAGCCATTTTGAACAGCAGCGATAAGCTTCAGGGCGATGTAAAACTGACTCCGGCCGAAATGTCCAAGTCTCTTGGCTCCACAGAGTTCTGATATCTGTCAAAATCATCACAAATATGAAACCTGTCAGGACCGAAAGAAAATCATACCAAAATCCTAATTCAAGACTAACTATTACAAATTACAAACTGTTTTTCAATTGTCAGTCAGCTGTCAATCAATGATCAATAATACATTTCAATTTTCATACACATGATGACATATTAACTATACTTAGCAATGATTCATTTCAATCAATTAAACCAGGGAATGATAAAAACTACCAATACACAATAACATTTAATAAAAAACAAACAAGTAGTATAAACTACCAATAAACAATAACATTAAAAAAAACAAAGAAGTAGTATTCAAAAAAGATAAAATATAATAGATACAATATTGTATGTAGAGTCAATAATATTGATCATGTATCATCACTCTCCCTTTTTTTATTTCATGTGCCTAATAATATGTTTCCTAGCTGAAGAAATAAAATAATCAACACAGAGAAATAAAACATATTTAAGTCCCAGCTTATCTGAGTTAGAGGCATATCACTACAGTTTGGCTCAGCATTCTATTCATCTGACTCTCTTCCAAGTCAATTTGTCCTCAGAGATTATAAAATGCTTTGTTGAGACATTGTGTCATTGATCAAGTGTTAGCCGGGTGTAACTCTGACATTTCAGAGCAGGATGTAGGAGGGAAAGAAAATATCAAACTTTTCTTTTTTTCCCTGAACATGCTATATGGCTTAAGAATATTTGATTTTATTTTATGTTTTTCATCTAGAAATTAAAAAAAAATAAAATGGGTATTTAAAGAAAACAAACACAAACACTTCTTATTCATCACGTTCATTCAATAATAAACTTGGTAATGTTTGGTACTCTTCATATTAATCTAATTATTTTAAAGACTGATTTAAAGATTGATAGTTTAATTTCTTTCATTTTAATACCAAGGTTATAAAATATATGTGTAATAGCTTTGGCACATTTCCTGAAGATATCTGTAAAATTTCAACTAAAAATGTATGGTCCCTCTTGTCTTAACATTTAAAACATTTAACCCCCCCAAATTGTCAATGTAAACAACTGTCATGGGTTCTTTCTTTTCTTAGGGGGGTGGGGTGTTATGTTTCTTACTAGTGCCTCTGCAAGTTGTCTTTATCGTTATCATAAGAATACTTTGATAATGTCAAAATGAAAAAACTATGAAAAAGCCTCTTTACTGTAAGTTTGATACTCTGGGAGTCCCTTACATTCTAAAAGTTTGTTAAGTCAGAAGTTACAAGCATTTTTTGTTGTTTGGTTGTTTTTATTTAATCCACCTTATTATTTGACAGACACAAGCTTTGATTTTAGTAGGTTTATTTGGCTTCTTTGAAACACTATAACCTGCAATTTGACAAATTTATAATAAACTGTATGCATATATATTACACATGTAATATTATTGTTCTAGATTACCCTTCATGACGACTGTGTTGCTTATGCTTTGGACAGCATTACAAATGATTTGTAATTGGAAAAGAGAATATGGGTGCAAGACCATTGCATCAATACTCAGGTGCTCAACCAATGGAGCTACCCAGGCTGTAGATAGAACATTTTATCGTTAAATGATATTGTCCTACAGACCCGGTTTAACAATAGAATTCGTTCCGTGTATTCGTAATGTAGCAAAAGAAACAAGGCCGATAACTCATACTCAGTGCATTTACTACGAACAATCTAGAGAGTTCCGAATGTATTAAAACATGGCAGGTAAATTTGAAGCGAGAGAAAAACATTGAGAAAATTAATTGAATTTTCGTCTTTATATGGATTAAAATTTTGGGGATAAAAGACATAAACAATCTCAAAAAGGTTTGATTTGATTAATTTTGTTGCTATTTCCAGTGTAAATCCTTTTATATTCTTCAAAATCATTTCGGAGCCGATCTGCTCCGCTTTGCTACATTGCAAGTATATGGGACGTATTCTAACTGTGGTGAAGGCTTGTACCGAGATGCAGTTAGATCATTCTAACTACCCAGGCTGATATCTACAGCCCCAAACCAGTACATGTACGGCTAGACCTGAATAAGTTTGTAAGTGTGCAAAGTCTCTTAGCGCATAGTCAGGTAATTCAATTACTTGGCACACCTCATGAAAATTTATAAAAATGTACTTAAATATTTGAAGAAACGAAACAAACAAAAATTGAGCTCTAGGAAAGTTTGTAAAAATTATGATAAGACCAGAACACTGCAGAAGAAACAGTTGTCTTTGATCATGTGGTCGTCCAGATGCTATTATTAGTCTGTAGAACGTCTCAACAGGTTGACAACTTACCTGAAGAAGCACCTCGGGGCCGAGGCCTGAAGACATAAATAAGTTTGATGCTCTACTGTTGCTAATTCTTGCATTTCCATCCACATCACAAGTTTGAAAACACTCTCCATAAAATGTTTGTTCTTGGGGTGTTAATTTTAGTGATTCCATGTCAAATTTACAATCCGGGTATACTTAGTATATTTTAAAAATGCCGTTTTTTCTTCAAAAGACTTTTCTTAATGATACGTTACATCCAACAGAAATGTTCATTATAATTTGCTCGGTGGTAAACTTCCCATATTCCGCCATCTTGAAAAATACATTACATTTAGCCGTGATGCATTGAACTTCGCTTTATTTCTTCACCTGTATTAATAATTTTCCCTTTTTTACTGGGTCTTGATGTTTAAAAAAGTCTTCATATACATTGGTAAAATGTAAATAATTTTGTGAAAAATTTTAAAATGTCCAAAAAAATTCTTTCGTGAGCATCACGTTGTGTCCCCGAGATTGACTTACGAACCCGATTAAAAAAGTGGGCGGGGCTCTCCGTAAACCATTAGGCCCTACAAAATACAATTTTTAAGCGATCCAAAGGCCTGTGATTAGTGTTCAACTGTTTATCGCTTTTTATGTACATAACCACGTACATAACCAAACTGCATTCATGTTAAAAAAGGGGGATAGAAAGAATTACAATTTACTGAATTTGCACTTTAATTTTCAGCTGTTATTATTTTTTGTTATACCCCCGTAATCGAAGATTCGGGGATATATAGATTTTGTCGTGTCCGTCTGTCTGTCTAGCTGTCTATCTGTCTTTTTGTAAGCAAAAACTTTAACCATGTCCATAACTTTTTATTTAGTGGAGCTTTGACTTTCATATTTCACATGTGTATTCCTTGTGACAAGAACTTTCTTTGAGTACCACCAAGTTGACCTTTTAATCTTGACCTTGGAGTTTGACCAACTTTTACATAAAAATTCCAAAATTTTATTTTGGCCATAACCTTTGAATGGTAATTAATAGGACTTTCATACTTCACATATGTATTCTTTGTGGCAAGACCTTTCATTGGATACCATGAACTTTGACCTTGGAGATTTCCGTACTTATGAAAAAAACTTTAACCTTGGCCATATCTTTAAAACGGTAAAGGCTAGTGCTTTTATACTGCACATATGTAATGCTTTTGAGAAGACCCTTCATTGAATATTTAGAACCTTGACCCTTTGACATTGACCCTGGAGTTTCATGTACTTTTAAAAACAAACCTTGACCATAACTTTTGAAGGATTAGGGCTAGTGCTTTCATACTTCACATATGTAATCCTTGAGACAAGACCTTTCATTTGATATCAAGAACTTTGACCTTGACCTTGGAGTCTGACCTATTTATTTTTTTTTTTATTTTAACCTTGGTCATAACTTTCGAACGGTTAGGGCAGAGACATATAAAACCATGTCTCTGGTTAGGGCTAGGGCTTCCATACTTCACATATGTAATCCTTGTGACAATAGACCTTTCTTAAGAAACCAACAACATTGACCCTTGGACCTTGGAGTTTGACCTACCTTTCAAAATCTTATCCTTGGCCATAACTTTTGAACAGGTGGTGCTAGGGCTTTTTTATTTCACGATTGTATTTCCAGTGAGAAACCCTACTTTGGGTACCATGTAATATATCAAATTTGCATTTAAGAAAAGTTTAATTTTCGCTATGTTACCATACGGGGGCATCAGCGTTTCACAAACACATCTTGTTTTTATTTTTATAAACAATTTCTAATACTTTCTAGATAATATATTTTATTTACATTTATCTCTTATCACCTAACCAACAATAAATTTTTCCTTGTCATATTGAACAAGAGGCCCTTGGCCACAACGCTCACCGCAGTAATTTTGGCCATGTGTTCCCCACCATGCAGATTTCACGCACCCCTTGTAATAACTGACCAATTGTTCTTGAGAAGAAGATTTTTACAATTTATTACATACTTAGTAATAAATACAGGATTTTTGCATATGCGATATGCCTAACGTCACAATAGTTGTATCAGCCCTGCAGGGCTGATACGAATCAATATCACACCCCTAATAAATTAAACCACAAAAAAGTACTTGTGATCATATACAATTTTTTGTTGGGTTCATATTCTCTTAATTTTAACTTTTTGAAAAAAAAGGATAATCTAATTTACAAATAATAAATTATTTTTAAAATAACGGATCGAGTGCATTGATATAGAAGCAGGAAACAAGCAAATCCAAAGAATTATGGTCCCCCGCTTTCGGTGTTTTTGTTGGTGAGATGTCATTTTTTTATTACATTTTGTGTCTATAATATGAACACCCTATCTTATGTCATTTATTTAGAAATTGTCACTGAACCTCAAGATCAAGGTCAAAGTTCTTGGTATAGAATGAAAAGTCTTCTCACAAGGATCACATATGTGAAGTGTAAAAGCCCTTGCCCTTACCATTCAAAAGTTATGGTCAAGGGTTTTTTTTTCATAATTACGAAAAATATCCAAGGTCAAGGTCTAAGTTCTTAATATCAAATTAAAGATATTGCCACAAAGAATACATTTGTGAAATATGAAAGTCCTAGTATCTACTGTTCAAAAGTTGTGACCAAGGTCAACGTTTTTGAAAAGTAGGTCAAACTCCAAGGTCAAGGTCAAAGGGTCAAAGTTCTTGGCATCCAATGAAAGGTCTTGTCACAAAGAATATATATGTCAAATATGAAAGTCCTGGTATTTACCATTTAAAAGTTATGGCCAAAGTAAAATTTTAGAATTTTTGTGTAAAAGTGGGTCAAACTCCAAGGTCAAGGTCAATTGGTCAAATTTGGTGGTACCCAAAGAAAGGTCTTATCACAAGAAATATACATGTAAAATACAAAAGTCATAGCTCCACTGAATCAAAAGTTATGGGCAAGGTTAAAATTTTGTGACGGACGGACGGACAGACTGACGGACAGACGAATGAGATTCAATGTCCCCTTGCTTTAGCGAAAGCGGGGGACAAAAAACGAACCGTATGAGACAAAAGACCATGTACATGTATGTAAGAAGTCCATGCATGATTATTAATTTACTTTTTATGCGCCCGGATCGATAGATCCGAGGCGTATATTGTTTTTGTTCTGTCTGTTTGTCTGTCTGTTGTCAACTTTAACCTTCGCCATAATTTTTGAACCATGAAAGATAGAGACTTCATATCTGATATGCATACTTCTTTCGAATGACACCAAGTTCAATGACCTTGTGATCTTGACTATGACCTATTTGCTAAAAATAGCTTTTTTGAATTTTCGCCATATCTTTTGAACCATGAGAGATAGAGATTACATATTTGATATGCTTACTCCACCAATGACGCTCTTTCAAGTGACACCAAGGTCAATGACCTTGTGGCCTTGACTGTGACCTATATGCTAAAAATAGATTTTACAAACATTTTCGCCATAACTTTTGAACCATGAGAAATAGCGACTTCATTTTTGGTGTGCATACTCCACTAATGAAGTTCTTCAAATGACACCAAGGTCAATGACCTTATGACCTTGACTTTCACTTATCTGCTGAAAATATTTTTTTTAAACTTTGTTGCCGCCGGGCGCATAGTGTTTCACAAACACATCTTGTTTTCTTCTCAACTTAGTGTGTGCTGTATTTTTTATTACTAAGTACGTAATAAACATAATAATACATACCCTTTTCCACATCACATCCTGTATCAGCCCGAGACACCAGTATCAGCCCTCGGGCCTTCGGCCCTTTGGCTGATATTGGTGTCTCGGGCTGATACAGGATGTGATATGGAAAAGTGTATGTATTATTCTCTATATATCTCAATGTTAAACTTGGATTCCCAATTGTGGCCCCGTCCTATCTCGTTTTGTCATAATTTGAATAAGATAGAATCTACACTGTCCCTGGATGTTTTCCCATAAGTTTCAGCTTTTCTGGCCAGGTGATTCTTGAGAAGATTTTTTAATGGCCCCAACCTATTTTTTTGTTTTTTCTTGATTATTTCCCCTAAAGAGATCTAGAAGATTTGGTCCTTTATTTTAACAATTTAAACTTCCCTTTACCCAAGGATGCTTTGTACCAGGTTTGGTTCAAATTGGCGCGGTGGTTCGATCTTGAGAAGTTGAAAATGTGAAAAGTTTACTGACGGACGGACAGATAGACAGAAGGATGAATGGTAGTCAGGAAAGCTCATGCATTAAATTAATATTTCAGCTCAGGGGAGCTAAAATATGTTTGTGAAACACTGGTGCCCCATGCAAAGCAGCTAACGGCGAAATGTTTTGTTTGTTGTTTATCGTCTGACAAACTTCAAAGTCAAGAGATAAAAAATGTTAGTATCCAAAGAAAGGATTTGTTTCTCAATTAATGAGTATACCTGTGAAATAGGAAAGCCTAAGCACCCAGGGTTTACAAGTTATTACCAATAAAAAATAAAGTTTTTTATATAATTAACAGAATGTCGTACGTCAAGGTCAAAGTCAAAGTTAATGATACCCAGGAGATGGTCTCGTCACACAAACATGAAGCCTCGGCACCAACTGATCAAAAAGTTATAGTCTTTGATAAATTGCAATTGATAACTTTGTCCAAAAATTTGCCAATCTTCAAAGTCAAATTTATTGTTATCCTGCCACAAGAAATACAACTTTGAAGTATGAAAGCCCTAGCTAGTTCTAATTGTAAAAAAGTTTTGATGATCAAGGTAATTTTCGTAAAGTGCATTGGTCAAACGCTAATGTTAAAGTCAAAAGGACTAGTCTTGTCACTATGACATTAATATGAATAATGTAAAGTATTCAAGTACTTGAATCCACTGTTCAAAAGTTATAGCCAATGTTAAAAAATTGCAAAGGAACATCAATCCGCAATGTCAAAATTGTTAGTATTTCCAAAGGAAAGATTGTCACAATTTAAGAACTGCAGCAATCTATACTTGTCACAAGAACTACAAAGCGCTTTGCGCTATATAGAGATCTGCATGTATTTTAATCATATTGTGGTCAAGGTAGAAAAAATCCATTTACCCTAGGAAAGGTCTTGCCACAATAAATTTATTCACATATGAGTATTCAAGCCCTTGCATAATACAAAAAATGTTCAACAGTTATGGCGAATCTAAAGTTTGTTAATTTAATTGCAAAAGGTGGCAAAACTCCAAGGTGAAGAGGCCAAATATGATGGTTTCTAAAGAAAGGTCTTGTCACACCTGTGAAATATGAAAGTCATTACTATAGCTTCAACAGACCAAACGTTATGAGCAGTTTCAATTTTTAACAAACAGACAGACAGGGCAAAAACTGGTTTTGGTATTACAAAGAGGAAAAATGACCAGATCGACCTCCAATACGGTGACCAACGGGAAAAGAAATCTTGCTAAATTCAGGCCTATCGAAAACTATCTATATACCCCGAATCTTCTATTTATACAGGGTACAACATCATTAAATCTCTTTTTAATCGGGATCGGAATTCAAGAATTTTAAGGTTCGCAGTAAATAAATTGGCGCGAGTTGTGCGCATGTAATTTGGAGGAACAAAAAGAAACAAATTTCAACAATGACAGATAAAGACGGTAAATTACAAAAGTAGTCGTTATTTAACATTGTTATTCATTGCATTGCTTGTTTTGAATTAGGTGTTACAACAGTTCTTTGTCAGTTTGGAATTGGATTTGCTCAAATTTTGAGCATATATTTACATCTTGCCGGCAAAAAATAGGGCACAATTTTTTTAATTGAACAATAGGTATTCAATTAGGTAACTAAATACCACCTGAAACTTAATTAACATCATGATGAAGTAACCAAATAATAGTTTCAATAAGTATTTCCAATGTATGCTTACAAATAGAGAATGATGTGGGTAGAGTATAGAGAAAATTCGGGAAGGAAGTTTATTTCGCTCAATGAGTATTATAGGCCACGCCGCCAGTACGGAATATTCAGTGTGCAACAGAAAAATCTTTAACATTAAGACATGTTTTTCTTTTGTTATGAAAGTTCTTTGTGGTTTCATTCAATGTCTATCTAAAAACTCCCATTCTGCCACTGAGCCTGGGGCATGACAGACCAGTGCTTCGGATGAGACTGTATAAATGGAGATCCTATCTTGCAGTAGGTGGCACCATGAGGGAAAAAGTCTTAAAAGGAATATAAAACAAAACTTCTACCACTCTGCTTTATGAGAATTTGTCATCTGTATCAAACTCATTATGAACTAATGCATTGGCACCAAGGTTTAGACAGGTTGGGCACAGTTCCTTTTTCGGGGAAGTATTACTGTAAAAGGGAACTATTACTCTTTACAGAGTAATGCCCAACCTGTTAGAATACTAGATTTTAAAAAGAATCACATTTGTGAATTGATATTTGTAAAATACATGGTATATTACAAGGTAGAATTTGTTATCTGTCAATGTTTGTGTATTTTTCATACAGAAGGCTTTGATGATGCCGTGGAGGAGAGGGTTATCAATGAGGAATATAAGATCTGGAAGAAGAACACCCCCTTTTTGTATGACCTCGTCATGACACACGCCCTGGAGTGGCCCAGTCTGACCGCGCAGTGGCTCCCTGATGTCACCAGGTGGGTAATCTGTTCACTAATGTCACCAGGTGGGTAAACCTTTAGCATATCAGTTCTAAGCTACAGTAGATGTTTTTTGGATGAATAAGCCATTTCCAAACAGCCTACCAGATCAAAAATATACAGTAATTGAAGACTTACACAAATTTATATAAATATTGAAGATATGATTTCCAAGTAATAACTAAGTATAGTCATTTGGATGTGTTTTTTCAGAAAGGCAAAGCATAGTTTGGAGATATTAGTTTGGTGAAGGACTGTCAGTTACTTACCTTGTGATAGAAAAAAAATACAATATCCTACATTTTTAGAATATTGCTGTTTTGCTCTAATTGATTCATGACTGTAATTTTATTTTACAGACCTGAAGGGAAAGACTACTCACTTCACAGACTGATTCTGGGAACACATACGTAAGTATACAACCATTTAATGTATGCATATTTATTAGGGATGTCAAATCGGTCAATTTTTGATACTCGGTTACTCGGACGTTTTTCCGATCGAGTACCCGGGTACTTAGTAAAAGTGTAAATAAATATGAACAAGTATAAATTGATGACTGTAAAACATTGTAAACTCTTGTAGAAATAAAGCCACTTGCTCTGATAGGAGGTTTATCCGTAAATGTATTTCTGTTGTAACAATGATGAGCACTTCATGCCCAACGAAGTTTGATATAACATTTTTTAAGGTTCAATTTATAAGATGAACACAAGAAATAAAATAATAAGTGGTTCACAGTGTTACATATTATGTATTGTTTTAAAAAAACAATATGCTACGTAATTGTAATGTAAATCTTTGTTGCGTTTGCATCCAGGCATTTGGATATTTGAACTTGATCAAGTTCTCCAAAGCGGATTTACGATTTTCGTACACTTGTATGATAAAGTATTAGTATTACGGGATGGTATTTTGTAGTTTGGTGCAACGATGGACATAAGTTTTTTTAAAACCTTTGCCTTCAACCGTTTGTATTGGCATGTAATCAAACACAACCATATCAACAGTCGCACATGTAATATCATCTGTTTCTTTTCCCGAGAATTTACGGCTTCTCAGAGAATTGACAAAATTATCTAATTTATCTAAACATAATAGACCTTAAACAATGTTCAGTGAAAACAAATAATTATAAAGCAAACCAGAAATAAGGGTAGAAGAGCTAAAGGTGAGAAAAGCCAGGTAACAGGTGCTTGGTCACGATAATTACTGTATAAACACTGCCACATTTAGAGGCGTAGAAAACCCTAATTACTGTATGTACAAGTTCAAAGAGCACAGTGTGCACGAAAAACTTTTTTCAGCACTAGCCCATCGGGCTAGTAATGTAGAACAATTACTAGCCCGAATCAGATTTTGTTAGCCCACATACTTTACAACATGAATAAGTCATGGTCTTTTTCACCTCGTTGTATTGCAGCCAAGGCCGCCCCTCCTTCCACTTGTTTAGAAATTCTCTTGTCCTTTTTACTTCATATTTCTTTTTAACTTCTGTCACATTCTGTGGGCGCTTTGTTTCTTTATTGTCTCGCTTAAACCAGTCGAAATTCATATTGATAGACATAACGCAGCCATAACCGGAAGTAAATGCTGATGTGTATTTTATAAACCCAAACTGTACAGAGAAGACCGATTGCCGAAAGTTCTCGACACGCTTAAACAAAAGAAACCCATGCACATGTAAAAAGAAAGGAAACAATAAGAATTCTTATACTTATTTTATTACTTTTAAAGATTTATCAACAAATAAATGTAAAATGCATGCAACTTTTCACTAGACCGATCGGGCTAGTGCTGACCTACATTCTACTAGCCCGATCGAATTTTTACTAGTGTTCGGGCATCGGGCTAGTCCTTTTGGTGCACACTGAGAGCATTTTACATTTTAAAACAGATTGTTTAATGCGTTAATAATAAGCTTAGAAATATTCAAAAATATACATCCGAGTAACCAAGTTCCGATTTTAGTATTCGATACTCGGATGTTTGATTGAGTTCCCTGTTGACATCCCTAATATTTATATGTTGGAATATTGCTCTTAATTGCAGTATGTAGTCTTGAGTAAAACGAATTTAAATGCTGGTGTTTTGAGTTGTTAATTTCTTTTAAGATTATCTTGTTTGAAATTTCAAATGAAATAAATAATTTATTCAGTATTTTTTTCTTTTAAATCGATATCAATGAAGAAAAGTTTTATTCTTATGTAGGAGAAGTTCTTTGCAATGGATTCCATGGAATTTGAGTGTAAAGTGTAGTTTTAAAAAATTGTGAGCAGGTATATATTTGTCATGCATTTGATCAGTAATTATGGTAACACATTCTTGTTTTTCCATTTAAAGGACAAGGTATTCAAATTCTCTTCAAAATCAATAAACTGTTCTCAAAAGCTTCTATTAAAATGCTATAACAAAAAAAGAAAATTCAATTTGCACTTTAGTAAATAGTACGATACGTATGATATATTTAATGAATTTTTTATTCCATTTCTTAATTCAAAATATTTCTGAAGAATTTTGAATTCTCTTTAAAAAAAAGAATTCTGTTTAAAAAAATCTGCAAAATTGTAAATGTAATTGTTTTTTGCTGAGTTTGGGAGGGTTAATTAGAGAGGGATACCTTGACCTTTAACCTTTTAGGTCGGAGGAGCAGAACCATCTGCTGATCGCCAGCGTACAACTCCCTAATGACAACGCACAATTTGACGCGTCACATTATGACAGCGAGAAAGGAGGTAGGCTGTCGCACAGAATCAGCTGATTCAGAATGACAAGACTTCAATGTTCTGTTTCCCTTAAAAGCAACAGCTTGATAAAGACTGGCTTGTTTCAAGTTCATATTTTTGGCTAAAATATTCTTTGTAACAGTCCAGTGATGGAGCTGAAGGAAAGTGGTGATTATGAAATTATAAATAGCCCAATTTTTACCTTTATTAGAAGTTAAAGACGTTTCCTAAAACTAAAAATCAGTGTAAGGGACATATGCACCTGACATATAAAGAAGCGTTAAAAAGAAAAACATATTGGTTATAAGAAAAATAAGACATTGAAGTCTTGTAGGCTGAATTAGCTGATCACATGACCATCCAGCATGTCCTCCTGGAGGTCAAAGGTTAAATAATATCTTCCTGCTGTTCACAATGCACTATGTAATGACTTTAGGACAGATGAAATGAACAATTTGCTGATAGCCAGTATTCAGCTTCCTAAAGATAATTCCACATTTGACACATCTGCGTATGATAGTGAACACGGAGGTAAGAGTGGTCTGAGATGATTTTTATACTCCAATGACTCACAGGTTCCCAAACATTTCAGTTACTGTAGACATCCTTTTTCCCACAAGGTCAAAATTCCTGCGGAATCTCTATTTCTGTAGAAATTTTTCGCGGATGTCTTAGACTCAGGCTATATGCCTATCACGTATATTAGGTTCAATGGAATGAATTTCCGCGGCAAATTTGTGACCGCATACATAGTGTAAATTAATGCTGCACAGAAATTAAAAACAAAAAATTAAAACAATTATAAGTAACAAACATTGATTAAGCCATTTAGCAGTTTTGTTGATGACTGAATTGAAGGATTTTTGTGGGGTAAAGTGTGGGGAGAATTGTGAGTCGTGAGTTGATCATCTCTGGCGTAAATCTTTTTTTGCCAAATTATACATGTATCAGTTCAGGTATTGTGAAAACAGTTATTCCTTTTCGCAATACCAAGATTGTTATTGTTAATATTGAATATTAAAGTTTTTTCTAACTAAGTTGCAGTGTGTTCATTTCAGTTCATTTATTAAGCATTTATTTTGTTTTATAGATTCTCATCTTTATATCCATATGTTATATTTATCTGACAAAAAAATCCTGGTTTTCTCATCCTCATCTTGTTGGTGTTTAAAACAAACTCTTACCGAAATCTAGAAATAAATAATTTTGCAAAAAACATTATTTACATGTATAATAATATGATTTAAATTTTACATAATTATATGTATGGTCCTACTATTTTGTATTTGATTTCAATATAATTTGGCACACAAATAGAGATAACAAGGAAAAAAATTTTTTTAAGTGGTTTGGACAGCCCAAGTCCCTTTAACATATGCCTGATGTTCAAGATATTGGTGTGTGAGATTCTGTCAAAATGTACTCCTTCTACATTTGTCTGATTTCAATATAGGGCCTTTTGGCACACAAGTAGACTAATTTAAGATACACAATTCTCCATATTGGTTTTTGATATATACATAAACAAGAACATTAAAAGAAGGTGCTAAATCAAAATTTCGGTGAAAATTCTTTCAAAATGCTACTCCTTCTACAGTTTTATCCTGATTTCAATATAACTTGGCACACAAAAAGAGTACAATTTCTTAGATACAAAACTGTGTATCGGTTTTTGATTTTGAAAACGGTGTTGCAAAATTGTTTGGTGTAAAAGGCGAAAATAGAAATTTCGGTGAAAATCAAAATGCTACTCCATATACAAAACTCTGATTATGATATAAATGTGGCATGCAAATAGACTGCACAAGAAATAGAGAGAATTTATGTAATAAAGTTCAACTTTATTGATTTAAAAAGTTTCAATTTGAAAAATTTACATTCACTATTTCCACTTGGCCAGAGATGTAATATATTAAAATTTCCACAGTTTCCTCCTGCTCTTTGAGAAGGAAAGATGAAACTCTAAGCAGACATTTATGTGGCCTTAAGATTTAAAAGATTTCTGTTTTAGTATGCTGTTTTACCTTTATTAGAAAAAGTTCAAGTCTTTGAATTCTATTTACTTTCATGTGTGCTATTTATATAAATGTATATAGAATGTCATTAAAAAGGAAATAAGGATAAGCAACTTTATCTAGTGATTGAACTGTTGTAAATTGGTGCTCCTTAAGCCATAGAATTCATTTTAATTTCAGAATTTGGAGGATTTGGATCCGTCAGCGGTAAAATCGAGATTGAGATAAAAATAAACCACGAGGGTGAAGTTAACAGAGCCAGGTACATGCCCCAGAATCCCTGTATCATAGCAACCAAAACACCGTCAAGTGACGTCCTGGTATTCGACTACACAAAACATCCCTCTAAACCTGGTAAGTGACTGCATGTAATGCTAAGCATTGTTTCACCCCTATTTTGTAGCTGATAATGTAATCACAATAACATGCTTTTTCATCGATACTGTTTCAAAATCAACATGTATTGCAATAAATTTACAAGCATTCACTGTAAAACAACTTTTATTCTCATGCAAGCAATTTTGGTGAGGATCTTGAAAGCCTTGTTATCGCATTAGTCTTGGTTTTAATCGCAAAAATTAACTAGTTTACCCCTAATAATTCACAAAATAAAATTCGCAATTGTTGTATATTAGGCCATATAAAATAAATTGGATGAAAATGTTTTTAGCCGCATTGCCGATTTTATTGTATTTTTGATAAAATAAAAAGTTGGTATTGCGGTGTCCGGGAAAAAAAATTACATTTGTTTCGTGTATTCAAATATCACTTCCGGTAGCCATTTACAAAATTTTGGCTATTTGGTTTAAAAAAAATTAGTGCATTATAGGATTTCACGCTGTTAGCAATGGGGTCAGAAATGGAAAGTATACACACTTTATAAAGAAAACAAATTTTTAAAATAAAAAAAAATTAACGCCCTCCCCAGGAAAATTCTGAGAACCAGGGAATTAAACAGTAGCCTGATGAAAATTTTTTGTCAATAGAATAATGTAAAGCCAAGGTAAACTGAAAACAACTCTGAATGAAAACTTTTTTCATAGATCCCAGTGGAGAAAATTTTGTTATAGATCCCAGTGGTGAATGTAATCCTGAATTACGACTCAAAGGACATCAGAAAGAAGGGTAAGCTATTAATCTGGTAGGAAATGGACAGGAAAGAGAGAGGGAGAGAAAATCACACTAACACTTGCTTATAACAAAGTGCAAGGGATGGGTGATGTTGCTTCGTTAAAAGCATAATCTTTATAATCTGTTCTGTTTACAATGTATTTTAAAGTCATGGGAAATTCCTTTGCTGTATGCATCATACCATTATAAGAGTGTTTGCTTTAAGCTTGTTTTACTATAGCAACGTGTAGATAGAAAGAGGAAAGATGAGTTAAGATATCTAACTATGATCAAAGTATTTACTTTGTATTTACAGATATGGTTTATCCTGGAATCCTAATCTAAATGGACACCTCCTCAGTGCTTCAGATGATCATGTAAGACATTGAATCTTATTCTTTTTATCAAGTAGATGAGTAGTATAAATTAAATGAGTACTTAAATTTTGGTAAAACAATCTAATGGAATCTTTTTGATTTCTGTAGACAATATGTTTGTGGGATATTAATACAAACCCTAAAGAACACAGAGTTATAGAAGCCCATACCATCTTCACAGGACACACATCAGTAGTGGAGGTAATCAGTTTTATTTAACCCCCTCCCCACACACACAATACCAACTTGCTGTATCATCGCCATCACTGTCTTGCCTTAAGTGTCTTCAAGTTAAGGTTATGATAAATGTAATATATTTTTTTGCAATAAATGACTGATTATAATGAGATCAACATTAGCTGCAGCAAAAATTGTACATTTCAACCTCTAATCTTATTGCCAGGTGACTTAAAACCTTTAAAATATGACTTTCAATTCAAAACTGGTAAATGATAAGTCAAGAGGATATACAAGCTTTAGGTATATATATTTTGAAAAAAAAAATGCTCTGGCACCATCTCTGTAGTGTCCAACATATCTTCACACTTTTGTAATGTTTTGCAGGATGTTGCCTGGCATTTACTTCATGAAAGCTTGTTTGGATCAGTAGCTGATGATCAGAAGTTGATGATGTAAGTAAAGGAATATTTCATGGGTTTATCTAGAAATGGTAAAAAGCTTCACATGTTTGATTGCTTTGACAGATTAGTGGATCATATGAAATAGTTTTTTCTCTACAGCTGGGACACCAGGTCAAACAACACAACCAAAGCCAGTCACATTGTGGATGCACACACAGCAGAGGTGAACTGTCTGTCCTTTAACCCCTACAGTGAATTTATCCTGGCAACAGGGTCAGCTGACAAGGTAAGATCTTGAGATGAACTGTTTGTCCTTCAACCCTTAGATCTGAAGGCATTGCCTAGTCAAGGCTTACCAGATTATTTCTCAGAGAGTGAAACTGAAATTTATATTAATTTTTTTGTGTTTTGGTAAGAAATGAGAAGCAATTTTGGCAGGAATAGTTGATTCTCTGAATGCTGATGTACATGTAACTGTTTCTTCTTCATCTTACCAGAGTTTTCTTTACAACTCTATCATCATTACTTGTCAGGGTGAAACATGGTCTCTTAATAGTTATGCTCATATCATTTTGAAGTGATATTGAGTTGGCCTTGTTTATTTCTACAAAACGGTCATTCATCTTATATTTACATTTTATTGCAGACTGTCGCATTGTGGGATCTGCGGAATCTAAAACTAAAACTACATTCATTTGAATCGCACAAGGATGAAATTTTCCAGGTAGGTACTATCGTTCAAGAATGATATCAAAATGGATATTAATAGGGCTGTCATTTTTTACCCAATAATTACAGCAAATTCTGGAACAATTCATTCGGTTTGGGAGGTTCTTTTTTTCGGAATCGGCATCGGTTCCAATTTGTACAGTAGTGTAGGTTTTACTATAAAAATGACATCAAAAATGAGAGATTTGTTGATACATTGCCATTATAAGGTGATTTAAATAATTTGGTACAATTGTTGTCTAGTCAGGAAGCTACTTTAAACTAGTTATTATGTTGCTATTTCGAAGATTGAATGAAAATATTCTTTTTTTTGTTGAAAATAATACAAATCATGAGCTTTTATTCCATTAACTACCCAAACTGAAATACCCGAAACTGAACCTTAAAAAATCAGAACCGACCAGACCAAAAAATTTTGGAACCGTGACAGCCCTAGATATTAAAGATTATAAATAACTTAATATTTTCAGAACATTTCTTACATATGTCTCCTGAGTTGTAGATGTTAATAGTTACCTTTGTATTGATGTATTAGGTTCAGTGGTCTCCCCATAACGAGACAATTCTAGCCTCCAGTGGAACAGATAGAAGACTCCATGTCTGGGATCTAAGGTAACCTTATACTCAAGGGAAAAGGAATAGCCAATTTATACAATCCATATCCAATGTGTGCCATATATTGCTGTCTCCATCACTTTTTATGTTACAGCTGTGCAGCTAATATGTCGGATGAGATTTTTTCATTGCTAGTGAAATGTGTTCTTTTTTAAATGGGGAATTATGAACCTGTTTGCATACATGTTAACTCTCCCGATTTAGGCGGGAGTCTACCGCTTTTTCACTCCATCTCCCGCCTACCGATTTAATTCAGAAATCTACCGCTTTTCTACAAAAGCTGCATCTAAAGTATTTTTGGTTCGCTTGGGTATCCATTTTTGAAGCCACTCTCATAAAATCTCTCTAGATATCGCGTGATTTGACTCGGAATCATACAAACGCTTTTTTTGTACATAGATTTCAAGCACGGATTTGACAACGACAACAACACAAGACTACCAGTGATTACATTGGTTACGATAAATTAATCAACATCCCTGCCATGAAAAAGGAGATGCAGCTTTTAAAAATTAGATGAAAACATTTGACATCGTCTTTAAAAGCACAGAAGCTCACAACTTTATCAATAAAGTCAATAGAAATCACTCGATTGACCAAGTCATGTGGCACATCTCTACTTTCGTTTTCGATCATCGCGGGAAATCTGATTTATATAACGAAAGATAGGAACTTGTTTTAGATCTAGATTAAACCATGTCATCATTTGTTTTGTTTAAAAACTGAATGAACATTCAGAATTATTGCTTCTAGGCTATATCAGCAAAGATCACTCTTCAAAAGGCTAAGTAAAGCAGCCAATCCAAGCAAAATGATGAGCATGAAAAATATTTGAATTTGTACAATTTATGTCAAACTTAAGGTGTTTCTGTCTTCTTCTTTGCTGTTGATATTTAAGATTAATTAGTGTAGGTACCTGATTTCATTTAAGGCTTATAATATACATGTATATTACATGAAAGATATGGATAATCCAAGCGTTAAACAACACGCGCGCAATGCTACCGCTTTTGAGGTCTGAATCTCCCTATTTTTCATCACAATAGGTTAACATGTATGCTGTTTGAAATTTTTTAGCTCACCTGAGCCAAAGGCTCAAGTGAGCTTTTCTGATCACAATTTGTCCGTTGTCTGTCGTCGTCGTCGTTGTTGTCGTTGTCGTCGTCGTCGTTGTAAACTTTTCACATTTTCGACTTCTTCTCAAGAACCGCTTGGCCAATTTCAACCAAACTTGCCACAAAGCATCCTTGGGTGAAGGGGATTCAAGTTTGTTCAAATGAAGGGCCATGCCCTCATTTAAGGGGAGATAATTGGGAATTAATGAAAATTTGGTGGTATGTTTTAAAAATCTTCTTATCAAGAACCACTGATTTCAGAAAAGATGAAAGGAATGAAAACATCCTCAGGTAGTGTAGATTCAAGTTTGTTCAAATCATGACCCCTTATTTTTTTCCAAAGTTTTTACATAGAAATATATTAAAATTCTTTAAAAATTTGTTTTGAATAACAAAGCCATTATTGATCATATTTATATGAAAGACACACCAGGTAGTGTAGATTCAAGTTTGTTCACTTCATGACCCCGGGGGTAGGGCGGGGCCAGGAAAGTCAATTGTCCACTCATCACATTACTGTTTTACATAGAAATATATAGGAAATTTCTTTAAAAATCTTCTTCTCAAGAATAACAAAGCCATAATTGATCATATTTATATGAAAGCATCCTCAGGTAGTGTAGATTCATGTTTGTTAAAATCATAAATCCCCCGGGGGTAAATGTCAAATGGTTTGTTTTTCCACAATGGCCAACCTTGAAAATAGTTTTACATAGAAATATATAAAAATTCTTTAAAAATCTTCTTCTCAAGAATAACAATGCCATAATTGATCATATTTATATGAAAGCATCCTCAGGTAGTGGAGTTTCAAGTTTGTGTGTAAATTATGACCCCCGGGGGTAGGGCTGGGCCACAATGGCCGACCAAAGTTTTACATAGAAATATATAGGAAATTTCTGTAAAAATCTTCTTTCAAGAATAAAAAGCCATTTTGATCAAATTTATTTGAATTTACATGCAGGTAGTGGAGATTCAAGTTTGTTCAAATCATGACCCCTGGGGGTAGGGCGGGGCCACAATGGCCGACCAAAGTTTTACATAGAAATATATAGAAATTTCTTTAAAAATCTTCTTCTCAAGAATAACATAGCCATAATTAATCATATTTATATGGAGCATTTTTATAGTGTAAATTCAAGTTTGTTCAAATCATGACCCCCGGGGGTAGGGCGGGGCCAATATGGCCGACCAAAGTTTTTCATAGACATATATAGGAAAATTCTTTAAAAATCATCTTATTAAGAATAGCAAAGCCAGGATTGGTATTGGGACTACTTTTGGATTTAAATTATTAACTATTAAACCAATTATCAAACTTTTTCCTAGCCACAGTGCTCAGGTGAGCGATGTGGCCCATGGGCCTCTTGTTTCATTTACACTTTTAAATTTTAAAGTTGGTTAATGCTAAAACATTAATTTGATTTCCTTTGTCTCTGAACAGTAAAATTGGAGAGGAGCAGTCAGCAGAAGATGCTGAAGATGGACCACCAGAACTTTTGGTAAGGAATTAAACTCCTAGGCCTTCCTTGCAAAAATATTGATATTATCTAAGCATGTTGGATAAAGTTTAGGAGAGAAATAATGATAGGTTATTTTTGGACATGCATGATTAGATAGTTATGCTCAAAACAGCTTTTGAATCTATTTCAGTTTATTCATGGAGGACACACAGCTAAAATTTCGGACTTCTCCTGGAATCCTAATGAACCCTGGGTAATTTGTTCGGTATCTGAGGACAACATAATGCAAGTTTGGCAGATGGTAAGCAGAGATTACTGTGTTTATTGCAAAGAACTACAAAATTAGGCAGATTTCAATAATATATATTCAATTAAATTTGACGTTGTCCTTGATTTGTGTGTTTTATGAAGGAATGTTATTTCAATATCACTAAAAAGGAATGAATTCTGCATTTGTATTTTAGGTTGAGAATATTTATAATGATATATTTGTTTTGTAGGCTGAGAATATTTATAATGACGAGGAACCAGACACACCCGCAGCTGAACTAGAATCAGCCACTTCATAGACGGCTTCGACGGAAGGAAGGAGTCGAGAGACCAGGAAAGTCAATTGTCCACTCATCACATTACTGTTTTATTTCATTATTGCCTTGGGATATTGAGACTGAATATTTTTATCTCAGTGAATTTAGATAATATAATTTAATTGAACTGTTTGTGTCATATTTCTAATACATTTAGAAACTTAGTAGTAGCATTTATTGTTTATCATACTTGTGTAAAGTGTGCATTTGTACAGTAAATCATGTCTAAATGTCAAATGAGTTTGTTTTTCTTCAAGTTTGTAAATTTCTGCCCGGCTTGAAAATAATCTCTTACATTATACAGTAAAAAACACTTTAAGCAAACATGCTGGTCTTGGCACTTTGTTTTAAATGTGTTTGAATTCACTGTATAGGGTTTTAAATTTGGCAGATATGTTTGCTCCTCCCTCTGTGGCACCACATTGCAGATGTTTCAATTTATGCTGTGTGTAAATTATGTCAACTACTGTACATGATGTGTATTATAATGATTTTTTTCCCACAATTACAGGGATAAATTAATTAGCATGATTCAATGATTATTTAAAAGGAATTTTTAAAAAGAAGTTTTAAATCATGAACTACTCTTTGTCTAGTTTCAGTAGTACTTGGCATACAAGTTGATTCCTTATAAGTGCACTTCAGTAGAGCTACAGGTTCATGTGAGACTTTTTGGCCTGTTGCATGGGAGTTTGCTCTTGAGTGTAATATCATGCATTAAAACGATGTACAATGCGAGTTCTTGATCAATAAAGAATAATATAAAATCCTTGAAGGTTGTGTGAATAATTTGACAATATTATGTGTCATGAAAAAATATAGTGTCATTAAAGTGAGACAATTGAATTCTGGAAAGGGTGTAGAATGGGCTTCTGGATTTTGGAAATGAATATTCTCAGTCCTTGAACTAAAAAAAAAAAAATGGATCAATCTAATGTCATTTTGACCTTATCCACCCCCTTCCACACACTTTAAATTGTTTGTCCAATATTTCCTGTGATAATCTAAAAACAAAATATTCTGTCATGTAAATGCATTGATATAAGTAAAAATTTGCCCCCAACCCCAACTCCTCCCATGAATTATAAGAATCCTCACCATTTATTTCCATGAGATCAGTTCTACCAATTAAATTACTACTTCATATTTTTTCTACCCAAACTTTAAACAGATGTAGTTGCTTGGATTTTAAAAATTGACAATAAAGATATACAGTCACCATACAGTGAAAAGACCAACTCTTCACTAAGAGAATTAACCCCCCCCCCTCTCCCCATTGTTTTGTTACACATTATAATTTGTATTTTCTCAAACTTCAGGTCTCAAGACCATAAACTAAAAACATACTCAAATTACCATTTTTTATTTTTACTATTTTATGTTTTATTCAATGTATTTGCTTAAAAATGGGCAAATCAGACATGATGAAAATTTTGTTCCTTTGTCATGTTCATCAAAAATATTTCAAAAGTTACATTGGTTTGAAATTAAGTCATTGTATCTTGAAGACATTTTTGAAAACTTAACAAATTTATTTTTAATGATTTGTCATTTCTGGATTTTCGGCCAAAAATCTGATGCAAGTGAATGAAAATCGTCTGGCGCAACTGTACTGTAACAAAAATTCGCGTAGGAATTTGTCGGATTATAAAAAAATGTTTTGGTTAATCAATATTCCTGATTTAAAATTCGATATGTTTGACTTTTTACTTTAAAAAAAAATAAATAAGTGTCCAAATGGCGTAGTTCTTTCAAAAGTAATGAATAACCATTACGGGATTATTTTCCGCGCAATGTAACGCGCTGCCGGAAGTTTACAAATGTTGCTATACGTTGTGACATACTTTGTAAATAAATAAAAGGTGTGCGTTTAACATGCGTTAACAGAAACAAGACGTTGAATGAACGACACCTAGAGCAGTATTTCTCTAGGCCACCAACGTGTAATCTTAGATAAAAAATATCCTTCAAAATGACAAGAGGACGAAATAATTTTCGAGGAAGGGGAAGGGGGCGTGGCCGTGGCCGTGGTGGCGGCCGGCGTGGTCGTGGGGTTAGCAGAAGACGAATGGGGAGGGGACTTCAAACGAATCCCGACACAGAAACGAAAGCCCCAGTTGAAGTGAACTTGGAGACAAACCCACAGGGATATTTCACGTCTAATGTCACTGTGGAGCAACATTACAATGGACAGAATGAGAACCGAGTGCGGTATGCAGCGACAATGGCAGTATTACAGGAAAGCGGTGTTGAAGTAGCACAAAGTAAGTAATGGGTGAAAAAATCAGTCTATTTTTCATATGAACGTTGCCTTCATTTTTTATGTCCTTACTGCATAGGTTTTCTAAAGCATTAATTAAAATGTATAAGGGGAGGGGGCAGAAAACTTGTTGGAATTTATTACTATTTCTGATCACACTGCTAACGTTTGACATACGTTATACTAAAGACATGTTAAAGTATTTAAAACCTTGGTTGATGCCCCCACTATTTTCAAAACATATGGGATCCATAAATTAAAGGGGAAAACATTGGAAAAAGAAATATAAAAATCACTGTGATTTTTCCAAATGTGAATAATTTCTATGGTGTATCCTTTCTTGTTTTTTTTAAAAGAAGACTTGCAGTACAATATCTCTATTTAATAAAATTTTCTATTTCAGATGCCCGAATTCGAGCACTTGCCACAGCCTGGGCAAGGAAAGATTTCCAGCTGGCTGAGTCTTTCCTACAGAACAGGGAAAACTTTGGTCTCAATGAAGTCTTGAAGGCCCTACAGCTCTTGGATGCTGGACGTCAGGCCAGAGTGCTGGAAAAAAAGATGAAAATGCTGCAGGTGTCCAAAAACAAGGTCAAACCGAAAACAATGGGGAAACTCAAATCAGACATCGATAATCTTAACAGGATGAAATCACCGGTATGTAGAAACTATTAATAATATATATATACCAATCCCTCAGTTAAAGTCTGTAATTACATACATACCAATCAATAATCTTTATTTGTCATTACTTAAATTGTAAACTCAAATTACCCAAAGTTTAGCCAGTATGATAAATGATATTGGTGCTCAGGTGTTGAAACTCTTTACCAATATAAATAATCAAATGAACATTCATGAATTTTCTAACAGTATGGGTCAGCTAGTGGTGCCGTCTGCAAACACATCAGGAGGTGGGTCCAGCATTTTACTGCAAAAGAACTGGAGTTTTACGCCATTCATTTTCCCAAAGATCCCTGGAAGAAGCTAGCAGACATCTGCCACTTTCATCCACAGAAGGTATTATACCTTACTTGTATCATTTTTTCCCCATAATTTTTCTCTGTAAATGTTATAAAAGCCTATTTTATTCAAGGACACAAGATTTATTGGTAAATTTATTGTTCTTAATCTCGTCTTCTAGGATTTTCCCTCTCTGGAGTGGTTCCTTCCTTACTGCTATGGACAGGGGGCGCCACCTGAGACCACTGTGGGTCGTATGGTGACAATGACAGCAGAGAACGTGAATGAAATGTTGGAGGACCTGTCCATTCCGTATCTGTCCGTGAAATCACATAAAGATAAGCTGACCAGCGCCTCCAAAGGCCACATAGCAGACCGGGAGGACAAACTGGATACCATCCTTTGGTTAGTTCATCATTTTCAACATTTATTTTACATAATTCAAGGTTCACCAAGCATTAAGACAGCTGATATGCTAACTGATTATAATTTAAACCCTATTTTTACTGCACTTTTACTCTGATCATGATTGACAATTCATTAATGAACTTGTATAGGTGGTATGAGGAACTGGCCTGCAAGGAAGTGGACGATGCAATACAGAGGAGGTTAGAGAATGGTGACCCTGTGACCCTACCAATCGGTAAACTCCTGGAAAGACTGCTAGTATTCAAAAGGCTGTTTGATGGCAGCTCTGATGAGGACAGGAAGGCGAAGTTCTACGGAGACCTTCTGAAGATTGCTGAGGACAGGCTTAAACAAATCAAGTAGGCCACTTACTAACTATAGTAACTGTAAATGTACCGTACAAGTGGAAATTTTAGCAAGACGCAAATTTAGCGATTTCTCCTTAAACACTGGTATTTTATTTTTAGCGAAAAATAATTTTATCGATTTTAAAATGCTCACTAAAGAAGCTAGTACAAATAACACACAATTTATTTTAAGTGATATTCAATTTTAGAGTTCTCATTAGCCTCGCTAATAATGCAAAAATTAAATCCTCACTAAAATTTCAACTTATATGGTATTTGGTTTGGTATGTAGGATATTTGGAGGAAATTGCTTTCTGCAAAATGTGTTGAATAGAATACACAGCCACATGTAATATGTTCACGGTATTTACTGATTTTCAAATAAATTCAAGTATTCAAGAAAAAAAGTACATTTCGATATATATCTTATGTTCTTTTATCTTCAGGATTTTTTTACTTTTTCAAAAGAAATATATATATTTTATAGACTCCCCCTTGAGTCCCCCGTCCTGGTGATGGGTGATGCCTCCTCCTCCATGTCTGTGGCGGTGAAAACCAGTACCATCATCGCGGGAATTCTGACAGCCATTACCTCCGCTAAACTCTCCTTTTTCAACAACACTCACAAAGAGCCAGATAAAGTACCGACAAATGTCGAGGAGGTCTGTTGTTTGTACTTAGAAACTGGCAATTTTATTTCTTATAAGTTTTATTATGAAAAAATACGAGTACCGATATAAATTGTTTTTCTGCAAGTTAAGTTTTTTTGTGCAAAACATTCAAAAATTATTCAAACAAGTTATATACCAAGTCCTTTGAAAATTAATAATAGCTAGCTAGTACACTTTCATTTTCCTTTTAAATGCGTTTCATTATATGTACATCATATTAAAAATTATAACTCATTAATATCAGTATTTTTTTTTAAACTTCAGGTGTTACAGCTAGCTTTGAATACCCCTGCTTCAGGATGCACAGCTAATGCTGCCAGTTTGTATCCTTTCTATGAGCGGAAGGAGGTCTTAAAGACATTGATCATGGTCACAGATGAGGAAGAAAATACGGCATTCCAGAGTTTCAGGTGAGAATTAAGATCACAACAGTATGATGCTAAGATAAACAAATTTTAATTACTAATGTACATGTTATTAACTCTGGGTCATTTTCTGGGGATAATTGATTTGTTAGAAATAACTGAATCCTGAGAATATATCTGATACTTTGGTTTCTCTTTTTTTCAATATGACACAGTAATGGATGGTAAATAATTGTGTACCTGTAACTTTACGCCATATTTAATTTATATTCACAGATTCAAAGAGTTGTACACCAAGTACTGTGAGGAAGTTTTCCCAGCCAAGCTGGTGTTTGTGTCCTTCCTACACAGCCAGCACGCCAGGGGTCAGATGGTCACCGAGTTCAAGGCCGACGGAACGGAAGTCATGCAGTTTGTGTTCCACCGATCACAACCAGATCTGACAAAACTAGACAAGTTGTTTGGACTGCTGTCAGCAGAGACCCAGACTTTTGAGGACCAGATTAAAATGACAGAGGAACGAATTAAGACAGAGGGCGTGTCCAAGGTGTTCGAAGGACTAAAAATTAACTAAGGGCAACAACGCTCTGTCTGACGTGCAATAACGTTATGCATGGAGAGTGTTAGAGAATATTGTAGAGTATCTGGGATGTAACTATTGCTGAAAACTAGGTTTATATGAGATTTGTGATATATTGTAAATAGTACATGTACTTATTCAACTGATTATGGACTTCATTTCTGCTGTTTTATGTGACAATGAGGTTACTTTGTGATTTGTGATATATTTTAAATAGTACATGTACCGGTACTTATTTAACTGATTATGGACTTCATTTCTTTGATATGCTGTTTTTTTATGTTGTTACATGTTTTTGTATGATACTCATAATTTATGATCATGTTGAACACCTATATTAGGTCATAATATGTGTATAATTTACAATATTGTTATTTTTTTAGATATTTTAAATGAATTCGGCATAATTTGGAAAGATTATATAATTATTCATTAGTTTACAGAGTTTGTGAAATACTTGATGCCAGTTCTACACTTTCATTTTCTTCCTTTTCCATATGGCCCCAAAGAAATTAATCAACAGTTTCTCAGGCACCGCCGCAGCTGTTCAGAAACGGCCGCATTGATCAATTTTATTGACATATTGAAAAGGGAAATAACTCAATTTTCTATTTTTCCAAGTTGAAAAAGAAAATCGAGTTATTCCCCTTTTCATAAATGGTAAGATAGACGTTTTTATTAGAAAAACAATACATTCTTCCAAATTTTCAGTATTTTATTAATTAACTTATAAAATAAATGTTTGGAGTAACATTGTTTAAAGTTGAATACATATTAAAACCAATTTCAGAGAAGAAAAATTAAGAATTGACAGATATTATGATTTTATTGAACAAATGGCTTTAAAAAAGTGTTAAACCTACTTCAAAAAAAAAACAAAAAACAACAAAAAAAAAAAAACAAAAAAAAAAAGCCTGCCTGCCACATTGGATTCTGATTTTTTTGGCCTGAGAAACAATTAATTAATTTTTTTGGCCTAGAAAGGTCTTTTTATTTGACCCCTAATGCATGAAACTCCAAAACTTTATTGTACATCTTCAGCACACCTCAAATTATATTAATTAAGATGATTTTTATACATACATATTTATTGTATTATAAATTTTTAGAAAAAAAAAATTGCACAGAGTATACAAATATTATAACAATTTATTCATGGATTGTGTAAAAAAAAAAAAACACTGTAAATGCATTGGTAGCTTAAATGTTTTTTTGTCTGAAAATAAATACTCAATGTTTCTCTAATCTCACATGCATGTACTTAGTATCTAAAAGCTTCACAAATAAAGTCGAACCTCATTATCTCAAAATTGATGGGACCGTGAAAAAACTTCCAGATAACCAAGGGTTAGAAATACCGGTATTGATAGTTAGAATAATCTAACTGTGTCTCAGGACAAGCCCTCACCACAGTTAGGGTGAATTTCTTGCACATAAACTGGGTCGGGTTTTGGTTTAAGGTTTAAAACTAGTTTTTTAAACTGGTTTCAATTACAATCCGGTTTACCTCAGTAAAACAAATGAACAGTTGATACAAGATGGCGTCAAAAAGAGCAGAACATGTTACACATGCAAATAAATTTGTTAAAATCTTTTTCTTAATAAAAGAATCCAAGAAATTATAAAGTATTCATATTCTTTTATTATCTTACTTATAGTTAAAGTGTAGTATTTATATTTTTAATGCCTCAAAGATTAATCAAATGAACAATTTCCATATTTTTTACACAAGGAAAGAAACACTGGTGTTTATAATTACTCTTTAGATTTCCAATATTTAAGCTGTCTTTACAGTATGTTCTACAATTTACCATACATGTTGAAGTTTGTCCAAATGATTCAAAACTTCTTTTTGAAAAGGAATATTTAACACATTCTGTTCATCATTATTGAACAAACACCATTATTTTCAATATGCAGCATTTATCTATTCTCTGAAGCCTTATATATAAAACATCAAATATCAGAATGTGGCATTTTAGTCAAAAGAGTTGTTTGTCCTTGAAAAAACAATATTTATACTTTTTTCTTTATTAAAATAGTCACCATCTTTCATCACCGCCATATTGGAATACTTCCCGCTCTTTCATAAACCGAATAAACCACCATCGGAGGTGGTTTGGTTGGTTTAACGAACTGGTTTCAGTTACAGCAAAAACAAATGGAAATCCAGTTCTGGGTTTAAACTAGTTTAAAACCAGTTTGTGGAAC